>NC_081411.1:390085685-390685685 GCF_030272615.1 Cryptomeria japonica | reverse complement strand
GAATGCCCAAACCCGTTTGTAAGGAGGAATTGGGGGCTTGTGAAACTTTGAAAGAACACTAAAAAATAGTCAAAAAAGTGATATTTAGGACCCTTGGGCAGTGTGCAACCTCTTTTGGATTTTTTTGACCTTTGATTGGAGGTTGAGTTGTTAAGGGCTATGAGCCTAAAACCAACTTGTGAGCATCTAACTTTGAAGAAAATTTTGGCATTACAATAGAAAAGGAGATTGTTGGCATTTCAATAAGGAGATTGAGAAGGTTGTTGAAGATCATTGATATAACTAAAGAAGGATGATTACTATCTTAATAATATTATTTTGTCATTGATGTCAAGCAATTGATTTTCTGACTCAGAATGATGTTGTCATATCTTAAGAAGTATGTTTTAATGAAAATTAAGAGGTCGGTAAGTGACTCAAAAAGAATGTGATAATGAAGGGGAATAATAAGTTATTCAATGGGAAACTATTACCGAGTTAAATAATGATGAGATCATGTTTTTTGATTGTTTTGATATCCTACATATGATGTTTAATACTGTACTATATCACCGAGCAAAGAACCTAGTCGGTAAACCCTAAGGTTATCGATATTGGTTAAAGAAGGTAGAATGTCTACCAAGTGAAGTTCAGTATTTACCGAGTAACAACCGAGTTATAATAGATCACATTGGATGGATAATAGCATTATTTAATAAAGGATGCTGATGAGCTGGAGATGAATAAATGATTGGTATGCCGTGCATGAAGTATGTTGAGGATCGACGACATGGAAAATAAAAAAGGAAGATCTATAGCACAGATTGAACCGCAATAACCTAGCACAAGTTTCAAGAAAGGAATGCAAGTTCCAAGGCAGGGTAAACATTTTTCAGATCAAAGGATACATTGAACCTGGTCAAGTTTGAAGATCTGATGGCTAAGATCGATCATGGGAAATGTGATCAAGGAGATTTAGTGGTTAGAGATTGTTTATAAATAAAGAATTGTTGATGAACAATGTATGCAGGCAAATGTATGCACAATGATGCCACAATAATGTTTACCAAGCACAAAAGCTTGAAGATCTGATTGAAGAATAGATTGAGAAGCCCAGCAAGCCCAACAAGAGACAAGATAAGTCGTGTGACAAGATTGTTTTGAGCAAATAAGAATCTGCTTTAGCATTTTAGATGTGAAGTTGCAGATATATTTTATTACTGTTGTTTATTTTGTAAGTAACAGAAAATCTCTGAACCGAGTGGACTTAACAGTCTTATTTTTAAACCCTCTAGCAAGGTAACATTCTAAATGAGCTTTTGAAATCCTTTGACAAGGTCACTTCTAACAAAGTGCAAGACTCTAACAATTCTAAGGGAAATTCCTTAACCGGGTCACATCTAGCAATGTGTTTGTAATCTTTAACAGGATTTGCTTTTAACCAAGCATACTCTAGAAGGGTATATTTCTTAGTGGATCCAAAATCCCACAGTGGTTTTTCCCTATTTGGGTTTCCACATTAAATCTAGTGTTATATGTGTTCTGATGTTTAAGTGTGTTTGTTTATAAGTATTGAATGATTTACAATCTTAGTTGCATATCATTAAAGGCTATCGAGGTTGAATCTGTTGAATATATTGGATTGTAAGTTTAAGTTTTTATGATTCACCCCCCCCCACTTCTCATCTCAACTAACAATTAGTATTAGAGCTTTGGACTCTGGAAGAAAAGTTTAAAGGTACTTGAGGCAAAGATCTAAAGATGTACAAAAGGGATGCACCAAAGTTGAACAAGTCTAGTTTCTCCACATGGTAGAAAAGGATGAAGCTACACTTATCAGGAATTGGAGAATATGCAACATATTATCTGGAGAATGATTACATAACACCCAACACCAACCTGATGACAATGGAAGAGATAAAGGCAAATCAAGAACATATTCAAGCTATGATTGAAATAACATCTACATTAAGTGACTCAGAGTTTAATGACCTAGAAGGCTGCAATGATGCCAAAGCGATGTGGAACAAGATCATATTTGTGTATGGTGGTGATGAACATGTTTAGAGAGAAAAAGTAGATAGCCTAAGAGGTCAACTTGAATCCATGAGAATGAATGAAGGTGAGAACATAACTCAATATAGTACAAGGTTAAAGGAGACTATCAATCAAATCAAAGGAGTAGGGGGAACTATTGAAGAAAAGGATGTAATAAGTAAGTTGCTTAGAACACTTCTACCTGCTTATGCTATTCGAGTCTCTGCAATCAATGAATTAAGATCTGTACCAAACATGTCGATTTCTTTGGATGCTACTATTGGTAATCTACATGCATTTGAATTAAGTAATTTTGATAATAGTTGGTCTTCGGTAAATAAAGTTGAATCTGCATTCAGTTCTTTTCATATTGGTGAATCTGATGATTACAATGATAGAATGTATAAGTATACTAAAGGAAATCACAATGGAGCAAGTGAAAGATTTCACAAAAACATGGAAGAGGTACACAAACTATATGAAGAAATCAAAAAGCAAGAAGAGTTTGAAGCATTATTAGCCAGAAGGTTACTGAGAGGAAAAGGTAAGTATAAAGGAAAGCTACCTTTAAAATGTTTTAACTGTGATAGAATAGGACATATGGATTCTAACTATCCTAACAAAGAATCTAGTGAAAAGAGAGACTACCGAGATGACAAATAGAAAGACAACCAATATAGAGGACATCGAGACTTCAGAAGGAAAGATAGAAAGACATGCCTAGTAGCTGATGAGGAATCCAATGATGATAAATCTGATGGAACTGATATAGAGGAAGTTGTTTATGTGGCCATCAAAGATGGATCAGATGAAGAAAGATATGAAGAAAAAGCCCTAATATCTCACATAAATAAAAATGATTCTTGGACCATAGATAGTGGATGCTCACATCACATGACAGGTGATAAATACAAGTTTGTTAAATTAGAAGACTATGATGGAGGTTATGTAAGATTCGGTAATGACGCACCATGTCTGGTGAAAGGTAAAGAATCCATAACACTTCTTGACAATGCTAAATGCGATGATGTATACTAGGTTGAAGGTTTGAAATACAATTTGTTGAGTGTAGCACAACTAAACAATACAGGATACCAAATAGAATTTCAAAAGAGATGTGTCAAAGTTCATGACAAACATGGAAAGCTAGTTGCTACCAGGGCATAAACAAAAGGTAATACATTTTATCTTGACTCAACTAAGAACAATTGTCTGTATGCTAACATAGATGATACCTTGTTATGGCATAAAAGGTTTTGTCATGTAAATTTTGATAACTTGATCAAAATAAGCAAGAAGCATGAAGTAAGAGGTCTACCTAGCTTGGAAAAACCATAGAATGCAATATGTCATGGATGTCAGATGGGTAAGATGACAAGGTCAAGTTTTACAAGTAAGTCCTACACTTCTAAAGGAATTTTAGATCTTGTGCACACTGATCTTTGTGGTCCTATGAAAGTTCAAAGTTATTATGGAGATAGATATTTCATATTATTTGTGGATGATTAGTCAAGAATGATGTCAGTTGTGTTTTTAAAAGAGAAATCAGAAGCCTTTCAAATGTTCAAATGGTATAAGGCTAGAGTTGAAAAAGAAACAGGAAGATAGTTGAAATGTCTAAGATCTGATAGAGGAGGAGAATTCATTTATGATGAATTTAACCTATTTTGCAATGATCATGGTATAAAGAGACAAGTGTTTGCACCGAGAACACCTCAGCAAAATGGGATAGCTGAAAGAAGAAACAGATAAATTGTAGATTGTGCCAGAACCCTGATGATAGAAAAGAGGGTACCTCAAACATTTTGGAGAGAAGCAATCAGCACTACAGTTTACACCCTGAACCGAGTACAACTGAATAAAGGAACTTTGAAGACACCATATGAAATCTGGTATGATAAGAAACCCAATGTAAGTTATTTTAAGATATTTGGAAGTAGATGTTATGTTCACAAAGATGACAGAAATGGAAAGTTTGATTAGAAAAGCGATGAAGGAACATTTCTTGGTTATTCTTCTAGAAGCAAAGTGTTTAAATGTCTGATAAAATCATCTAACAAAATAGTAGAAAGTGCAAATGTGAAAATTGATGAATTTGCAGAAAGAAATGATGAAGGAAATTCCAAAGAACCAGAAAATTATGAAGAATTTTTTTATATTCAACCGAGAAATCCTAATGAGAAAGTTGATGAAGAAAATGAAGAGAATACTTAGTTACCAAGTGATGAAGAAGATCATATAGAGCCTACTGAGCCAAAACACATGTATGATATCTGAATTTGAATCGAGGATACTAAAAGAGGCATTTAGTAATAAAGATTGGATAAATGCTATGACATAAGAGATTGATCAAATCAAGAAGAATGAAACATGGACATTGGTCTCAAGACCAAAAGAGAAAAATGTAATTGGTACAAAGTGGATTTTCATAAACAAGCTGAATGAAAAAGGTGAGGTCATTTGGAATAAAGCAAGACTAGTTTGCAAAGGTTATGCTCAAGAAGAAGGAATTGATTATGGTGAGACTTTTGCACCTGTGGCAATACTTGAAGGAGTAAGAACATTGTTGGCATATGCTGCTTACAAAATTTCAAAGTATATCAAATGGATGTTAAATCTACATTTTTGAATGGTATACTAGAAGAAGAAGTTTACATTGAACAACCTGAAGGATTTATTGAAGACAAGAATAAAGATCAGGTATGTAAGCTGAAAAAAGCATTATATGGTCTAAAGCAAGCACCCAGAGCATGGTATGAAAGACTGCACTCTTATTTGATCAAGATTGGATTTATAAGGACAAGTGGAAACAATAACATGTATATGAAGAATGATGAGAACAATGGTATACTGCTTTCAGCCATATTTGTTGATGATATTATCTTTTGTGGAAATGACTCCCTATGCAAGAACTTTGGAAATGAAATGTGCAAAGAATTTGAGATGTCATTAAACCTATAAGTACTCCTATGACTACCAACTGTACACTATCAAAGAATGATGAATCTGCATCTATTGATGAGACATTTTACCAATCTATGATTGGAAAGTTGCAATATGTGGTTCACAGGAGACCGGATATAGCACATGCAGTAGGTATAGTTGCAAGATTTTCTGCAGATCCCAAGGAAACACATATGACAACAATCAAAAGAATTTTTAGATACCTAAAAGGCACTGAAGATTATGGCTTAGCATAAAAAAAAGGGAATATTTTTGACCTAAAAGTCTATACTGATATTGACTAGGTAGGAAACATTGATGATAGGAAAAGCACAAGCGGTGGAGCTTTCTTCTTGGGAGATAGACTAGTAAGTTGGCTTAGCAAGAAAGAAGGATGCATTTCACAATCAACAACTAAAGTTGAATATGTCGATGCAGCATTGAATTGTACCAAAATAACATGGATCACACAATTGTTGGAAGGTATGAATGAGAAATTTACTGAACCAGTAACTATATTCTGTGATAATACTAGTGCCATTAACATTTCAAAGAATCCGGTAATGCACTCTAAGACAAAGCATATCTCTATAAAGTATCATTATCTCAGAGAAGAAGTTCAAGAGAAGAAAGTTATGCTGGAATATATTAGTTCAAAGGAACAAATAGCAGATATTTTCACAAAGCCACTACCAAGGGACACTTTTAAGTGTCTCAGAAGTCAGTTAGGGGTCCTACCCCTATCTAGTACTCACTGATAGAGTTCGGTGAAAGCATCAATTCTCTAAATCTAAAGAATAACTATCTATGAAGTTGATGCTGCTTTACACTTTAGGAGGTCACCTAAAGTTGTACAATAAAAAGTGATTGAAGACAAAGATGCTCTGATAGTGAATGAGACTGCAAGGATATAACCTCACAAAGGCAGAAATCATGAATTAGTTTTCTATTTGGCATTGTTGTCAAAGGGGGAGAAGACTTCAGAAGAAATCTACACAACTAGAGAAGTTGACATAGCAATTAGAATCCAAATCAAGTTGGTTTTGCCATCAATGCCAAAGGGGGAGATTGTTGGCATTTCAATAAGGATATTGAGAAGGTTGTTGAAGATCATTGATATAACTGAAGAAGGATGATTACTATCTTAATAATATTATTTTATCATTGGTGTCAAGCAATTGATTTTCTGACTCAGAATGATGTTCCCATATCTTAAGAAGTATGTTTTGATGAAAATTAAGAGGCCAGTAAGTGACTCAAAAAGAATGTGATAATGAAGGGGAATAATAAGTTATTCAATGGGAAACTATTATCGAGTTAGACAATGATGAGATCATGTTGTTTTGATTATTTTGATATCCTACATATGATGTTTAATACTGTACTATATCACTAAGCAAAGAACCTAGTTAGTAAACCCTAAGGTTATCAATATCAGTTAAAGAAGGCAGAATGTCTACCGAGTGAAGTTCAGTATTTACAGAGTAACAACCGAGTTATAATAGATCGCATTGGATGGATTAAAGCATTATTTAATAAACGATGCTAATGAGCTAGAGATGAATAAATGATTGGTATGCTGTGCATGAAGTATGTTGAGGATCGACGACATGGAAAATCAAAAAGGAAGATCTATAGCACAGATTGAACCATAATAACCTAGCACAAGTTCCAAGGAAGGAATGCAAGTTCCAAGGAAAGGTAAAACATTTTTCAGATTGAAGGATACATTGAACTTGGTCAAGTTTGAAGATCTGATGGCTAAGATTGATCATGGGAAATGTGATCAAGGAGATTTAGCGGTTAGAGATTGTTTATAAATAAAGAATTGTTGATGAACAATGTATGCGGGCAAATGTATGCACAATGATGCTACAGTAATGTTTATCGAGCATAGAAGCTTGAAGATCTGATTGAAGAACATATTGAGGGAGCCCAACAAGCCCAACAAGGGACAAGATAAGTTGTATCACAAGATTGTTTTGAGAAAATAAGAATCTGCTTTAGCATTTTAGATGTGAAGATGCAGATATATTTTATTACTATTGTTTATTTTGTAAATAATAGAAAATCTCTTAACCGAGTGGACTTAACAGTCTTATTTGCAATCCCTTTAGCAAGGTAACATTCTAAATGAGTGTTTGAAATCCTTTGACAAGGTCACATCTAACAAAGTGCAAGACTCTAACAAGTCTAAGGGAAATCCCTTAACTGGGTCACATCTAGCAATGTGTTTTTAATCTTTAACAGGATTTGCTTTTAACCGAGCATACTCTAGAAGGGTATATTTCTTAGTGGGTCCGAAATCCCATAGTGGTTTTTCCCTATTTGGGTTTCCACGTTAAATCTGGTGTTATATGTGTTATGATGTTTAAGTGTGTCTATTTATAAGTATTGAATGATTTACAGTCTTAGTTGCATATCATTAGAGGCTACCGAGGTTGAATCTGTTTAATATATTGGATTGTAAGTTTTTATTATTCACCCCCCCCTCTCATCTCAACTAACAGAAAACTTTGCTGCCCTTACTTGTCCTTGAAAATGACTCCTAAAGCTCTCTGAAATAGAGGTTTGAGTGCCTAAGAGTAGGGGTTGAGAATGAGTAGTTGGGTGGTGTGAGAACTTGAGTAGATTTGAGCATGGGTATGAGCCAACACCTTAAGGGAAGTTTGTTAGGAAGGTGATACTGGAAGAACTTGGCACTATAACCATCAAGATTGATTTTATGAACACAAATAGTAGACTCAAACATATCCTTTGGGTAGTAAGGTTAACTTCTTGAGCAGACTGGCCCTTTTGAGCACTTTCTGGACAATCTCCCTATCATAGTGGTATCAGAGCCTACAAAAGATTCGGGAGAAAAGGAACAGTAGGAAAACATGGTGACTAATGTAGAATTAGCTAAGAAGGTTGAGGACCAAGAAGAGGAAAATAGGGCACTCAAAGAAAGATTAGATCAACTAGAAATGAAACTAGCTGAAGTAGAAGTCAAAACTGAAGACTATGAAATACAACTTCACAAGAAAAGACAAAACTTGAGACAAAAAGACCTAGATGTCAATAGCTACACTGAAGAGTTTCAGAAACTGTGCATGAGATCTAGAGTAGTAGAGGATGAGAACGTAAAAGTGGCAAGGTACTTGAATGGGTTAAGGTGGAACATCTAGGAAGAGATGAGCTTGTTATGCCCACAAACAGTCCACAAGTGCTATCAATTGGCACTTAAAGTGGAAGAGAAAGGTAGGAGAAAGCAAGAACAAAACAATAGAGGAAGAGGTAGGGGAAGAGATGGTAGAGGCCATAGAGGCAGTTTTGGGGGAAGGAACATAGATCAACAATCCCAGGGAGAGTCTAAACTTATTGAGCAAAGTGGGGATTCGTAGAGCAAACCCAGCTATAGGGGTAGGGGATCAAGCAACCCGAGTAGAGGTAGATCTAATGGACCAGGGAGAGGGTCCTACTTCTCAACCATGAAGTACTATAACTATCAAAAGATGGGCCATCCTGCCTATAGATGCCCAGAGAAGCCTAGTTCATCCTATGGTGGTGAAAAGAGAGTAAACTATGTTCAAGAAGATGGAGGTAATACCAGAACTTCAGCACTGAACAACCTAGCTTCAGAAGATGGTGAGAGCTTGATGATCAAGAGAGTGTTAATGAAGAAGCCACATAGTACAGAGGCCTCACAAAGAAGAGAATTATTTAGGATTAAGTATAAAATCATGGGAAAGGTGTGTAAGGTGATCATAGGTTCAGGATCCACAGATAACATCATATTAGAGGAAGTAATAAGGAAATTGAAACTACCTAGGATACAACACAAGGAACCATACAAAGTCACATGGTTGAATAAGGGACAAGATGTGTTAGTAAATGAGCAAGCCTGGGTAGATTTCCACATAGGTGGATATGTAGATAGGATCCTATGTGACATCCTTCCTATGGATGCTTGCCACTTGCTATTGGGTAGACCATGGCAGTTTGACTGAAAAACACAACATGATGGGGAAAGAAACTCCTATTCATTTCAGAAAGATGGAGTAACCTATCAGATTCAATCCCTCGTTGAAGAAGGAGAGAGCAGCAAGAAGTTACCTAACATCTTGTTAGTGAATGAGAAAGAGTTCATAAAAACACTAGAAGAGGGTGAAGGAGTAGGATTTGCACTCATAGTGAAGCCCAAGGAAGAAAGGGTAGAAGAGAAAGTTGAGATACAATGTGAAGTGCAACAAATCCTTGATAACTTCAAACAAATAATCAGTGATGGTACACCTGCAGCCTGACCACCTCCTAGAGCTATTAGCCATCATATTGACTTCATTCCTGGAGCCTCTTTGCCCAATAAGGCAGCCTACAAGATGACCCTTGAACAAAACAAAGAAGTAGCAAGACAAATACAAGAACTGTTAGACCAAGGACTGATTAGGAAAAGCATTAGTCCTTGTGCAATGCCGACAATGTTGGCACCTAAGAAGGGTGGAACATGGAGACTTTGCATAGATTCCAGAGCCATAAACAAGATCACCATTAGATACAGATTTCCCATACCCAGGATAGAGGATTTGATGGATTGTTTGGGGGGTGCATAGTATTTTAGTAAGATTGATTTGAAGAGTGGTTACCATCAGATAAGAATTAAAGAGGGGGATGAGTGGAAGACAACTTTCAAAATGAATGAGGGTCTCTATGAGTGGCTTGTCATGCCATTTGGACTCTCAAATGCTCCCAACACATTCATGAGACTCATGAATGAAGTTTTATATTATTTCATAGGCAAATTTGTTGTTGTGTATTTAGATGATATACTCATTTTCAGTAAGACCAAAGAAGAGCATCTAAAACATTTAGCTATTATTTTGAGAAAATTATCTAATGAACAAGTAACCATAAATCTAGAAAAATGTGATTTCATGCAGCAAGAATTGGTCTATCTTGGTTTCATTGTATCAGGAGGCAATCTAAAAATGGATCAATCTAAAGTTGCAGCAATAACCAATTAGCCAACTCCTAAGACAACCAGTGATGTTAGAAGCTTCCATGGTTTGACATAGTTTTATAGAAAGTTCATCAAGGGATTCAATGAGATTTGTGCTCCAATGTTAGACACCATCAAAGGGGGTGTAAAGGTAAAATTTCAGTGGAAAAGTGCAGCCAATAATGGGTTTGAATTATTGAAAACTAAAGTAGCTACTCAACTAGTGCTCATTTTACCTATTTTTGATAAGCTTTTTACTATTGAATGTGATGCTAGTAATATTGTTGTAGAAATTGCTTTAAGTCAAGAAAATAGACCAGTTGCATTTTTTAGTGAGAATTTGAATGATGCAAAGAAAAAGTACTCTTCCTATGATTTAGAACTTTATGCATTAGTACAAGCACTTAGGAAATGGAGACACTATCTTCTTCATAAAGACTTTGTTATATATATAGATAATCAGGCACTCAGTTGCTTGAACTCACAGGATAAACTGAATCATACCCAATCTCTTCCACAATATTTTCCAGAAATGACCAAGAAACTTAACATCCCTATCTGAAACAATGCTAGTAGGCAAACCATGAATTCTAACAACTTTGAAAAACAAATAGGCAATATGACTTGCATCATGTGTTGTCTTGCAAGGAATGAAGTAAGCCATTTTGCTGAATCTATCAACTACTACAAAGATGCTATCAAATCTTGCTTGAGTTCTAGGTAATCCTACTACAAAATCCATACAAAAAACTGAGTGCCAAACCAAAGTTGTGAACAGGTCTCTTGGAAACATGATTAGGTGCTTGACAAAGGACTATGGGCAGAGTTGGGATCACCTCATTCATCAAGCATAATATGCCTACAATGACAGTGTTAACCAGTCTATAGGTAAAAGTCCATTTGAAGTTGTTTATGGTATGCATCCAAGGGGTATAATGGAGTTGAGGGAAATCACTAACTTGCAGCATAACAGTGGAGCAGAAGATGACATGGCTCACTCCATGAAGGAGGTTCATGAGCAATTGAGAAAAGCTCTCCAAGATACCTCTCAAAAAGTCAAGGCAAGAGTGGATGCTACAAAGAGAGATGTTCAGTTTTCCATAGGTGATTATGTGATGGTTCATTTGAACAAGGCAAGGCTAAAAAAGGGAGTTCCAAGCAAACTTCAAATGAGGAGGATAGGCCCTTGCAAGATCTTGGCTAAGTATGGGTCTAATGCTTACAAAGTTGATTTGCCTACTAATGTTTCTTTGTCCCCCATTTTTTAATATTGTAGATCTGATTGCTTTCAAAGGGAAGCCACCTGAGGAGATTCAAAGAGTTTCAGATGTTTCCAAATCTCTTTTTGATCTATCTCTCCCTTCTCTTTCTTTTCCCCAAGCAGAACAGGTTCTAGACTCCAGAATTCTCAAAAAGACAAGGCATCACACCTACATGGAGCATCTCATAAAATGGAAGGAGCAGCCACTTTTAGAGGCCACATGGATACCTTAAGATGACTTTCAAAAAGTTGGCATTCCTTCTTCTTTTCTTCCTCAAGGAGTCACATGACTTCTTTGTTTTTGGGGGAGTATGGTGCAGGAGCACCTAGTTGAGTAAAACTCCCATTTTTGAGTATTTAATGCTTTAATGTTTGTAAAGCCTTGTGTTATGTTGATTTTTTTTTTTTAGGTTTTTTTGGGTCATGTTTAGTGGCTTTGATCTCATTTTGGGCTCTAGAGATCAGGTTTTGCCTTTTAGGCCTTGAGTTGACAATTTTTGGCAAAAATGTGCAAAATTGCCAAAAAGGTCTTCTAATGCTTTCCAAAGCATTGGAACATGTTTTTTAGGTTTTTTTAGGCATGTCCAAGTTGTTTAGACAAGTTGAAAAGGGTAGATTGTGAAAAATGCATCTTGGAGCAAGAAAAGTTGTCAAAAGTTATCATTTTTGGGTTTTTCTTGCAAAATGAAGTTATGAAAGCCTCATGTCCATACTAAGGCTTGATAACCAACTAGAAAAACTATAAAAGGCCTCCATTTTCCTTGGAAAGGGTTGGTGTTTGTATACAAGAGAATCTTAATATAAATCATGCTTTGTTTGGCTTTTATGACTGTTTTGTCTTCTTTGGAGTAACAGTCCATACTGTAGCATTCTTGTCCATATTATACCTTCTGGGAGGTTTTCATATTGATTGTTCCATGTACCACAAGTGGATATTGTTTTGGTTTCTTGTGTAAATTGGTTTGTACAAAAATATTTGCAAACTGTGAGTCTGCTACCCTACTAGGGGTTTGGAGTTTAGAAATGTATCAACTTGGTTGATCCAGGTCTAGGATCCCTCCAATGGATTCTTCCAAGTTTATTCATGTATATATAATGTACATATATTTCATTTTGTGCTAGAGAAGTGTTTGGAAGATGCACTTGAGTGAATACTAGGCAAGTGTTTGTCGTTTGGCTAGTAGCATGAATAAATCTCAAAGTTTGCACTCAAAAGTGATTTGGGTGAGAAAATGAATGTGACAGAGGCATGGACATTTGGCCAAGGGAATTTGAGCATCTTCTTGGATGGATAGTTTAGTTTGTTCTTACTTAATCTTTCTCATTTTGTAATCAAACAATGAGTTCACTATTTTTGGAAAACATACATATCAAATGCCCATGGAATGCTTAAATAGCATCATCCAAGCCTTGTAATTGAAAAGGGATTTGTAATAGGAGATCAAGCTATGTTTGAAAACCTCATTGAGGTGTTTTTCTAACTTCAAAACTCTTCATTTTGCAGGTCTCAAAGTGCAAGGTTGTTGACTGGTAAAAGGGCAGTGAATTGACTGTCATAGTGACAGTTTTCTGATTTTTAGTTTGTATGCCAAATGTTTGGAAAAATGACAAGTGGAAATGGCTTGGATACTATTCTCCAAGGTGTGGCAGACTTCCTCAGTCAGTTTTAGGCCTTTTTTCATGAAGGAGTTGACAAATTAAACTTTGCAAGCTCAAAACCCTCACTAAACCCTTCTTTTGTGCCATAAAAAGTGGACAGTCATTAAACCTTCCTCATGGAGCTCAAGACCTAAAAAATATTCAAGAATAGACCTCCTAGACATCATACAAAACAAGTTTTATGGTGAAAATTCCCATCATTGGGCTAGGTGAGAAAAAAGGAGCCAATTAGCCCTCCACGGGCTAGTAGCCCTTTGTTGCATAACACACAAAAATGATAGTTTTTGAAAGAAGGCCCAAACCTATTTGTAAGGAGGAATTGGGGGGTTGTGAAACTTTGCAAGAACACTAACAAATAGTCAAACAAGTGATATTTAGGAGCCTTGGGAAGCATGAAACCTCTTTTGGAGGTTTTTGACCTTTGATTGGAGGTTGAGTAGTTAAGGGCTATGAGCCTAAAACCAACTTGTGAGCATCTAACTTTTAAGAAAAAATTTCTGCCCTTACTTGTCCTTGAAAATTACTCCTAAAGCTCTCTGAAATAGATATTTGATTGCCTAAGAGTAGGGGTTGAGAATGAGTAGTTGGGTGGTGTGAGAACTTGAGTAGATTTGAGCATGGGTATGAGCCAACACCTTAAGGGGAGTTTGTTAGGAAGGTGATACTGGAAGCACTTGACACTATAACGATCAAGACTAATTTTGTGAACACAAATAATAGACTCAAACATATCCTTTAGGTAGTAAGGTTAACTTCTTGAGCAGATTGGCCCTTTTGAGCACTTTCTGGACAATCTCACTATCAACCATCAATTTGAGGATGCATTCAACAAGATCAAGGCCTATCTCATGTAACCACTCGTCCTAATGTCACCAATTCCAAGAAAACCATTGTTACTCTATGTATCAACCATTGAAGCATCATTAGGAGTTCTGCTTGCACAATAGGACAATGAAGGAAAAGAATCAGCTATGTACTATATCAACAGAACACTAGTAGGATATGAGATCAACTATTCACCAACAGAAAAAACATGCTTGGTGGTAGTTTTTTCTTCTCAAAAATTATGACACTATCTACTATCTCACTCCATCAAGTTAATTGCTAAAATTGATCCATTGAAGTATTTACTCAGTAAGGCAACATTAACAAGATGACTAGCAAAATGGATCATGATTCTAAGTGAGTTTGATATTGAGTATGTTGATAGAAAAGCTATAAAAGGGCAAGTCATTGCAGACCAACTAGCAGTAGCAACACTTCAAGATGATCATCCTTTACAAATTGAGTTCCCCGATGTTGATATCCTAATAGTCACAACAAAAACATGGCAATTATAATTTGATGGTTCATATACACAACATGGATAAGGAGCAGGCATTCTATTCATCACACCACAAGGTCATACAATTCCAAAAGCATACAAATTAATTTTTCAATGGACCAATAATACAACAGAGTATGAAGATTTGGTTACATGTATCAAAATGGCTATAGAATGGAACATTACACAAGTTGAAGTCTTTGGAGACTCTCAACTCATCATCAATCAAATTAATGATGATTATCAAACAAAGGGCGAAAAGTTAATGCCTTATAAAAAGATGGTTGATGATATCAAGAAATACTTTGTAGAAATAACTTTTTAGCAGATTCCAAGGAATGACAACAAAGTAGCAGATGCCATGACTACACTTGCTTCTCTCCTTTAGACACATGAAAGTCAATAGCGTTATGAATTCCTAGTGGAAGAGTTGTTTTACCCTGCTCATAATTGTCTTGATTCCCAAACTATCTATCACCTTGTTGGGCATGATTCATCCTGTTATGGCCAAACATACACATACCTAAAAGATAACACCTTACCTCCCGACTTATCAAAAAATCAAAATAGAAACTTTATTCACCAATCCTCCCATTTTACTCTTGTCGTGGATACCCTATTTAAACGAGGTCTAGACGGTACTCTTTTAAGATGTCTCAAACAAGAAGAATCTGAGAAGGCCTTACATGAAGTCCATAATGACATTTGTGGCACTCATTCAAGTGGTCTTACCCTTTCAAAAAAACTCATACGCTTGGGCTATTATTGGCCGACTATGGAATGAGCTTCTTTTCAGATAGCTAGAACATGCAAACAATGTCGGATCCATGGGAATTTGATTCATGCACCAACACAAGAACTTCATGCTTTAGCAACATCTTGGCCTTTTTTCCAATGGGGTCTTGATATAGTAGGAAAGATAAATCTTGTTGGCATTTTTGATGATTATGTTGTGATTGTCATTGATGGACACACACTTGCTATGAGATCACTTTTTGTATGCATGAGTTATGCTCAACCGACATTTGTTTCAAACTGGTATTATGTTATAGTCTTTAGACTATCGGTGTCTTTCAGAAAGTGTTTACCGATCTCAAGCGGCATGAGGACCTCAAGCAGTTCGAGGATCTCAAGAGGAACAGAGAAAAGGAACTAGAAGAAATAGTTATCATTTTCACAGTCTTCATTTCTATCAATCGGTAATCTGTTTAATAGTCAAACTAATATTACTTTGAGTTACCAATTGGTATATCTTTGTGATGAGTTACCATCCACCAACACTTTGATGGTGATTTTGTGCCGTGTTACCAAATGTGTCTAGATACAATGAACCTAGGAACTTGCAATGCAATCCTATTGGACCAACATGAAATCAAATTCCTTTTATGGACATCATGTCTAGGGTTTTAATATGTGTGTAGCTATTAGGGTTTAAAGTGGTTGATGAGTTATTGTATGTGCGGTCTTAACAGAAAAGATTAACTCTGTGTACTGTAACAGAGTGTGGATTCACTGAAGACTGAAGTAATGCTGAAATGCATTAGCAATAAGCTATCATGGATCTAACCAAGCAGACTATGCTATTTTCTAGATCATTTACTTGTTGATTATTCACATCTTTGATAAGCTAGAAACCCTTAACCGGGTAGGCCTAGAAAAGCCTTTGTAAATCCTCTAACAAGGTGATTCACATCTGTGGATCTAAAATCCTCTCACAAGGTAGTCTTTAATCGGACTTATCTCCTAACAGAGATTGAGATTCCTAACAAGATCTGTTCTGGTAAAGAACATTGTATGACCTTAACTGGTCTGGTTACTATTCTGCAGATAGTTACTTGTGAGTTTTATCTCATCATGGTTTTTCCCATTTGGGTTTCCATGTCAAAATCTCTTGTGTTATGGTGATTGTGCTTCTGTGGGTGAATGCCTCACTTGCTATTTGGTTTGCATTTGTGTTAACCGGTTTGTTAGTTAAACTGTTATACTGGTTTACAGCTAGACTAATAAAGTGTTTGAGTACAGTAATTTTTGGTATACTAATTCACCCCCCACTCTTAGTATTCATCAAATCCTTCTTCATCTAATTGTCACAAATTCATCCTTGTAGCTACCAAATATTTCACAAAATGGATTGAGGTAGTACCTCTCACAAACATCACCTGAAAACAAATTGTTGCATTTATCTTGAATTACATAATCTTTCGCTATAGAATACCAATAACCATTATCACTGATAATGGGTGACCATTCAAGAATCAGGATGTACAAGAACTATGTGAAAAATTCAAGATCCAACACAGACTCTCCACACCCTACTATCCACAAGGAAATGGGAAAGCAAAAGCATCAAACAAAACTATTTTAAAAATCCTCAAAAAGATAGTGAATGATGCTGGAAGAGATTGGCATATTCAATTGAACTCTTCTCTATGGGCCTACCATACCAATATCCACACACCAATAGATGCCACACCTTTGTCTCTTGTTTATGGATCAAAATCAATACTGCCAATAGAAGTAGAGATACCTTCTCTATGAGTATCACTAAAAGCTCTCATCCTAGATGAAGAACAATGAGTATCTAGATTACAAGAGTTAGAATTAATCCATGAACAAAGACAAAATTCCTTTGATCATTTAAAGATATATCATCAAAGAATGTGCCGAAGTTATAATCACAAAGTTAAACCATGAGTCTTTTAAGTTGGGGAGCTAGTACTAAAGGAAAATCCACACAACCCAGCAATCAAGAAAAGAAAGGAAAGTTTGAACCAAACTGGTTAGGTCCATTTGTGGTCATAACAGTATTTGGATTAGGAGGATATCAACTATCAACACAGGATGAAGATCAGCTCAAAGAACCCATCAATAGAATGAATCTAAAGAAGTTTTATGTCTGAAAAAGAAAAAGAAAAAATAGTGAAAAAGTAGAAAATTAAAAAACAGTAAAACAACAGAAAATGCAAAAAAAAAATCAAATATGAGAAAAAGTGCAATAAAAATAGACGGTGAAAACCAGGCAAACGGGCGCTATCTTCCCATTAGCTCTTCCATCTATTAGTTCATGCATCTTTCCGCTTGCATTCATTTTCCATCAGCGCTATTCATATCCATCATAAAGCCTTTGTACATATGCAGGCATCCCGAGTGGCTTCTTACCATGGTTTGGATCATTGGGTATATCATAATAAATTTGTTTCTAGGCTTGCGAAAAAACCCTACACCTAGCTGGGGGAAATTTTTTTTATCATTTTGAGCTTAATCAAATGGGAAGAACAACAATTAAACAACTCTTATCAAGCGAAAACTAAGACACATCCAACGTTGAACACGAGATCAAATTATCAACCAACAAACTATCACAAAGTCAGTCTAAGCACATTTACACACTTTTCAATGCATGATATCTTCTAGATAATTATTTTAACATGATTGTTCAACTTTTCTATCTTGATTTTCGCTATCATGATTTCTAAGTGACTCTAGGATGTCTTTGACTAGAGGAACAAGGAAGGAACATGATATTTTTCTTGTTTGTTGTCTATAAATTAATCATTAATATGTGCAAATTTATCTCAGAACATGATCATCGAAGTACCATCAAAGAAATTTCTGATTTGCATATTAAAATGATTAATACTATCCATTTACGCAAGCAACACTCTCGGTTCAATTATACCTCGATGCTTGTTCTAACTTGCCATATCAAAATCTAGGAAAAAAGTGCTTAGGTTGTCATGGTTTAATTATACCATTGATGTTTGCACTCACTTCCCACATTTCAAAAGCTCAATGATGACAAAAGCACAATAACCCAATGACTGGTTTGGTCATAGCTTTGCATTTCATTACCATTGGCATTTGCATTTAGCTAGCATTTCATTCTTGCATGGGATCCCGCATGCTTATTTAATCCAAGGTTAAATCTATTGCAAGAATCATCCAGGTATCATCACAAGTGTATACACAATTAGAATGATGACTCATCTCTCTCCAGATATTGTTGACCCAACAAACATCTTATGCTACCCTCTCAATAGAACCAACATCAACATAGCCAAATCTTCCTACAACTTGATATCAACAAACTGTTAGTTCTTTATCTAATCAACCTTATCAATCATATCAATCAATCAAATTTAATCAATTCTATCATGTCTTATACAAGATGTATCTTTCCTGAAACCAGATGCTTTGATCATCTTTGTCTTATACAAGATGTATCTTTCCTGAAACTAGATGTTCTGATAATGTCTTATACAAGATATATCATTCCTGAAACCAGACGCTTTGATCATCTTTGTCTTATATAGGAGGTGTCATTCCTAAAACCAGACTGAATCTCAATCTTATCAATCTAACCAATCAAGCTTTATCAATTATCAAGAACTACATTACCATGATTTTAGAACTCATATTTTCATCAAACACATTTGCAAGAATCAAATCATTTCTAATCAGGATATCAATTTTGCAAAAATTTGCAAAACGCCAGAGGTAAATTATCTCAATTGATCTCCTGAGGGGGCATCATCATACCACAGTCTATCAATCAAGAGCTGGGGCATCCTATCGAACCAATATCATCATCAAAATGAGATTATTCTTTGAATCACACATCATCACACCTCGCTTCAAAGAAGGGAAAAATGTATACACCTAAAAATGATCTGAAGATAATTAATTGAATACACAATTATTTAATTAATCATCCTTCCCAATTTAATTGAGTTCATTAGAAAGTTGATTAAATTCTTCCACCCATCTACTTATTAATAAATCTAAGGATTTATTTAATAGGTTCATTTCAATTATCCCCTTTGATTAATTAATTCAAATTAATTAATTCTTCCCCATCAAATTAATTTCTTCTAATTTCCTAATTAATTAAAACAAATCAACTTATGAGTTGTTGAGAATTAATTAGCTTTTTCCTATTATTTGAATTTTTAAATTCAAATTACCCACATGCATCCTAACCTCCTTATCCTAACCTTCTATGGTGTGGATACTCTCCCCTTGAGACACATGATATTCTTGGGCCACATGTCCCCTCTCTTGGAATCCCCTTGACATTTGTCATCATAGAAATGACAAATGTCCCCTTTCCTCCAACCTCTTTTCCAACCTCCTCCAATTTCACCATTGATATCTTTAGACTCAATCTTGGCCATTGATTCCTGCCACCTCACCCCTGGCCTTGGAAATCCTAGAAATATCCCCCATTTTGGAGCAATAATGATCCCATCTCATTTGCATTTTAGGCATTGTTACTATAGGCATAGTATCTCTTAGCATATTGCTTGAGCATTGTTATTATAGGCAATTGCATCTTAGATCTAGCTTAATTTGATCATTTTATAGCATAATTGTTGAATCATGTAGCTAAATCATTCTCTTTTCTAGCTTAATTGCATCATTATCATTTCAAATCCTCCATCTAGGTGTATTCAAGCCACTAGAATTTTCTTATCCAGATCCGAGAGCAAATCCACACTCGCATCTCTTAGGAGGCAACAGATCGCTTTGCCATGGTTTTATCTTTCTTTGTTTTAAATTTTCTAACCATGCTTGTAATGATTTATTGAGTGTTTTGTGTCACAGCTACATGTATCACACTTCACAGGCATGACAACAATCATTATGGCATCATCAAGAAACTCTATTACGAGGGGGTGATCACCTTAAAGAGGGCCATCAGATGATTGGTCTACAATGACTTGTCCTTTGATTGTTTTTCAGTCCACGTACTCAATGTCAAATTCACTCAAGATCATGACCCATTTTGTTGTACAGCTTGTGAGGGTTGCTTTAGACTACAAGTACTTTAGAGGATAAATCTTTGCTATCAATTTAATCTTGTTGTTGAGCATGTAGTGGTGTAGTTTCTATGTCTTGAAGACTAGTACAAGGAAAGCTCTTTATATAGGAATATAATTGAGTTCATACCCTACAAGACTACTGTTGATGTAGTAAATTGCATGCCCCTTGCCTTTGTCATCTGTTTGTGCTAATAATGCTCCCAGTGCCACTATAGTTGCTAATATATACAAAAGGAGAGGTTGTCCTAGAATGGGTGTCACCAAAATTGGAGGGGAGATCAGATATTATTTCAAAATTTTCAAAGGCCTTCTGACATAGGAAATCCCATTTGAATTTAGTTTCTTTGCATAGGAGATGTGAAAATGGGTGACACTTATCTGTGAGTTGTGCAATTAAATGATAGATGGATTGGAGTTTTCCTTGTAAACTATGAAGTTGTTTGAGTGTCTTGGGAGGAAGCATTTCCATAATTTCTTTAACCTTAGTCGGATCCACTTCTATTCCTCTGCGAGAGACTATGAACCCCAGTAGTTTTCCTGATGTAACCTAAAAGACACATTTCTTAGAATTTTGGCACATCTTATACTTCTCAAGTCTTTCAAAGATCTTCCTTAGCACCAAAATGTGTTCTTCTCTTGTTTTGGACTTGCCTAGGAGATCATCTACATAGTCTTCCATTATATTGTGCAGGAGGTCATCAAAGATGGTGGTCATTTTTTTTTTATAGGTGGTTCCCCCATTCTTGAGACTAAAGGGCATTACTTGATAGTAAAAGATGCCCCAAGGAGTTGTGAATGTTGTCTTATGTTGACCCTCTTCTACAATTCTAATTTGGTTATACTCAGAGAAACCATTCATTAAGAAGAGAATCTCATGTCAATGTTTGGCAAAGGAAAATAATCTTTTGGACATGCTTTATTAAGGTCTCTAAAGTCTATACAAACTTAGATGCCCATAGAGGGTTTTCCAACTGGTACAATATTTGAAACCCACTCAGGATAGTCTATGGGTTTGATGAATCCGAAATCCAACATTTTTTAAAGATCTTCTTTAACTAAGAGCGCGACCTACAGATGCATCTTGCCTAGCTTCTGTTCGACAGGTTTGGCATCTGGTCAAACTACAAGATTATGCACTACTAGTTCTAGATCAAGGCCTGACATGTCAGCATAAGACCAAGCAAAATTTATTTGTCTCTTGTAGAAAGCTCATGAAATTTTGTTTTTCTTGATCCATAAGGGACTTAGCAATAAGCACACTCTTTGGATTCTCATTTGTTCCCATGTTGATGGTGTTGGTTTCCTCAATAAGAAAAGGTGATTTCTCCTAGTGCAGGGGAACCATGGTGGGAAAGTCAAGACCCTCATCTTCTAACACTTGATCCAAGTTTTCACCAGAAGATGCATCCTTTGTTTTTACTTTTTTTTGTGTCCAAAGGTGCCTTAGAGAGATTTTCACCTAGGGACTTTTTATTTTTCTTATTATTTTCATTTTTATGACCAAGGGAATTAACTTGACTACCAAAGTATGCCTTCAGGTTAAGCTGAATCTCATTCATAGATGTGTGTTTTTTGAGGTCGTGCATAGTAAGTAATTCCAAGAGGACATCACATAGGCACAAATGACAAGAATGGGTTGTCCTTGTTGATCCTAGTCAATAAGTTTAGGGTGGACAAGTTGGAGCTCAAATGGAGTGGAAGAGGTAACGAGGGTGATAGTGTTTATGTAGGCATCATCAAATATGTCATCAAGGTATTTCAAGGGCACTTCACAGAATTCCTCTTTGTCAAAGTCTTTGACTCCAGTAGGAGGGTTTGGCAAGGCACTAGTGACAGTAATCTTAGGTAGAGGAGAATAACCCAAGCCCCTAATATGCTTATTGGAGATTGGATAGATGGGTTCTTTTTTGTCTTTTTCTTGTGGTCCAAGACCATGTCCTTTGTAACCCATCTTGTCTTCTATAGAAAATTCATCTTGTCTACTAGTGCTTCCTCTTCTTCTCGGTACAACCAAGAAGTGACATCAATTTCTAGGCTTTCTTCATCAAGTGGATCCTACTGTTGGAAGGTGGTTTTCTTGGACTTCATAGTGGGTTTTCTTTGTTTCTTGATTTCCTTTGTTTTTCAATATGACTTAGGAGAGGGTGGGAGTTGACATGCATAAAGAGAATTTTCAAGGATATACTCTCCATAACCATTGTGAATGATCTTGACCTTGATCTCAAATTGGGATGAGGTGGATGCGACATTGGATGGATCTGATGGAGGAGGCATAATGAGTGAGTTGAGTGGACAATGGTAGGGGTGCTTCGAGGCTACAACCATTTCAAAATAAATGGACAAAAATCCAATAGAGTGAACTGTCAGAATTAACATCTACCATTCTTGATTATAGTCCTGGTTAAGCTCAGTGTCAGAGGACTAAATTCTCTTTTGAATCCAATTTGATCACCAATGATCAACCATTTCCTCTGCCTGAATGATATTATAATATTTGTACATTAGATTTCTTGACCGTGACCTTTCCATTAACCATGATACACTACAAAGAGTTTCTACCTCTTATTTATACAAGCCCTAAGGCCTAAACCAATTAGGTCGGCCACCTAAAAGATATTACAATAAGATCATTACATATTTCCTTATTAGAATGATATGTCATGTCAGCTTAAGACCAAAACAATAATAACATATCCATAAGTCATCTTGAAACATCCCGGTAATGTGTAGAGTACACGTTAGCATGATACCGGTCCATAACCTAGATAGGTACCAGATCTATTCTGGGTCCACCACACCAAAGCAACATCTTCAAGAGGTTGAAGCATGATCAAAAAACATCTTTAGCATCCTGAAATCAATGAAGAAGCTGCACCAACACCAATTATGCATCCTGTCATGATTCCTCAATGAAAGCTCTATTGGTAAAGCCTTAAATTAGTGTCGGTAAGAGTTTACTAGAGTGTATGGTAGCATCTGATTACCAAACCAATACCAACTGACCAGAACATTCTCATGGAGCGTAAAACATACTTCATTGATCCAAATATGCCGGAAGTGTTCAAAAAATAGTCTCTTCTTCCGGTAACACTAGATCTTCTACTGGTAACGAAAACCTATCTGTCGGTAACCAATCATAACAACTAGTGTTTGTTGGTATATGCACACTCCAATGAGACATTGTAGGTGATTGAAGGTTTTGTCATTGATGGCAACCTTGCAATCCTATGGCACTAGCAAGGCATTATATTGACAAGGCATTACACCGACAAGTTAGTGCATTGGCATCAACAGATCACACTCTACATCGGCACTCAGGACACCGGCACCGGCACAAAGAAAGGAATTATACTGGCACAGAGGTTGATAGGATTTTGTTATATTATATTTTGTTTATTATTGTAAAAACTTTGTAAGCCAACTTGGAAAATTGTAAAATGACTCTTATATATAAAAGAGATCATTGTAGACATTTTGTAGGAGAGAAGTAAGTGATAAGGAAAAATATAAGGCAGACCTATTAAGCAAAATATAGGCTAAAGGTTTATGTAAGAAGTAGAGCAGTAACCGGTACTCAATCAAGCATTATAGATGCTATTGTAAAGTAGTACAAGATATTGGATTTTTATAATCCACATTGTAAGTCAGTGAGACTTCCCATTGAGCAGTGAGCTCTAGGCAGTTGGCCTTCCTGCATGTTCAGGCCCCTATTGTAAGTAATATTCTCTTATTGGCTAGTGAGTGAATATTGTGGGTCACAAATCCCATTGAGGTTTTTCCCACACTGGGTTTCCTCATTAAATCCTTGTGTTATGGTGTGCTTTTCATGTGGATGTTCTTGATTCTGTTCATTGCATTATTTCTTGTATACTGGTACACTATTATAATATGTTCTGCATGTTTTAAGTTAAGAAATTCTAATTACCGGTCAGATACTGATTCACCCCCCCTCTCAATATCTGTGGGATTCCTAACAATTGGTATTAGAGCTTGGTCCTCTATTTTCAGAAATCTAACAGCTTGAGGAAGATCTTGACACCAGTAAAGATGGAAAATCTAATGAAGCAACTTGAAGGAGCTCTTTTAGACTATGATGCAGAGAAGTTGAAAAATATCAAACTAGAAGATGATTTAAGGGCAGCTTAGGATATCATTCAGGCACTTCAAGAAAATCTTACTGTTGCAAGAAATAAGAGAAGAGAACTTTGTGAAAAGTTGCAAAATGAGAATGATGAAAAGGAATCACTTAATGATCAGATAAGCAAGCTGAAACAAGAGAACAAGATAACAAAGAATGAGATGCAAGATATGACTATGAGATTTTGCAAAGAGATTGAGGATAGGAAGAAGAATGAAGAAGAATGAAGAAGAATTGACTAGAAGACTAAGTGATGTAGCAAATGAGAACACAAGACTTAGTTATGAAAATGACATGTTGAAGACAGATCTGATGCACACTCAGAATGACTCCAATGAACTGATGAGATAGAAATAAGTCTTAGAAAGAGAACTAGAAACTACAAATCAACATAAAGAAAAATTCAAGAAAAGCTCAGATACAAGAGATCAACCGATAGTTGAAAGTATGGATGTAGAGGATGGTAATCCTAATCTTGAAGTCTTATATATTGTGGATGTTGATACTCAAAAGATCAACATTGTGGTAGACAAAGATATAGCTGATAAGACTGAAATGGCTAGTGAGCCTCCAGTAGCTGAGCAAACTAACAACACATAGGATAAACTGGCTGATGGCAAAGAGAAGAAGGTAGAAACTCAGACTCATACTGAGACAATGCAACAAACAGAGAAACAAACAGAGTGAGAGGCTCCCGAGTAGCAACAACAACAGGAACAGGAATAGAAGGAAACAGTGCCACCGACATCTATAAAAGTAGAAAAACCATTGCTTAGGGAAATGCAAACACAAATAGACCTACCAGAGGTCAATACAAGCTTGGTTACTTCCACTGGCAATGTTGGTTCATCATCAGGCTACAAATCAACTAATGTGACTGAGGTACTATTAGATTCAATCAAAAAGATAACAGACTGCAGTTCACAAGCTTATAAGGCAATAGATGATACCATACCAATTTTGAAGGTAATTGCTCCTAACTATAATATAGACAATAAAGATTCTTTAGGACAACTTGATACCTTGGATAAATATATCACAGAAAACATTGAGAAAATAAAGGAAGAGACACTGAAGGATAAAGTAGAAATTCTTTGATGAGCAAATAAAGAAGTGTAATAGAGATTTTGACACACTTCTACCAGAACTGTGTAATTTATTGAAAGAGCACAAAATTTTGTACAAAGACACCTGTAAGACAAACCTTTTGACTGTAGATATAGACAAGAAGATGAGCAAGGTACATGATGAAATTAATAACTTGTAGATAATTTTGTCAACTCACTTGAGACACTATCAGGTTTTGTACAGAAGATAACAAGTTTTGAGGAAGATTTACTTAAATTGGAAAGAGAGAAAGAAAGAATAGTGAATAAGGCAAAGCATCTAAGATTAAAACTGAGTCCAAGATTGGACTATCTAGCATCATTGCAGAAGGAAGTATCTGAGGCACTAATACAGGGACAAAAAACATCGACAGAAGATTTGCAGCATCTCACCAATACAGTTAAGAGAACAGAGATAACAATAAAAGATAGTAAAAAGTTCATGGAGAGTATAAACTTGATTTTGGTGGATCTATTTCAAATTGTAACTACCCAGTTACAAGGTTGAAACTACAAACTCTACTAACATCTTGACAACCTTTGTCATTGATGCCAAAGGGGAGTAGTGGGATGAGAAAATTCAACATCACAGGAATCATATGCTCAGGGGGAGAACAGACACTTTTTGTAACATTTTTGACTTCACATTTTTGGATACATTTTTTGAAATTTCTCATGAGTGTTGCCATCAATGCCAAAGGGGGAGATTGTTGGCATATGCACACTTTAATGAGACATTGCAGGCGATTGAAGGTTTTGTCATTGATGGCAACCTTGCAATCCTATGGCACCGACAAGGCATTATACCAGCAAGGCATTACACCGACAAGTTAGTGCACCGACATCAGCAGATCACACTCTACACCGACACTCAGGACACCAACACCGACACAAAGAAAGGAAGTATACCAGCATAGAGGCTGACAGGATTTTGTTATATTATATTTTGTTTATTATTGTAAAAAATTTGTAAGTCGACTTGGCAAATTGTAAAATGACTCTTATATATAAAAGAGATCATTGTAGACATTTTGTAGGAGAGAAGTAAGCGATAAGGAAAAATATAAGGTGGACCTATTATGCGAAATATAGGCTAAAGGTTTATGTAAGAAGCAGAGCAGTAACCGGTACTGGATCGAGCATTATAGATGCTATTGTAAAGTAGTACAAGATATTGGATTTGTATAATCCACATTGTAAGTCAGTGAGACTTCCCATTGAGCAGTGAGCTCTAGGCAATTCGCCTTCTTGCATGTGCAGGCCCCTATTGTAAGTAATATTCTCTTATTGGCCAGTGAGTGAATATTGTGGGTCACAAATCTGATCGAGGTTTTTCCTATACCGAGTTTCCTCATTAAATCCTTGTGTTATGGTGTGCTTTTCATGTGGATGTTCTTGATTCTATTTCTTTCATATCGGAACACTGTTATAATATGTTCTGCATGTTTTAAGTTAAGAAATTCTAATTACTAGTCAGATATTGATTCACCCCCCCTCTCAGTATCTATGGGATTCCTAACAGTGTTGACATGAATGACAAAACATCAATGCAACACATAATAAATTCATCCATAATGCCAACAAACCACACCATATGGTGTCCTGTGGGCTAATATGGTGTCATAAGGGGTCACATGACACCATTTGACCCTTTAGGACATAAGATGACCCCTAACAACACCTAAGGGATCATATGGTGTCGCTAGGGGTCATATGGTGTCCTAAGGGGTCATAGGACATCTTATTACCCCTTAGGACACCATACGACTCCTAACAACACCTAAGGGGTCATAGGACACCAAATGACATCTTAGGACACCATACAAACCCTAACAAAAACATATGGTGTCCTAAGAGGTCATATGGTGTGCAAAGGGGTCATAGGACACCATATGATCCATTAGGACACAATATGACCCCTAACAACACTTAAGGGGTCATATGGTGTCCTATGGGGTCATATGGTGTCCTATGGGGTCATAGGACACCATATGACCCCTTAGGACATCGTATGACCCCTAATGACATCTAAGGGTTCATATAATATCCCAAGTGGTTATTGGACACCATATGACCCCTTCAAAAACCATAGGACCCCTAACGACACCATATGGTGTCGTAAGGGGTTGGTGTCAAGGGACACCATATGACCACTTACAACACAATATGAGCCCTAATGACACCTAAGGGATCATATGGTGTCCTAAGGGGTCACAAGACACCATATGACACCTTAGGACACCATACGACTAATAACGACACCATATGGTGTCCTAAGGGCTCATACAGTGTCCTAAGGTGTCAGACGACACCATATGACCCCTTAGGATACCATACAACCCCTAACGACACCACATGGTGTCCAAAGGGCTCATATGTTGTCCTAAGGTGTCATGAGACACCATATGACAACTTATGATACAAGATGACCCCTAACGACACCTAAGGGGTCATATGGTGTTGTTAGGGTTCATATAGTGTCGTAAGGGGTCATAGGACACCATATGACCCCTTAGGACACCATACGACCGCTATAACACCTAAGGGGTCATATGGTGTCCTAAGGTGTCATAGGACACCATAATAGCCCTACCAACAACATATGGTTTCCTAAGGGGTCATATGGTATCCTAAGGGGTTATAGGACACCATATGACCTGTTAGGACATAATATGATTCCTAATGACACCTAAGGGGTCATATGGTGTTGTTAAGAGTCATATGGTGTCCTAAAAGGTCATAGGACACCATATGACCCCTTCAAACACCATACGACCCCTAACAACACCTAAGGGGTCATATGGTGTCCTAAGGGGTCATATGACACCACATCACCTCTTAGGACACAAGATGACCCCTAACAACACATAAGGGGTCATAGGATACCATATCACCCCTTAGGACACCATATGACTCCTAAGGGGTCATATGGTGTCCTAAAGTGTCATAGGACACCACATGACCTCTTAGGATGTAATACGACCCCTAACAATAACATATGGTGTCCTAAAGGGTCACATGGTGTCCTAAGGGGTCATAGGATACCATATGACCTATTAGGACACAATATAACCCCTAACAACATGTAAGGGGTCATATGGTGTCATAAGGGGTCATAGGATACCATATGACCCCTTAGGAAACCATATGACTTGTAATGACACCTAGGGGGTCATATGGTGTCCTAAGGGGTCATAAGACACCATTGATCCCTTAGGACACCATACGACCCCTAACGACACCATATGGTGTCTAAAGGAGCCATATGGTGTCCTAAGCTATCATGAGACACCATATTACCCCCTAGGGCATCATATGACCCCTAACAGCACCTAAGGAGTCATATGGTATCCTAAGGGGTCATAGGACACCATATGACCCCTTAGGACACCATACAACCAATAATGATACCATATGGTGTCCTAAGGGATCATATGGTGTTGTAAGGGGTCAAAAGACACCATATGATCTGTTAGGACACCATACGACTGCTAATGACACCATATGGTGTGCTAAGGGGTCACATGACACCATATGACCACCTAGGACACAAGATGACCCCTAATGACACCCCTTAAGACACCATACGATCCCTAACAACACCTGAGTCATATGGTGTCCTAAGGGGTCATAGGGCACCATATAACCTCTTAGGACACCATACGAGCCCTAACGACAACATATGGTGTCCTAAGGGGTTATAGGACACCATATGGCCCATTAGGACACAATATGTCCACTACGTCACCTAAGGGGTTATATGGTGTCGTTAGGGGTCATGTGGTATCCTAAGGGGTCATAGAACACCATACAACCCCTAACGACACCTATGGGATCATATGGTGTCCTAAGGGGTCATAAGACACTACATGACCTCTTAGGACACAATATGACCCCTAACGATACCTAAGGTGTCATATGGCATTCTAAGGTGTCATATGGTGTTTTAAGGGGTCATAGAATACCATACAACCCCTTAGGACACCATACAACCCCTAAAAACACCTAAGGGGTCATATGGTGTCCTAAGGGGTCATAAGACACCATGTGACCTCTTAGGACACCATATGACCCCTAATGACAAGATATGGTGTCTGAAGGGGTCATAGAACATCATATGATCCTTTAGGACACAATATGACCCCTAAGAACACTTAAGGGGTCATATGGTGTTTTTAGGGGTCATAAGGTGTCCTAAGCGGTCATAGGACACCATATGACCCCGTAGGACACCATACAACCCCTTAGGACACCATATGACCCCTTAGGACACTATATGAGCCCTTAGGACACAATATGACCCCTAACAATACTTAAGGGGTCATATAGTGATGTTAGGGCTCATATGGTGTCCTAAGGGGTCATAGGACACCATATGACACCTTAGGACACCATAGGACTGATAACAACACCATATGGTGTCCTTGTTAGGATAACCGGTGGACAATTGAGAGGGGGGTGAATCCGTTGTCACCAGTTTAAAAAAGTTTAAGTAGTCAAAATCTTTTACTGGAATGCGTAAACCAAATACTAGAATAATAGATATAACAATTAAGCATAAAGATAATCACAAAACAATTACCAACCATCCATAACACATAACACCATGATTTGTACATGGAAAACCCAGTAAAGGGAAAAACCATGGTGGGAATCCTACCCATAGTCAGATAATACTTCTGTAACAAGTATGTGATTATCATAAGAGGGGCTTGCACGGACATGAAGGACAACAAGCTAGAGCGCATTGCTCATCACAAAAGGAGCCTCACTGACTACAAAGAAATCCAGACTACAATCCAAAAAGATGAATGAACTGGAAGAATAACATCTCCTATGCCTGAGTACAGTTCTAGTTAAGCGCAATATTGGAGGTCTTGAACCTCTTTTACAAACCCAATTCAATCACCTATGATCGACAAAAACCTCTGCATATGATTACAACTTTATTTGCACACTGATAATCCCATAACCATTTCCTACCACATATCTATGATCTACAAAGAGATCTTACATTATATTTATACCAACCCAAGACCTAAACAATTAGGTTGGCAACCTAAAAGATAATAAAATAGATCTATTACATAATCCCACAAACCAATGATAAACCAAGTCAGCCTAAGACTAAAACAACATAAACCAAACAATAAATCCAACTGGTGATGCATCAGGAGCATCAACGAACACGTTACATAAACCAGTCCATAACCTAACAAAATAACCACTAGACCTAAAATAGGTCACCATAAGTCAAATAAAACACCACGAACAACTGGAACTTGAACATGATAACCATCAACATCCTAATAACCTTCTAGAAGTCGCACCAATACCAGTTATCAGATTCATCAAAAGATCTTCATCAAAGTGCTACCAATAAAACCCTTACTAGTAACCGAAAGGCTTACTAGAACATATGATAGCATCTAGATCATTAGATCCCAAACCAACTGAATGTGATACACATTAAGAACACATGAATAGCTATTCCAAACCAATTCCAACAGCCGAACCAAAACCAGAGACAAATCTCCAGATCAACATCAAAGACCAACCACTCTACCAAAAGTCGGTAGACAACAAAATAGCTAGTGTTGACATAAATGACAAACATCAATGCAACACATAATCAATTCCTCCAAATTCCCAACAATCTCCCCTTTTGGCATTGATGGCAACACTAGATGTGAAAAACACCCAAGTGCCAAGAAGAGCCAAACAAGTCTCCCCCAAATGAAGACATCCAACAATCTCCCCAAAATGATATGACAATGAAGTTCTGAACCAACAGACCAAACTCCCCTTGTGAATCATATCCCTATTAAGCTCTATTTTTCACATAAATATCTCTCCATCTTTGACATCAATGCCAAAAATATGATATAAACATCAAAGAAAAGTCATAAAACCTCTGAACCACACAACTGACTACTCTCCCTGAGTAGTAGCACAAACCCATCAATCCAGAATGAATGATAGTTCTAATAATGCATGTTGGATTGATGCCAGCCAACATCATTCAAGTCTCTATCGGAGGGGCAGAAACTCCCAATCTATCTCTGAAGTACTCAAGTGATTCCTTAGGCAAAGTTTTAGTGAAGATATCTACAATCTACTCTTTAGTGTTCACATAAACTAGTATGATGCCATTTGCTTCCACCTTCTCCTTCATAAAATTATACTCAATAGAAATGTGCTCAATCTTAGAATGAAATACTAGATTCTTTGATATGTCAATAGTAGCAGAGTTATCAAAATGAATAACTACTGGTTCATTACAATCTACCCTTATGTCCTTCAACATTTGCTTCATCCATAGAACTTGTGTACAATTAGTAGCAGCAACAACATACTCAACTTTAGCAGTAGATAAAGAAGTACATGATTGTTTCTTGCTAATCCATGAAACAAGTTTCTTTCCAAGAAAGAAAGCTCCACCAGATGTTCTCTTCCAGTCATCAACATCTCCAACCCAGTCAACATCTGTGTATGCACATAGTGTAAAGTCAACATTTTTAGGCATATCTCAAAACCTTTTCACCATGCTCTCATGATTCTCTCTAGGATCACTCTGATATCTTGATACAATACAAACTTCATTCATTATATCCGATCTAGTCTAAGTTAGATATAACAAACCTCCAATCATAGATTTATACCTTGTAGGATTTATTAGAGCTGATGCATCATTCTTTGCCAATTTCTCACTTGTAACCATAGGGGTACCAACCTGTTTGAAATTTTCTATACCAAATTTCTTCAACAACTCTCTAGCATACTTAGTTTGATAGATGAAAATAGCTTTATAATTTTGAGTAATCTACAAACCTAAGAAATTTTTTATCTTCCCAATCATAGACATCTCAAATTCATTCTTCATATTTTCAGAGAATTCCATACACAATTTATCCTCATCCCCAAATATGATATCATCAACAAAGACTTCAACAATCAATATGTCATTGCTAGTGATCTTATAATATAAGTTACTATCAACATTACCTTTTGTGAAACCAAGCTTCAAAATATATTTGTCCAATCTAGCATACCAAGCTCTAGGGGCTTGTTTCAATCCATATAAAGATTTCCTTAACCTGCAAACTATGTTTTTATCATATGAAAGTGAAAATCCATCAGGTTGCTCAGTTTAAACTTCCTCTTCCAGATCTCCATTAAAAAATGCACACTTAACATTCATCTGATAAACCTTGTATTTCTTATGGGCAGCATAAGCAAGAAATAATCTCACAACTTCAATCCTAGCTACCGGAGAGAAAGTCTCATCATAATCAATTCTTCCTTCCAAGAATATCCTTTACATACCAATCTAACCTTATTCCTCACAACTTGTCCATCCTCATTCCATTTATTCCTAAAAACCCATTTAGTTCAAATAACATTCTTATTTTTTAGGCTGGGGAACTAAAATCCATGTGTTGTTCTTCTGAATTTGATCTAAGTCCTCTTTCATAGCTCTCATCCAACATTCATATTTACAAGCTTCAATAATTGATGCCAGTTCAACTTAAGAAATTAAACATACCTCATCGATTGCCAACCTTCTTGTCATTACTCATTTGTTCTTGTCTCCAATTATTTGATCTTCTGAATGATTTAACCATACATACCTAGGAGTCTTCTCACTTTCTGTTCCTCTTCTTTGATTTTTCAGTTACTGTTGAATTTTTTGATACTGTCAAGGTAACTGGTTCAACATTATGTTCTGGTACAGGTGCTACCGGTTCAGTTATGATCATCTCCACTTCCGGTTCTCTCTCATAAGTTATGATTTGACCTTTATAGAGCTCATCCACCTTGACATTAACACTTTCCACAATTCTCTACAATCTTTTGTTATAACATCTATATGCCTTTCTTTCATTAGAATAACCAAGAAATATCCCTTCATCACATCTAGAATCAAACTTTCCAATGGAATCATCTCTTTTGATATAGCATTTACTACCAAAGATTGTGAAATACTTAACTATAGGTGTATGACCAAACCATAACTCATAAGGTGTCTTACCGGTGTCTCCTTTGATATGAAATCTATTAAATGTGTATACCACCATGCTTAAAACTTCTCTCCAATAGATATGAGGCAAATTAGCTTCCATCATCATAGTTCTGGCTGCATCCACGATAGTTCTGTTCTTTCTTTCTTTCCACAACACCATTCTGCTGAGGTGTTCGAGGAGTAGACAATTGTCTCCTTATCCCATGCTTCTCATAATAAATGTTAAATTCATTGGACATGAATTCACTACCCTAATCTGACCTTAAGAATTTAATCTTCAACCCTATCTCTATCTCAAATTTATCTCTAAATATATTAAACTTTTCAAAAGATTCAAATTTCTCCCTTAGAAAAGTAACCCACATCATTCTAGAATAGTCATCAATGATTAGCATGAAATATCTATCACCTTGAAAACTAATTATTCTAGTAGGACCACACAAATCAGTATGAATAAGATCAAGAACATCATTAGATTTATCTTGTATAATTTTAAAAGAAGTCCTGACTTGCTTTCACATTTTACATTCCTTACATACTGGATTATAGGGCTTCACAATCTTAGGTATATCTCTAGCAACCTTAGTTGAACTGATCTTTAAAATACAATCAGAATTCACATGACACAACCTCTTATGTCATAACCAAATCTCATCAACTTGTGCAATCAAACATGTCTTCTCATCGGAGTTTAAATGAAAATTTTTATCTTTAGTCTATGTACCGGTTGCAATCTCCAATCCAAATCTGTTAATGATTTTGCATTTTCCATCCTTAAATTGTAATTGAAATCCCTTATACACCAATTGTCCTACACTCAAAAGATTATGCCTTAAACCTTCAACATAATAAGCATTATCAGTGTTATGCTTACCATTCAATGATTTAGTTCCTCTTCCTCTGATCATATGTGCTTTGTTATCTCCAAATCTAACCTGTCCACCATCAAATTCTTGCAAAGATAAAAACTTCCTTCTCTAGTCATATGATGTGAACATCCACTATCTATTACCCATTCATCCTTGTGTTCAATTTTAGCAGCAACATCCTTTTCCTCATTTTGAATAACAGGTGCCAGAGCATCTTCCTTGATAGCCAAAAATACCCATTCCTTTCCACTGTCGGATACACTGGCTGAATCTTGTGTCGATTCATCATCAGAATCAGTCACACCTTCCTTATTCACATAGTAACATGATTTGTCTTTGTTTTTGCTGTAGTTATGCTTGTTCTGATAATCATGGTTAGGCCTAAAATATCTTCTAGCTTTCTCTTCAAATCTTAAATTCCTTTTAGGACATCTAGATGCAAAATGACCTATCTTATTACATGCAAAACATTTAAAAGGTGATTTTCCTTCATACTAACTTCCTGTTGGACCTTTAGGTACTCTTCTACTAAATAGGGCTTCAAGTTGCTCAAAATCATCATCTTCTTTCTTCATTTCCTCCAATTCCTTCACATATAAAGCTTTCCAATCACTCTTGCTGGTTGATGATGTAGATGTGTGAAAAGCAGATTCAGTCTTTGTAGCTCCTTGAGGACCAAATTCTTCAAGCTCAAAAGCAAATAATTTTCCAACCAAAGTATCCCTGTTAAGAGAAGTGTTAGCCATTGTTCTCAGCTCATTAATTGTAGTAGCCTTCATCTTGTAAGCTAGTGGTAAAGCTCTCAATAATTTAGAAATAATCTCATCTTCGCTCAGAGATCCACCACAACACTTAATTCCCATAATAATTTCACTAACTCTTTCCATTATAGCAGTAATCCTTTCATCTTCTTCCATCTTTAGATTCTCATACCTCACCTAGTAACCATCAAGTTTAGAAATTTTAATAGTAGGGTCACCTTCATTCAGAGCCTCCAACTTATCCCATGTAGCCTTCACAGATGATTGGTCAGTTAATCTGATAATTTGTTGATTAGAAAGTGCACTTAATAGTGCTTCTCTAGCTCTACAATCATTCTCAATGTCCTTATCCAAGGTTGCCAGAGGAGGATTGCCAAATGTATAGCCTTTCTCCATGACCTCCAAAATCTCCTTCCTAATACATCTCAAATGAGTTTCTATCTGAATCTTCCATACCCTGTAATTTGTTGACTCAATCTTAGGGGTTTCTCTCCAGAAAACATATGCAATTGAACTATTAGTTGCCATAGGATCTTCCTCAAGTGGTTAAGCTTCTACATAGAGGATCAAGCTCTGATACAAATTGTTAGGATAATAGTTGGAAAATTGAGAGGGGGGGGTGAATCAATTGTCAACATATTATACAACTTTAAGCACACAAAACCTTTAACTAGAATGTATAAATTGAATACCAAAATAGTAGATATAACAATTAAGCATAAACATACATTACAGAACAATTACCAACCATCCATAACACATAACACCATGATTTGTACATGGAAAACCCGATAAAGGGAAAAACCATGGTGGGAAGTCTACCCATAGTTAGATAATACTTCTATAACAAGTATGTGATTACAATAAGAGGGGCCTGCACATGTAGGAAGGCCAACATCCTAGAGTGCACTGCTCATCACAAAAGGATCCTCACTGACTACAAAGAAATCTGGACTACAATCTGAAAAGATGAATGAACTGCAAGAATGGCATCTCTTATGCTTGAGTACAGTTCTAGTTAAGCTCAATACTGGAGGCTTGAAACCTCTTTTACAAGCCTAATTCAATCACCTATGATTGACCAAAACCTCTACATATGATTACAACCTTATTCATACACAAATAATCCCATAACCTTTTCCTACCACATATCTATTATCTACAAAGTGATCTTCCATTATATTTATACCAACCTGAGACCTAAACATTTAGGTCGGCCACCTAAAAGATAATACAATATATCCATTACATAATCCCTCCCACAAACCAATGATAAACAAAGTCAGTGTAAGACTGAAACAACATAAACCAAACAATAAATCCAACCGGTGATGCATCAGGAGCATCAACCAACACGTTACATAAACTAGTCCATAACCTAACAAAATAACCACCAGACCTAAAATAGGTCACCATAAGCCAAATGAAACACCATGAACAACTGGAACATGAACATGATAACCATTAGCATCTTGATAACCTTCTAAAAGCCAAACCAACACCACTTATTAGATTGATCAAAGGATCTTCACCAAAGCGATGTCGGTAAAACCCTTACCGGTAACCAAAAGGCTTAGTAGAACATATGATAGCATCCAAATCATTATATCCTGAACCAACTAAATGTGATACACATCAGGAAAATATGAATAACCAATCCAAACCAATTCCAATAACTAGACCAAAAACAGAGACAAATTTCCATATCAACATCAAAGACCAACCACTCTACCGAAAGTTGGTAGACAACAAAACAACTAGTGTTGACATCAATGACAAACATGAATGCAACACATAATCAATTTCTCCAAATTTCCAATAGTCCTAAGGTCTCATATGATGTCCTAAGGGGTCAAAGGATACCATATGACCCCTTAGGACACCATACGACCCCTAACGACACCATATAGTGTCCTAAGGGGTCACGAGACACCATATCGCCCCTTAGGATACAAGATGACCCCTAACGACACCTAAGGGGTCATATAGCATCATTAGGAGTCATATGGTGTCCTAAGGGGTCATAGGATACCATATGATCCCTTAGGACACAATACGAATCCTAACAACACCTAAGGGCTCATAGGACACCACATGATCTCTTAGGACACCATAAGACCGCTAACAACAACATATGGTGTCCTAAGGGTTTATATGGTGTCCTATGGGTTATAGGATAGAATATAACCCGTTAGGACACAACATAACTCCTAACGACACCTAAGGGTTCATATGATGTCATTAGGGGTCATATGGTGTCCTAATGGGTCATAGGACACCATATGACCCCTTAGGACACCATACGACCCCTAACGACAACTAAGGGGTCATAGAACACCACACGACCTCTTAGGACACAAGATGGCCCCTAACGACACCTGAGGGGTCATATGGTGTCGTTAGGGGTCATATGGTGTCCTAAGGGATTGTAGGAAACCTTATCACCCCTTAGAACACCATATGACCCCTAACAACACTTAAGGGATCATATGATGTCCTAAGGGGTCATAGGACATGACATAACCTCTTAGGACACCATACGACACCTAACGACAACATATGGTGTCCTAAGGGGTCATAGGACAACATATGTCTCATAAGGACACAATATAACCCCTAACAACACCTAAGGGGTCATATGGTGTCTCCTTATATTTCTCCTCAACTCCTCTATCTCCCCCCATCTCCCCTCTACTCTATCTCATTTTATCTCCCTATTTGCTTCTCTCTCTCTCTCCTTCTCTATCTTTCTTTCCCTCTACCCTTCTCTATCTCCCTGTCTTACTCTTTGTCTCTTTGTCTCTATCTCTGTCTTTGTCTCTGTCTCTGCCTGTCTCTGTCTCTATCTCTTTGTCTGCCTCTCTCTCTCTCTCTCTCTCTCTCTCTCTCTCTCTCTCTCTCTCTCTCTCTCTCTCCCCCTCCCCATTCTTCTGTCCCTCACTCACTCTCCCTCTTTCTCTTCCTCTATCCTTATTTGTCTCCTTAACCCCACTCCCCATCCCCCCTCTTCTCTCTCCCTCTCCCCTTCTCTCTCTCTCTCACTATTCTTCTCTCCATCTCCCTCAAGTATCTCTATCACTTTGATTATATGTAAACAAATCGGATATCAAATATAATCCGATATCTACACAACGGAATTTGTTTGTAGCTCTAGGGAAAAATATGAATAAAAATAGGCTTGTAGGTTGTTTTGTGCATTCCAATGGCCCACACATTTGTTTTGCAGGCAATGCTCATGAGTTTTCATACAAAAATTGACATAATTGAACTTTTGAGAGATTCTTGTGGACAAAGTTGACATTGTCAATCATTTAGGAGCATCCTTTTGTAGGTATAATGGGGATAAGCATTTGTCAAAAACATAAATGTAAAAGAAAGCTTTCAAATGACAAAATAGAAGTTTACAGACAAAGAGATAGAGAAGGTCATAGAAAGAGATGACAAGGTATGTCAAATATTGGTGAAGAATTTACAAATGTTACTTCAAGTGAAGAGGAAATTGAATTTGAAAATGTTGTGCAAGTTATTGAAAAGAAAATGAAAATGTAGATTTTGATATTGAAAATGTTGAACATGACATTCAAAGTGGGAATGACAACATTGAAATAGATATTAAAAATTCTCAACATGATATTGAATTTACGAATGAAAATGTGGGAATTGAAAGTGAAAATATGGGAATTGACAATGAAGGGGAAAATGTGGGTGTTGACATTGAAGGTGAAAATTTGGGAATTGACATTGGAGGTGAAAATTTGGGAAATTTTAACATTGAAGTTGGAATTGTTGAACCAAGTGAACAATATGTAACACTGAATTACATGAGAAATGAAGACCCTCTCATGGATGAAAGGAAAATTCCAAATTCACGACCTTTAAGGACCCCAAAATGGTTACTTGAAATTGATGATAACATTATTGCCAATCTTGAAGGCAAGAGGTCAACAAGAATAGTTCGATTTTGGGCTACACAACTTTTCAACCAATATTTTAGCAATAAGATTTTGATCGAGCAACGCCAACCTTTTGTTCTATTGCTCAAGATGCAAAAGCTGAGACCATTGCTAGCCAAATTGAAGTTTCGTATGAATAAGAAGATGGAGAGAAATTCTATTATTGTAAGAAATATTTTTAATGCTCGCAATTATATTGGAAAGAATAGCAAGGAAAAAGATAAGAGATCCGCTCGAAGAGTGATTACAACTTCCTTAGTAAGCCATAAAATGAGGAAAGCTCATTTTATGAGACAGACTTGTGTTGATTTGAGCATAAACCATAAAAATTTGAATAGATAACTTGAAAGAAGACAAAGAATTGATGATCCCCTTCAACATTATACATGGGATTTTTGCGGGAGGCTTCCACGTGTTGATAGAAAGTTGACCGACAATGTGAAGGAGGAAATTCAACAATTTGGCACTCTAATTCTAGATTGTTATCTAATGTAAAGGATGTTTTGAAATTAAGAATCGGCAATCGAGACCACACAGTGCATCCCAAACATTTCTTGGAATCAAGACAAAGAATGTTGTACAATTTTTTTTGTGAAGAACATCCAACTTTGCAAATATCGCAAAGGGCCTTTGAATATTTGAAGTCATTTTATTGTGTACCTCTTAAGATTTGTAATACTTGTTGTTGCAAATACCATGTGGAGTTTTAAATGTATGATGAATTTTTATACTATATTAATTCTACAATGCATACTAATGATATATTGCAGGAGTGCGGTGCAATGCAATTTCTAAGATCATCAAGAGACTTGCTAGATCTATTTTTGTGTTGTAGAGATGGCGGATGTTGTTTCTATAGAAATGCTTGTTTGAATGAGAAGTGATCACAATGTGGTGGGTTGTCAAAGTTTGTTTTGTGTTTTGATGAAGGAAGCGAACATGAGTTTGGAATGAATATTATTGAAAAAAAGAGATGAGTCAGTGAAATATACTTTGAAGAGTGGAGGTGAAGGTTCTAGATGCCATTTGGTCTCTAAAGTAGTTAGTGTTGCTGATTTTATTTTGGATTTTAAGGAAAATATTTTCTAAAATTACGCAAGGCACACCCATAGGTCTCAGTGGTTGGATCAATAGTTTAGGATGCGTAAGAACTCTTTCTCGATTGGAACTATTATATCGGTGGTTGATTTTGCAGAAACTATATATTGCAACCACAAAATGAGGTACAGTCTCAGTATTACAATTCAATCCAAATTGCTATTTTTGTTCACATAATATATAGAAATGCCCCTGATAGTACATAAGAGGATAGGAAGATAATTGGGGAGTACCATTTTTATGAGTGATGATAGATCACACTCCTATGATTATGTGTAACTTTGTTTCAAGAATTTTTTTGAGTTCTTGTAGGAGAGAGGTATTTCAATTTATTGACATCTCATATGGTCAGATAACTACACAGGTCAATTCAAGAATGCTCGTATGTTTTATTGGTTGACTAGAATGCATGTAGATAGGCATATAGCTCATATTTGGAGTTTTTTAAAGCAGGACATGGGAAGGGGGAACATGATGGAGCAAGTGCATGTTTGAAGAGAGCTCTAGTTAAGGAGCAATTAAGTATTTTAGGTGCAAATTTCTCTAATGCACATTCTATTGTTGATTGGTGTAGTTCAGTATTGTCACAAGGAGGGACACTTGATTCAATAGTGCACTAATTCTTTTGGTTGGTTGATGAGGGTAGAGTGGGAGATATATTAGATTGTCAAACAGTTAAAAATTCTTCAAAGATGCATTCATTTTGTAGCTCAGATGCAAGTACATGGACCATTTGGACACGAGAGTTGGCTTGTTTCTGTCAAAGTTGTATTTAGTGTGATTGGGATCAGTGCAATTCAAGTGAGTGGGTTGATATGTGGGTTTCACAATATCTAACTCCTTTATCTCAAACAATATCCACATCAAATGATGACATGGAAAGTTCAGTTAAGTATGACCATCTTTCAAATCTTCTACAACTAGGACATGTTTTTGTAGTGGTTGCACTGCAGGGGAATGAAGAGAGATTAGACTATTGGTTGGCATGGTCTATACAAGTAAATCATAAGCTAACACAACTAGTAACAGATGATGATGGGTTCACATATCCTATAGGTTTAGTTGTTGTTTTAGGAACTTGGTTGCGAACATACATGATTAGAAAGAATGGCATATATACATTTGAAGAATACAAGAGACACAAAACCATTCTCATGTATTCACACCTTATTATAGCTACAAATGTCAAGTTGTTGAAGCATCAAGCAAGACCGAAGTTCAAAGAGCTATGGACAGTGAGTAGTGTTGATCATGAAGTAATACTCGACACTCTTAAGCAAAGAGATAACCCTTCAGGCACACATGAGTTGTAGGTCTTTATTATCTCTTATTTTTTATAATGCATTTCATCTCAAATAATGATCATAAAACCTTAACATTCAAGTTTGTTATGTGTATATTAAGAATGTGTTAAAAATGCAGGTCTACTTTGATGAACATTACTATTTCATCACAATTTTTGCATGCATGTAGTGGGTACACTCGATATAGTTTATATAATCCTACCTCTTCGTTAATATGACGTCCTTGTTTATTATCATGCATTTGATTTCAAATAATGATCATAAAACCTTTATGCTAATGTAGGCCTTTTTGATTCAATACAACACTATTGCATTATGATTTTTGCATCAATATAGTGGATACACTCAACATAATCCCACCTCTGCATTTATCATCATGTTTTTTATGTTTTGATCAACAACTCTTGAAAATTTAGGTCTTTTTGATGTTCACGTTGCTTATGTTGGTCTTCATTTATATGCAGGCATTGCTCTACGTAATCTTTGCTCTTAGGACATGAGGATGTCTGATGCGCATGAAGTGGGATGTTGTATTTTTATATGAGTACATTGATGTAACTTTGTTACGATGATATACGATGTATTTGTACATGACTACAAATATATACAATGTATTTACACATGAGCACATTGGTGTAGTTGAATTGATATATAATGTATTTGTACATGAGTAAACTGGTTTAGTTTTATTGATGATATACAATGTATTTCAACATGAGTATATTGCTATAATTGTATTATTTTGTTCACCTCAATTATTAGGGCTACCAATTATCAATTGAGAAAATAAATTCCTTCAATCTAAAAATGCTTTATTATATTATGAGAATGGGATTGTTCTTTGCCTCTCACTTCAACCCCAATTCAACCCACTCTTTGCATTCCTCTTCTCTGTATATCCTCATCATGCTTAATTCAATGTGACAGATTGTGTTTCATCTACTACTTAAAGTATCTAGGGCTGAAGTTTCGACATATGAACAAGAAAAAAGATTCAACAAAGTGGTGACTTGGAACCATTCATTTGTACCAAAGCTTTCAAAATTAGGGTTTACATTCTTGGATGAGATGCCTGTTGAGCCCGACAGGCCTTAGATGAGACAATAATTGGGTCCAAGCTAGTGAAAATCCTCTTCAGTCATCTGGGTAGCTGAGCTCTTAGAAGCGCGTCTGCTTCATACAATTGCCCACCTTGACAACATCATATAGATAATTTTAAATGGATTAATGGCAAACAAGCCTGCACTTACTGAGCTGGTATTGCATCCACATTAGAGAATTTATATAGTTGTTTCAATGTATTTTGGAATCCCTAGATAAAAAAAAATTCTAAATGAACTCACTGGGCAGGTGTAACTAACATCCTTTGAGATTAGAGAAACATGGCTACTGGTAGGGTATGGCCCTGAGCGTTTGAGTGTGTCAGGAGGTAAAATAGGAGCATACCTAGGTCAAGAATTCCTAACTGGACATGTAGGGACCGACAGTTTGCACCCATGATGAGAAGAGCGAGAAATTAGGCCTATGGCAACTTTTCATGGAATGAAACTGATGATTTTTTCACCAACTGAAAAATTGCTTCTCTAAAAGTACCGCTCCAAATCTTGAAAATATGAGATAGGATTTTGTAGGCAACCCTCACGTGACCCTGTAGCTTCAAATAGATCATTCGTAGCTGTCATAGTATCCAAGATATGGCCTAACAAATTTTGATAATTTTTCGCACTTAGGGTGCTCAAGGGACGACGCCTGTAGGGTATGGCCTTGATCATTCAACCAAGTGGGGGAGTAAAATAGGAGAATTATTAGGGTAAGAATGCCTAATCAGACGTGCTGGGACTGATGGTTTGCACCCACGATGAGCAAAATGAGAAATTCACTTTGTGGCAACATTTCATTGAATAAAACTGATGATTTTTTTGCCAACTAAAAAATTGTTGCCCTAAAAAGACTGCTCCAAATCTTGTAAATCCAAGACAAGATTTTGTAGGTAGCCCTCACATGACCCTGTAGGTTCAAACAGATCATTTTTAGCTTCCTTGATTTTTGAGATACGACTTGTCAAATTTTGACAATTTTTCACACTTAGGGTGCTAAAGGGATGTCGCCGGTAGGGTATGGCCCTGAGCACTCGACCAAGTGGGGGAGGGGTAAAAAAGGAGCATTCCTAGGGTAAGAATTCCTAACTAGATGTGGTTAGACCAATGGTTCACACAAACAATAAGCAGAATGAGAAATTTGCTCCATTTGTGTGAACCATTAGTTCGAGCACGTCTAGTTAGGCAGACCTAAAAGGACTGCTCTGAATCTTGTAAATTAGAGATAGGACTTTGTAGGTAGACCTCATATGACCCTATATATTCAAATGGATCATTGGTAGGTGTCACAGATTCTGAGATACAACTTGTCAAAGTTTGATATTTTTTTCGCACTTAGGGCACTCAAGGGACGACATTGGTAGGTTATGGCCCTGAGCATTTGACCAAGTGGAGGGGTAGAAAAAGCACATTCCTAGGGTAAGAATTCCTAACCGGATGTGCTGAGACCAACGATTCGCACCCACAATGAGTAGAACGATAAATTTGCTCCGTGGCAACATTTCATTGAATGGAACTGATGATTTTTTTGCCACCTAAAAATCGCTTCCCTAAAAAGAATGCTTTGAATCTTGTAAATATGAGATAGGATTTTGTAGGCAGCCCTCACATGACCCTGTAGGTTCAAACAGATCATTCGCAACTGCCATGGTTTTTGAGATACGACTTGTCAAATTTTGATAGTTTTTTGCATTTAGTGTGCTCAAGGGACGATGCCAGTAGGGTATGGCCCTGAGCATTCAACTAAGTTGGGGGGTAAAATAGGAGTATTCCTAGGGTAAGAATTCCTAACCCGACATGTTGGGACTGACGATTTGCGCCCACGATGAGTAGAATGAGAAATTCACTCCATGGCAACATTTCATTGAATGAAATTGATGATTATTTTGCCAACTGAAAAATCGCTGCCCTAAAAAGTCTGCTCCGAATCTTGTAAATCCGAGACAAAATTTTGTAGGTAGCCCTCACATGACCCTGTAGGTTCAAACAGATCATTTGCAGTTGCCATGGTTTCTGAGATACAACCTGTCAAATTTTGACAATTTTTCGCACTTAGGGCGCTCAAGGGATGACGCCAGAAGGGTATGGCCCTGATCATTTGATTGAGTGGGAGGGTAAGATAGGAGCATGCCTAGGGTAAGAATTCCTAATTAGATGTGTTGGTACTGACAGTTCGCACCCACGATGAGTAGAAGAAGAAATTCACTCCAAGGTGACATTTCATTGAATGAAACTGATGATTTTTTCATCAACTGAAAAATCGCTGCCCTAAAAAGATCGCTCTGAATCTTGTAAATCCAAGACATGCTTTTTTAGGCAACCCTCATGTGACCCTAGGTTCAAACAGATCATTTGTAGGTGTCACGGATTTTGAGATACGACATGTCAAAGTTTGACAATTTTTTGCACTTAGGGTACTCAAGGGACGACATTGGTAGGGTATGGCCCTAAGCATTTGACCGAGTGGAGGGGTAAAACAAGAGATAATTTATCTCATTAGCTAAATGATAATCAAAACAAGTCTATTTTTAGAGTTCATATTTTCAGATCTTAAAGTTAATGGGCAATGTGTGGAAATGGACCTCTTCACAGTATCTTCCTACTGAGACAACTTTAATGATGGTGGATTGTTGCAAAATGTAACCAATCGATTATGAAAAAATTGCATTCCTTTGTAGAAGATGCTTTGCTACTTTTTATTTGTCATTACTAAGTACATCCATGTTATCATTATTACCAATAGTAATATGGTCATTAAATTTGGTGAAGTTGCCAAAGGCAACCAAATTTAACACTTAGGATTAAGATGAAACAAATTATATACAATCTCAAGGTTATAGAAATAAAATTGTATTCTTCATTAATTAACTATTGTTAATTATTGGTTTGAAGATTAAAGTTTAAAATAATGATGCCATGCACATGAGGAGCAAGTTATATCAAATCTCAACTTTCATATATATCAAAATGTCGAATAATTACAAGTGTATGTTCATAAACAAAAATGGCATAAACACCAACTCAAACAAAATATATGTCAATATATGTAAATGTATGTTCATATACAAAATATACATGCCAACTAGACATGTAAGTATCCCAAAGTGATCTATAACATCCTAAACTACTGATGGATCATCAAAATTGACCCTCTGCACCGCACTACTCCTCTCTAAAGGGTCTTGTACAAGAAAAATCAAACCACAATTAAGATTAGTTATATTATATAATTCACATTCAAAAAGTTAACATAAAAATCAATATACATTGAACTATAATTGAACTCTAAAATTTAATTCTTGTTTACCTCATCTCCACGTTTCCTCTTCATCTTTGGAGGAGTCTTGAAATATGTGTTCGCTAGAGGAGGTATATCATCAAGATTTTCATACACAACATGAATATGTTCACAAACATAACATTGATACAAGTTAGCATATAATTGTCACTGATAGGAACGGATTATATCTACTAAACACAAAATAAAATAAACACATGTACCTAAGGCATCTCTTCTTCTTCTTCTTCTTCAAGTATAATGGGTGCTGTCAACAAGGATGTGAAGCTAACAATTTTCTATACATAAAGATGACAAGTATGTGAAACTATTAATCTATGTAGAGATGTATAATCATTATAAGTTATTTTAACTCTTAATTCAATCATATTTACATTCAGTTACCTTTCCCTTGTCTCTAACTACACTACTAGAGCCTAAATCACGTGACATTTCACTTGCGCTACTTGTGTTCTACAAGATTAAAATAAAATAAACATGCAAGTTAGTATATAATTTAATTAATGCCAATATAAATGAGGAGCATGTATGTACATTAAAAATGTAAAGGACTAGGTGCAATGCTATATGTACCGTATAGTTGTCAAGGCCAAATGAAATAGCCGTCAAGGTACCATCATGGACTTGTGTCAACTCCTCCTCATCATCAACTGTTAAATAGATCATGTATATAAATATTAGTACTTAATACTATCTAGATTATAAATATTTATTTAAAATAAAATACATTGTGAAAATACAACTCTTACCATTACATCATCAGTATATGATGAAGGTACCTCCTCACCTCTAGAATGCAAGGACTCTCCAGGGTATCCTCTAGTCTTCGTTGTCACATCTAGTGCATCGTGCATTTCATGCACCTCATTATCTGCAGTTTTTGTAGGAGGATCAACAGGCTCTCTAACTGGACCTAAGTATAGATAACCAAACATAGCACAACTATGTGGCACACAAATATGTGGAGTCAAGGATGACGTGTCAGCGTCACCAAATCCACTGCTACCATCACTAAAAGGTTGAGCTAGTGCCCCAAATTGAGAAACCAAAAGGCTACTCAAAGAGTGAATAGTCAATATAGTTTTTGACGCTGCCTCAATAATTATATCTAGATGTTGCACTGGAGGTGGGGGATCAACATGAGGAGGGGGGACATATGGGCCCTATACTGCTTGAACTACCCCAGGTCTATCTTGAGGCATACCTAAACCCACACCCTGGAAAGGCTTGATGTCAAAGTAATTGACATGCTTGCTCAAAACAAACTCAGCATATAATTTTTTAATGAAATAAAAGGGGACATTGAGATTTTTGTTGGGTGGTTTATCAAAAACCATCCACCAACGATCCTATAAGCTATTCACCATATCATCATTTGCACACTATTCTATGGAAAGTTTTTTTTTTTTTACATCTACAGGTTGTCTAGTCCGGGGATTGACAAACAATGCAGCAATATCAACTTTTGAAATCTCAAGCTTCTTGACCTAATCATAGGTCAAGCCATTCACAAAGATAGCCCTCGTGGAATCTCACCACAAAAGAGTGGCATTATGCTCCTCAGTGACAGTTTGTACATTGTTTATTATAGATTTGAGGGGATCTAACATTGGGGATAGACGAGGGATTCTACTATAAACATTTACAATGCCCCTCAATTGGTTAAAATTTTGAGCAATTAAATCCTAAATTGAGGGGGAGGGTTTGGCTATGGAGGGTTTGCTAAAGGAGGGTTTGGTGGTTGTGGCAGTTGTGGTTGTTCAGAATTTTCATTGTTATCCCCCATTTAACTTGATTGAATTTGAAAATTAGAATTTAATCAACAAATTTGAAAGAAAATTGTTATTCAATTAAAATGACCTAGCTTTAATGAAAAAAAAAAAGTGGAAAAATTGATGAAAACAACAAAATGGCAAGAAATCATACTTGAGATAAGAAGATCACAATTTTTTTTGCCCAAAATCCGAGATTCGTTATAATTTGATATCGGATTTCTTTTCTATCATGCAACCCTTGGGTGAAAAATGACCCATAGGCTGTCACAGTGGGTATAAAAATACCCACACAAATCAGATATTTGATTTTTTAAGGTTTCTTTGCGTTTTCAATATTATATAATATAATACATAATATATAATATATAATATAATATATATAATATATAATAGTATATATTATATGTAATATATATATAATATATTACATGTAATATATTACATATTATATATAATATAATATATATAATACATTATATATTATATATATAATATATCATATATAATATATAATATATATTATGTTGGCAACAATAATGAAGGAAAACTGAGAAGGGGGGTGAATCAGTTTTCACTGGATCTACAAACTTAACCACAAATACAGATCTGATAAACAACATCAATAAAAAATATTAAAAAAATGATATCACAACACGCAACACCAAGATTTTGACATGGAAAACCCGGTTAAGCAAAAAACCACGGCGGGAACCTACCCATACTAAGATGATACTCTATATTAGTATGTGTAAATATTATAATGGGGAATGCACATGCATTCAAGCACACTACCTAGAGTTCACTGCTCAAAAGCTAATGAACCGAAAGGCTACAGCCTTGAGGGAAGCCTCATTGACTTACAATAAGATTCAAACTACAATCTCAAAGAAATGAACTGCAATAATAGCATCTCTGAATGCTTGAGACAGTTTCGGTTAAGCACGATCATCTTCTCTACAACACCAATCTCTGCTCAGTCATAATGTTGAAGGATAAATCATTTGTTCTCACATATACCACTATCTGATAAGGCAAACACAACCTCAATACCAAAATTACATGATAATACCAACTATTTATACAATTCATCAACCTTGATAACAAGGTTGGCTAAACCCTCAACTCATAATTACAAAATTACATCACACGATACAAAGATCAACCACCGGACCAATATAATGATATGCATGACATAACATGGACCTAATTCAAATCTCCAAATATGCAACACCATTGAAATCACTCCAAGATCAATTGCAACATGGTACACCACCAATAAAACCACATAACATGAAGAACATCATCGATTCGGCAAAATCACCAACAACTCACACAAAAATTAATGCAGATCATAAAAAAAATAAGACACAATTAGGAAACACCAGCAAGCACATTAGAATCATCAAAGATAGCTACACCAACACCACTTATGAAATCTTCTTCTCTGAAAACCAAGAACACTCAAACAACAATAACTGTCATGAAGAAAGATAACTTGCGGAGCACCAAACCATGAACCATTTGAAATGAAGATACACAAGATCATCCCAAAAAATCTCCCAAAGACTCGGCTCAGGATTTAATCACACCGGAATGTACCAGAGGAAATATTGAACTCTGCAAAGTACTAATCAGAAAAACAAACTCCAAAATTGCATCATATGATATGATCAATTGAGCTTCCTAGATCACCAAAATCAATACAAAATAATATAGTGATACTATAAATACTCCATACATCAAACCATGATCACAATAAACCAATTTGCAATCACCGAAGCAGGTATATGTTGACATCAGTGACAACAACATATCCTAGCAGCAACAATACCAACATAATATATATAATATTATATTCTATATTATATTCTATATTATATAATATATAATATATAATATAATTTATATTATATTATATATTATATAATATATAATATATAATATAATATCTCATTAATATCAGATATCCATTTTGCTTGGGTTTTTGACATGGCAAGATGTACTAACTTCCAAGCCAACCAAAAAGTCAACATAGATTTTTCGTGTTTTTTAGGTGAGTGGAGAAGGCTATTTTTTTCATATCACCACTTTTTGGACCCCCATGATCGTGCACATACCCATTACGTAAGCAAAATTAAATCATATAATTGTTAACATATCACTAACCAATATTTTGCAATATATCCATTCCCTAGGGTATCTCAATGTCACTAATTGACATAATTCTATCATTCAACTAATCATTTACTTTTCATGAAACTAGGAAATACATAACACATATGTATAACTCTTCCACATTGTATTTTCTTAGGTCCATTTTGAAACACTAACTAAATGGTCCTATTACTCATACTTACATTTATCATAATGCATCATAGATCTATCTAACCATTTCATCTAGATAACTCTTATTTACTCAAATAAGATCTGTAACCATAGTTACTATTCTTTCCATCATTCATTCCATAAGAAACAATAGGAAACAACCACCTGATCATGTGGAACCCAATAGGAAACACCCACGTGCTAGGAGATGACATGGGGTTCCAACTCACACTCTAGACCTAGGCTGACACCTAACAACCAAGGGACTCAACATGACAACCACAATGATGAATCACATCACAACACAAAGCTAAGGTAAATCCAATCTTAAACATAAGACCTCTAGAGGATCACAACAAATCAACTCTTAAGGAACTTGGACTTACATGTAGGGAAGAGTGTCATCACATGCTATCAAAGGATATCCTAGAACTTAGTCCCGACATCCATGATACACATGCAGAACCATCCCAACCTTTGAGGAAATCAATAAATCTAAACTCAATTAATAAATTATTAATTAAATAAATCATTCAACAATAAATCAACATAAATTAATAATAATCAATAATAAATAAATCATTAAATAAATACTAAATAAACCCTTAAACAAAATATTTAAATAAATCAGTAATAAATCAATTAAATTAATCTCAATTGATTATATATGATTATCACAATAAATAATCACCCATTAATAAAAATAACCAAATAAATAACTAATAATCATATTATAGGACAAATTAATTCAAACCTTAAAAATAACCAAATAAATAACCAATAATCATACGCTCACTACTGACTTGCGCCATGGCACAAATTGAAAAGGTGAACATACTAAGCCTAGAGTGAGTGAAAGAAACCCATGCTATCTACAACAACTTGCCATTGGGATAGGATACGCTCAGACCTATGAAGCCAGGTGGAGTCGATGTCCGGTACCTGCAATCCTGTAACCAAAATGCGATACATATACAACATATATCCATAATAATAAATAGGCAAGTGAAAAGATAATGTCAACACCTTATCATGCTCATAATGAGTGGTAAGGCATTGTCCCTTCATGAAGATAGTCGCACAACAAACACATTAATACATTGAATAAAACCATAATTACCAAATAGGGGTTAGAACAATCATAAGCTCATAACTCATATAGTCCATATATGAATGTCAATGCATATAATCCATCCAATAGAGTAATCGAGAAAGTATCATCATCCACATAAAATCATAATGACAAGTGCACACACAATATGTCTATCATCCATAATGAAGCTGATGAATACTAAGAGGGGGGGTGAATTAGTATACCAAAAAATACTATAATCAATCTTTTAAACAGTTTAGCAGATAACCAATGCAACAGATTCACTAATAAACTGGTTAAGATAAGTGCAAACCAAATAGAAAACAAAGCATTCACCCACAAAAGCACAATCACCACAACACAAGATATTTGACATGGAAACCCAAATGGGAAAAACCACGGTGAGCAAAAACTCACAAGTAACTTTTTGCATAATAGTAACTAGACCAGTTAAGGTCATACAATGTTCTTCACCAGAACTTAACAGTGTGGCATATTTTGGTGAGGGTGTTGGGCCTTCCAGTCACAAAAACATAAAAATAAAAACAAATCAAGGGTCTTATAGTGAAAACCACGTTGTGGCACTAACTGAACCCAAAAAAGTAAAAAGAAAGGATGTATCTGAGGGCAAAAACCTCTTTGAGGCACCCAAAGATGGAAGGCTCGACATTCTCCTGACATCATATGAAGAAAAATCATCTATGTTGGTAGAGGAGACCATCAAAACAAACATTGGTACAGAAGAAATTCCACATAACATATTCCTAGCACAATCTTTGACAAAGACAAAAAGATCAAAGTTCATAAGTTTCTTCACAGAGTGACAAATTAATTTTGCATGGGCATATGCTGATATGCCTGGACTGGATCCAGATTTAGTAATGCATCATCTGACAGTCAAACTAGGGGAAAAACTAGTGAAACAAAAATTAAGAAAGATGCATCCACAAGTGGCATTATTAGTCAAAGTGGAGCTTGAAAAATTATTGGATGTCGGATTCATATGCCCAATTGATTATCCTAAATGGATCTCCAACTTAGTTCCTGTTAGTAAACCAGATCGTAACATCAAAATATGTACATATTTTAGAGACATCAATAAAGCTTGTCCTAAGGTTTATTTTCCATTGCCAAATATCGACTTGATCGTAGATCTCACAATAGGTCATGCGATGTTATCTTTAATGTATGGATTCTCTAGCTATAATCAAATAAAAATCGCATCCGAGGATCAACACAAAACATCATTTACTTGTCCTTGGGGAACTTTTTGCTGGAATGTCATGCCCTTCGGGCTCAAGAATGCAGGCGCTACATATCAAAGAGCCATGACTACTATCTTTCATGATCTCATGCATGTTACTATGGAAGATTATTTTGACGACCTCTTGAGAAAATCAATAGACAGAGATACACATTTGGACATACTTTCAGTCATTTTTGATCGGTTGGAAAAATACAAAGTAAGATTAAATCCCAAGAAATGTGTCTTTGGAGTAACCTTAGGGAAGTTGTTGGGATTCATTGTCTCAAAAAGAGGAATTGAAGGCGATCTAGCAAAAGTCAAAGCCATCCTAGAGATGCAACCACCAAGAAATATCAGTCAACTTTGATCTTTGCAAGGGAGACTCCAGTTCATACAAAGATTCATAGCACAAATTGCTGATAAATGTCATCCTTTTCAACATTTGCTACACAAAAACATCAAATTCAAATGGGATAATAACTGTCAACAGGCTTTCCAGATACTCAAAGATTATCTTCTGAATCCGCTAGTCTTGATGCCACTCATTTTGGACCAACCACTATTACTATACATATCCGCTACTTCAACAACACTGGGGGCACTCTTAGCACAACAAGATGTTGAGGGCAAAGAAAAAGTAGTCTACTACATCAGTCGCACTTTGGTGGGATATGAGCTAAACTACACACCAATTGAGCGTGTATGCCTCGCTATGGTCTTTGCTTCATAAAAATTATGACACTACATGCTATCTCATAAAACTAAGTTGGTCGCAAGAATTGATCCATTGAAATACCTTCTCAATAAAGCAATGCTTACGGGTCGACTAGCCAAATGGGTGATGCTCCTGAGTGAATTCGACATTGAATATGTAGACAGAAAAGCAATAAAAGGACAAGCTATCACAGATCAATTAGCAGATGCTCCCATGATAGATGATGCTCCTCTAACTTCAGAATTTCTAGATGAATCCATCTTGACAGTATCACATACAAAATCTTGGCAACTAGACTTTGACGGCTCATACACGCAACATGTGGCTGGCATCCTCTTCATCACACCTCAAGGGGATTCCATACCAAAATCATATCGATTATCATTTCCTTACACTAATAACATAGCAGAATACAAGGCATTAACAATTGGATTATGGATTGCAGTTCAGTGGAAGATCCAGGAACTTCATCTTTTGGGGGACTCTCAACTTGTAATTCGTCAAGAAACTGATGATTACCAAACAAAGGATGAAAAATTAATGCCTTACAAAATAATGGTGGATGACCTGAAACAACATTTTGTGAAGTTAGACTTTGAGAAGATACCAAGAGAGCATAATTGAGCCGTGGATGCCATGGCTACCATTGCTTCACTAATCGATCTACCATAGAATGAAGCCCGCTATGAGCTCTTGGTGGATAACCTTTTGGTTCCCTCATATGAGATCACTCCTACTGAGATGATATGTGTTGTTGGTCCTGATTCCCAATTATATGGCTCCATTTTCACATACCTTCATGACAATACCCTTCCTCTTGACTTATCCAACAACCAACGTAGCACTTTCATTCACCAATCTTCTCGATACATAATTTTAGCCAATATCCTATACCGTCGAGGTTTAGATGGAACCATTTCTAGATGTTTAGAAAGGGATGAAGCTCAGATTACGTTACGTGAAGTTCATGAAGGGATATATGGTCCACATTCTAGTGGTCCTACCTTAGCCAAGAAACTCATCAGGACTGGATATTACTAGCCCAATATGGAAAAAGACTCATATCTATTTGTCAAGAAATGTAAGCAATGTCAACTTCATGGAGACCTTATTCATGTGCTAGCATAAGAGCATCAACCAATTGTGACTCCTTGGCCCTTTTACCAGTGGGGACTCGATCTCATAGGCAAGACTCACCCTCCTTCCTCCAATGGCCACAAATTCATCATCACCGCCACAAAGTATTTCACAAAATCGATCAAATTCATGCCTCTTACACAAGTCACTGGGAAATAGATTTCTACATTCATTCTCAACTACATCATTTGTCGATATGGTATTCCTGTTTCCATCGTCACCGATAATGGGCGTCCCTTCAAAAATTAGGATGTTTGTGAACTTTGTGATCGCTTCCATATTACCCATCATTTCTCCACACCATATTACCCCCAAGGTAACGATCAAGCTGAGGCGCCTAATAAAACCATTCTTAAAATCCTAAAAAAGACAATCGATGATGCTAGCCGCAATTGGCATATCCAACTTAATCTCGCACTTTGGGCTTACCGCACACCTATAGGAGCTACACCTTATTCACTTGTCTACAACATTGAAGATATCTTGCCTATTGAGGTCAAGTTACCCTCTTTATGAGTCTCTTTGCAAAACATTATCAATGATGAAGACTATAGGGTCTCTCACTTACAGGAACTTGAACTATTTGATGAACGAAGACAAATTGCTTTTAATCATCTCCAGGCTTATCAACAATAAATGAGTCATAGTTACAATCATAAAGTCAAGCCTCACACATTTGAGGTAGGTGACTTAGTTCTCTAAGAAAATCCTAAAAATCAGCAAGACAAAGAGAAGAAAGGCAAGTTTGAACCAAATAGGCTTGGTCCTTACATCGTCACAACAACTTACGAATCTGGTGCATATCAGCTCTCAACCATAGAGGGTGAACCTTTAGAGGATCCTATCAACAACATGCACCTTCACAGGTTTTACAGATAGCTCTTCAAAGTATCCTAATTAAAAAATACAAAAAAATACAAAAATACAAAAAAGAAATAAAAAATCATAAACATAAAAAATCGTTACTTGGTGAAAACCTGGCAAACAGGCACCTTGTGACACAAAAAAATAAAAAAAAGTAAAGAAAAACATTTCATCCAACAGTGAAAACCCCTTCGGTGACGCCCTAGGCAAATACCATAGTGAAAACTGGGTCACCAGCATCATGCGTAGAGACATTGCTTCTCCCTCCTTCAGGATTCAATCTCATTCCTTCACTTTACACACACTCACAAGCTCTTCATCCATTATAAAATTACCCATTCCCATCATGGCTTGTTATTGATCTACCTAAGATTGGTTAGCCATTCATAATATTCCCTCATTTTCACCCTTTCTATCCATAATAAATCAACTCCTATCTGTGGCTAAGGCAAATCCTATGTCTAGTGATGGGTGTGGAACTGAGAGCATCACACGTTTTGAGGAGTACCATTTCTTCCACTTTTCTTTAGTCTCTCCGCACACAATCTGCAATAAAGAAACATTTGCATCACAATCCACAACAAAGCTCCATCTTCTCCGTAATAAGGTATCAGTTGCATGGATTCAATCAGTTTTAGATGAGACACAATAGCAACAATGGGCTTCAATAAATAAAATCTTTCAAAAGACTTAGTCAACATTATGGTTCAGTGCTATCTATCCTTTTGTGAAAGTAAACATTGTGACCACAATCAAATTGACTTATACAAGTGACAAGAGACACTATACTTGAGGACTACAATGGATGTTGGTGTCGAGTCTTGGTTTTCTTTGGATTTTATCTTTTGGTGACATGTCTTTTAGCTTTTCGAGGATGTCTTTGACTAGAAAGGCAAGGATGGCATATCGTCACCTATTTTTTCTTTTGTTGTATGTGGATTGTCTCTTAGTAATGCTATGACTTGTCCAAGGATATGAGGACACTGTGAGTCTAGTGTGAATTGTGGCATTCCTTGTTTGCAATTGTCTGATCTTCATGCAAACAGGTATAATGACTTTCTGGGTCAAACATATATCTAGATTGTCATAACCTATTTTTCCATAATAAAGCTCAATGATGATAACGCATAAGAAGCTCTTTCATTTTCATATCATCTATCTTCCATCCCCCTTTCTTGATTGACCATCATCGTCCTTCTTGAGTCCATGTAGCCTGCTATCACATGACTGAGTATAATGACACGCCAAAAATATCAACATTTCATGTAGTTTGCACCTGCATTACCACATCTTAGCATTTCATACATACATATAGATATCACATTCTGCACACAACACATATTAGAACATTTTACATTTCATCATGAAAATAATCATTTGCATTATCACATTCATTTGCATTTCATACATTCACATTCACATATGCATAACATATAAAACATAAAAGAACAAAAATATTGCATTTCATCATGTACATATTTGCATCCATATCATAAGCATCATACAGAAACATGCATCACATAGAAACATCACATAGGTACACATGCATATAGCTGCCACAAAGATGAATCATCTCATATATATAATCATAAGTGTCATGATACAATGATGTCAAAATTATATGGCTACAATCACTCGAAGGTGTCTACATCATCATACAAAATGGTACAAAACTGATACATAGGGAGCCGTCTAAGCTATGATAAACTCCCTCCCTCAAAGCTAGCTGGCCTCGACGAAGTCTGAGCCCTGGAAGGACCCACCCCAGGATGATCTCTCATGTCCCCTCTATCTGGTGGTGGTTGAGGACCCATAATTCCACCACTAGATGTCTGTCTCTTATCTCTCCCTCCAGTCATCGTCATCTGCGACGATCTTCGAAAGCTCCTAGCTCGCTGCTCTAGTGGCACTGCTCCATAGTATAGGTCTCTACAGTAACCTATGTCCTCCCCAGCTTGCAGAACATAGGCATATCTAGCCCCTGTGTCCTCTGTTGCCTGTCTCCCTACCCTCGGTGCTGTCTCAGCCTCTGTATAGTGTTGGATAGCCCAATTCCTCTCCCGCTCCATATCCCTTAGTTGTCTCCTGAGTCTATCCCTCTCCCGCTCAAGATCCTGGATCTCATCTACCTATCCCTAGCAGATCTCCCTCAAAACCAATAGCTCATTCTCCTCCTCTCCCCCCTCACCCTGTGGCTGCCCCTGTAACTGTGGCTACTCCTATGGCTGCCCCCATCCCCATCCTTGTCCCTATACCTGTCTGGGACCCTATGCTGCTGGCACCTGTAAAGGTAATCTACCTTTGCCCCTCACCATATGAGCCTATTGAGCTTGCCTCTCACCATGGAGCCACTCTCCTCTCTCCTACTACACTCCGCCTCCTTCGTTAGCCTCTACCTCTGTCATCTCCATCATCATCCCCATCATCTCTACCATCTCCATCTATCATCTCCCTTGGGTCTATCAACTGTGGAAATGGATGCTCTACCCAATATGCAGTATACTCTACATCCATCCCTGCATCCTCTATCTCTGGCCACATATCCCAAGGTAAGGGAATCATCTCTACCAGCTCCATAACTGCCTGATCATATGACAATAATGGCCCGAAGTGTGCCTTATCCCTCACTGTTTGAGCATACATCCTAGAACCCCCTGGCATCCGCTGTATCCTATCGAATTGCCTGCCCACCCTGTCCACCAACTACCTCTCAAGCACATATGGCATCTGCCCAATCAGGTACCTACTCTAAAATGTATATGGCAGCTCCACTGCATCATCCTCCCACTCCTTGCACTCTCAGTACAGCCTCCATACTACAGTGTCAATCTAATCAAGGACCCTGTGCTAGTACTCCAATCTCCCAATCCATGACTGAGATGTAATCATATCATACAGATGTACAAAACTGCGTCCATGGCCCCTACCTCTGAAATGAATTAGTCGTGTCATCGACAAATGCTCATATGCCCACACCTGTAATAATGTCACTTCGCAGCCCAATCCTTCCGATCCATGGTATACAAACTGATGAAGTTCATAATACAAATGTGCCAACAGACACAGTCCCCATGCAAATCTGGTGTGCTGTGTCACCAATGTCTCCAGTGTACCACCCTAGCCCACTGCCAACCCTCGTGTTGCCCTATCTGGATAGAGGAACCCACTGATCACTCTTGCTAGTACTGCTGGTAGTGCTAATCCTGTCCGTGTCATGGTATCCCAAGCCACGTGTCCAACCCTCATCTCCAATCCTGGATCTTGGAACACTCATCTCAATGCATCTTTGTCTTCATCTCGATCGTAGGGTACTAACTCCCCATCGATCAGTACCCTTAGAATCTTGTAAACATCCTCTAAGGTGATTGTCATCTCACCCATCGACAAATGAAAACTGCAAGTCTCTGAGTGTCATCTCTCAGCTAGTGTAGTCAGCAACCCCATGTTCACCCAAAACTCAGGCACATACAAAATATGTCGTAGGCCCATAGCGTGAACCTCTACACTATCCTCAATTGTCAGCTCTTCTCGCAAACTCTGAGTTGATGGGAATCTCTCTTGTGACTCCAGCATAGGTAGATAATCCTACAGTCAAGTAAATCAATCATGTTAGTCATAGTGGCATTCCCTGTTCATCACAAAATGCTTCTTATTACACTAGTGCTTATGGCATTCTATCATAGTGGCACTGCCTGTTCATCACAAAGTGTTGTTGTTTATCCCAGTGGTACTCCCTGTTCATCACAAAGTAATGCATTTTTTTTTGCACTCCCTATTCATCACAAAGTGCTGCTCTTTTTAGTACTCCCTGTTCATCACAAAGTACTATGTCTTGGTACTTCCTGTTCATCACAAAGTGCCTTGATCTATCCTATCCTAGGGCCTCTGCTTGAGTGTATCCTCTTGAGTAGTTTCCTAATTGGCAACGTATGTTCTATCACAAAATTTTCAATCCTAGCCCTATCCGTTATCCTAGTCTTCCCTAGAGGACCTGCTTGAGTGTATCCTCTCAGCAGCTTATCCAATTGACATCGTATGTTCATCATAGAACTGTCGATTTGGCCTAGAAGACACAAATGTGCATTTATGACATAAACGCACTTACATACTACGCATACGCGTCTTCTTTGCACATATGCGCCTGACATACATAGACATGCCTCTACTCTGCATAGACGCACCTAACATACATAGATGTGCCTCTGCTCTGCATAGACATGCCCATATAGCACAAACATGCCTGCTATACACAGACATGCTCACATTTGACACAAAAGCCTTTGCATTCATAGACACGCCTGGCACAAACATAGATGTGCCTGGCCAACCCAAATGTGCCTAGCACCAATGCAGACGTGCCTTAACATTCTTTTTCCTCCTGCTTGACATATCTAAAGCATATTTATTGCACTACCTAACATGCATTAATGACAATATTTATTGCGACAAATTACAAGGAGGTTTTGCGGTACTTACCAACTCTCCTGCATCTGTTGGCCTCTGAAATCGGTGAACACAATCGAATCTATGCACCAATGCCATCACTGCTGATTGCTACCTACTCTCTGCTCTCTCTGCACTCTAATCTCTTAGGTGTGAGGATGACAATGAGGATGTTTTCCCCTCATAGACTGTATTATAGACTACCCTAGCCCTAGTCTCCCGAGTCAGTGTTCTTTATCTCGTGACTCTGTCACTCTATCTTGTCAATCCTTTCTAGCCTTTCTTTCTTATCGAGAGATTGTCTGCGATCTTTTCAAACAAATTCATCCAATCTCTTGAGGGGGCATATCATTCCCATCTTGGGGCAATTTTGTATCAATTCATATTATCTTCTTTGAAACAACACAACAAGCTGCATTGTCTCAAAGAGGGGCAAAATGTAGACACCTAAAATTGTCTTGTCTAATTAAATAAATATCTTTATTTATTTAATTATTTTAAGCCTAATTCTTCTATTAATTGAATAAATCTTTATTTATTTAATTAATTCTTTTATCCTCTTCTAGCTTTATTTCCCTAAATTAAATAAATATCTAATTTATTAAATTGATCCCACTTCCCCTATTAATTAAATAAATCTTTATTTTTTTGATTAATTCATTAGCCTTTTCTACCTATGACACGTGTCATTCATCTCTTGTTTCTTACACTACCTACCCTCTCATTATTTTCTTATTTTCTCTACCTACCCTCTAATCATAAACAACCATTTATCTCTTACACCTCTCAATCTTATCCCTTCATTTCTTATAGTGTCTTCTATATAAGGAAATGCTTCCTTCATTATCAACCCTAATCATTCTAATCATTCTAATAATTCTAATCAGCTATTCGACTCCCCCGACTAATCAATCTTTGAAGCCTGACTCCACTTTCAAACTTTCATATGCGATCAAGGCTACTTGCAACCACATTTCCATTCTTTGTTGAGCTCTTGTGCACATATAAAATATGAGAGCAAATATATAAAGCAAGATCAATGGAGATAGGAAGAATGGAGATCCAAACCCTAGTGGACATGTGATGGTATAATCTTTGTGATTTCATTTGATTTACATTGTCTTAGGTAATCTTCATATGTTATGGTGAATCTTTGTTGTTTGTTAGGCTAGGCTTTTGTGGTTGAATTCATTTAGTCTTTCAACATTGTTGTTTCCATTTTCACCATATACAAATCCTATTAGGAATCTAGATCTCTGTTAGGAGATAAGTCCTATTAAAGACTACCTTGTTAAAGGATTTCAGATCCACAGTTGTGAACCACCTTGTTAGAGGATTTACAAAGGCTTTGCTGGGCCTACCCGGTTAAGGGTTTCTGACTAGTCGAAGATATTAGTAATTAATAAGTGAATGATCTAGATGCTAGCACAATATGCTTAATTAGATCCTTGGTAACTCCTTGTTAATGCATTTCAGCATTACTTCAGTATTCAATATCTCCACACTCTATCTCTTTACACAGACCTAATCTTCTCTTCTATGATCACACATAACCTTTTCTATTCTATATCTCATACATGCAAACCCTAGACATGATGTCCTTATAAAGGAATCTAATTTTATTTCGATCCAATAGAATTAGACTACAAGTTCCTAGGTACAGAGCATCTAGACACATTTGGTAACACGACACAAACACACCGCCAAAGTGTTAGTGGATGATAACTCATCACACATTACAGTAATACCGGTTGGTAACTCATCACAAATATATACCAGTTAATACAATATACCAATTACTGGTTGTCAAAAATGAAGATTGGAAGATCGTAGTGTTCCAATCAAAAGTTAACTATTGCTTGGGTCCTTCGTACCGCTTGAGATCCTCGAACTGCTTGGGGTCTTCATACCGCTTGGGATCTTCAGTCAACCCATGACTGGTAAACCATCTTCTACAAAATACTGATAATCTAAAGACTATTCATTCAATAATACACAATACCAGTTGGAAGAATTGTCGGTTGAGCATAACTCATACATCAAGAAAGTGTGTGTCCATCAATGATAATCAAAACATCATCAAAATGCCAACATAAGCATCCAAATCATGAGAAACCATAAACATTTGTCTAGAACACCACAAAATAGTCTACACTATATCAGCATAGTCTATCGATACACAAAAAGGAAAGGTACATCAGGGAGGGGCACTACATATCCAATTTCTTTTTTGCCTCCACACAACAACCCAGATAATAACCTGTTCCTTCTTCATTGTCTTCATCTCCAATAACTACATAGACATGCCTTGCAATGACATGTACAATAATGTACATGAATTTAGTGAACAAATAAGATATAAAATTAAATTTTATTAAATATGTATGTAGATAATTTACTTGGTTCCACTACATCTAACGCATGGTCAAAGTCAACTGATGCTTCAATTTGTGTGAGTTGCAATGCTGTGTCAATACATCTCAAGTGGGCTCAGAGTTCTCATACACCATTCATCAACCTAGTCCTTTGACTCACACTCATTCAATGATTTATTTGCACACGAGGAAAAAAAGCACACCATATGTCCCATATGTATATCCATGGACTTGCATTAAAGCTTCTAAAAGATTACAGCTCACTTGATCATATCAATGTACAACAATCCCGATATTTTGCAATGTTATTATCATCTATCAACCAAAAAAATTCTGATATGTAGACTCAACTTGATGAGTAGGACCCCATGTGTACTCTCCATATGTTCACACATTGGAAAATTTTGCAAGGCACTACAATGAAAACATGTGCCATCCAAGCATACGTTATTGTAAAATTGTTGACCATCAACTCTTTCATATAAAATGGTATATATGAAATCCCTTGAAGATCTAGGTGGAGCCTTTATGTTACATTCCTGTAAAATATTGTTGGTATGCTAATCTATTCATATATGCCAATAAACATCATAATGATTAGAAAATTCAATATGTACTCTACAACAAGATGTGCGTGTGAGATTTATTTTAACATAAAAAGGTTTTACCATTTCAAAAAATCTTTTGAGTAATTTTAAATTGAGGATACATCTCTAAAAACTTGGCAAAAAATTTAATTTGAGTCATAATCAAAAAAATTCTTCCAATGTGGATCATAAATTTGACTAACAATTCTCCTCCTTACAACATCTCTTTAATTAGGAGAGTCCCTTGTGTTAATCTTCCAAAATTATTTAATTAAGGATATAAAGGCTTCAACAATTATTGTATCTGTAATGCCCCTACCCTAGTTGGCCTTGTAAAACTCGTTTGACCTTGGTTGACTTCCTATGTGGCATTCTTGAATGGTTGGTTAACCGTGATGCAAGGTTGTAGATTAGATAATATAAATAATTGTGCATACCTATTATTGTGCTTTTGCATCGATTCTTGTGTAAATGTAGTTGTTTCCTAATTCTTGTTATAAATCTCAAGCTAACACCTTCATTGAATATGTATATGGATATGTATGCTTGCGTGATTCATGGGTGCAGGAGATTGTAGGTACAACACTGCCTAGGGCGAGGTCCATCTCCTTCCGGATTCGCAGGGTTGAGTATACCTCTTTCATCCTTAGAATTCGGATTTGGGGGTCATAAAACTCTCGTCTTGACTTAGCCATGGTCAGGTGAGCATCGTGTGAGGTCCGTAGGGTTTTCTTTTTGTTTGGGTTGCGTGTCGTGTGATTGGTGGACTTTCTCAGTTTGTGTGCCTTGCGTGTGGTAAATGGAGTATGTTATCCCAAGTATTTAATTCAATTTAATGTGTGGATGTACGCATTAGTAATTTAGAAATTTAAAATAGGTAGTTTTCTTTTATATGATTAATCATTAATTTAAGAGATCGCTTTATTTATATTTGTAGCAAGCTTAAGTATTTAAATTGAGTTAATGTGTTCATTTACGCATTAGTAGTTGAGGAATTAAAATAAATAGGTTTCCTTCATGAGATTAGTCATTTATTAAAAAGATCTCTTTATTATGTGTAGCGAGTTTAATTTAATAGTTAATTTTAGATAACGAATTAAATTAGGTTATGTGTTTTTTAAAAAGGAGGATTTAAAGTCATTTGGAAATAGAAATAAATTAATCATTTTTGCATTTTGGAAAAGAAAGGGTAAATTTTATTATTTAAAGGAAATTATTTTTTTTAAACTTGTAAAGTTGATATAGTATAAAAGATTGATTTTTGGGAATTTAAAATAATCTAAATGCTTTACCCTGGTCAATAGTTTTGAAATATAATGTAGGCCTAAATTAATATTGAAAAAATAAAATTTAAAACTAAGAGATAGAAGCATTTTTATTTTAATTAGAAAAACGAGTTAGATTTATTGAGTAGTGGAAAAGAATGACTTCCATTTTTCATTTTCTTTTATTTAAAAAAAAAAAAATGCTTAAATTCGAAATTGAAAATTAGGTCAAAAAAAGAAAAGGGGGATTCTTTTAACCTAGGTTGGAAAAATATTTTGGGGGTTCTTTTTTTTTGGTTATCTATTTGGGGAGAAAAAAATTGTTTGGAATGGAGATTTGCCTTGAGTTGCAGGTGGAGTTCTTCTTCAAAGTCTTGCCCGGAATGCGATATGAGGTAGGATTCCGGCCTACCCTTTTGTTTATTTGTTGAATCAAAAATGGTGTTTGGATGTTCTCCATGAAATGCTGGTAAATAAAAAAAATAATACCTATGAATGTTTTTAAGATTTAGTTTCAGTTTTGAAATTTTGGTTGTTCTTGGATTCAAGATTTATCATGGTTTCTTGAACATTCTGGAAAGAGAAAACTAAAACAAAAAAAAATTGTTTGAACTCCTTTTGTTTTTTACTGTAAATATTGTGTCAAAACTAGTTTTTTTTATTTATTTACTATTTTGGCAATGTATTTAAAAAAAAATTATTATCAAAAATTGGGCATTAGGGTTTGGCGGGCGGAGGAGCTGAGGCTCAACTCACGCCGCCATTCCCCCCCCCCTTCTTCCTTGCAGGTTTGCAGTCCTTCCTGCGACCACATTGTGGTCCGTAGCAACCTACATCCACATTGTGGCCCACAGGAAGCCTGCGTCCACAATGTGGGTTGCAGGGGACCCGCGTCCACACTGTGGGCCGCAGGGGACCTGCGACCACAGTATGGTTCGCAGAGCCCGCGTCCACACTGTGGGCCATAGGGACCTGTGTGTTGGTCCCTCCCACTCCCGTGATGGAAGGTGGGACCCATAGGCTAGGGTTTCAAAAAAAAAAATTGTTTATGTTTTTTTTTATATATTTAAAATAATAATAATAATAATAATAATAATAATAATAATAATAATAATAATAATAATAATATTTATAAAATAAAATATGCCACGGGGGAATTATGGTATGATTAAAAGAAGTTTATAATATATTTGTATTAAAATCTAGATTTAAATTTAGTTGCTAGATATTATATATATATATTAAATAATGAAGTTTGCACATTTTTAAAAAAATTTAAATTAATTAAAATTTACTAATCATGGATTAATAAATTTATATTAATTAACATTTAATTTTGGAACCAATTTTAATAGGGAAGTAACCTTTGGAAAAGAGATTAAATAATGTCTAAATTTGAAGATCTTTGAAATAAAATACTTTTGTTAATGTTTGGTAATTTTTTTTTAATAAGAAATTTTTTAGGAATATGTATTGTCTTTCGATTTGAATGATAAAGAACATCTGGGAGTTTTAGAAATGAAATACTAAAGTATAGGAGTATTTGGAATATGAATTTAATTATCTTCAAATATTTTTTTAGAAATTGAACGATATGCTAGTAGAATTATTAGAAGTTTAATAATGTATCGATTGGAAAATTTGTAAGTTTAAGTTTCGTATTTGCTTTGTTTAAAGTGATGGCAAACCTTGATGTATTTGTTTGGACCCTGTCGTTGTTTGAATTGGGGCACCTATTTATGTCTTAGGTCTCTAAATAGAGTACTATTGGGCAATGGACCTTGTACTTTCTTTTAACATGCTCAGTTGGATCCGTCTCTATGTGAGAATCATTTAGGATTTATGGACCAAAGTGGTCATTTGTATACTGGTTGTGTTCGCCTAACTGGCAAAGATGTAAAAGACATGTAATTTATGTATTCCTAACTATATTGAATGTCAGAGGGGTCTTGCAATTGAGCAGACCCAGAGATGTAGCCCTTTAGGGGTGAACTCCGAGATCATATCTGTGTTATGCGATGTTTTAGTCTCTTTTGTTCATACTTTAAGTTATCATGTATGGTTGTATCTTGTAAGTGTATAATGGGAATTTAATGAAACTAAATCAAAGTACATAAATTTAGTCATCTTGATAAATGTAGTAATTAGGGTCATAAAAGATTGTAATTATGATAATGGAAAAGTATCTTGTTAATGTTAATTAAAAGAAGTAATAGTGGAAAGAATCTCGCTAGGTTACCATTATTGGATTAACTTGTTATTAAGTATGTAAATTGAACAAATGAGAATGGGTAACAAAGATAGGATTAATGTCGTAATTTCTAAATTGAAATCTAATGAATGAACTTCATATAGGTATTTTCCTTTTTATCTTAGTAAATGAATATCATCATGTTAGTTATATGTCACTATATTGGATGAATTTATTTAGATATTTACATTTTAATCTTAAGAAATAATCCTTTCCAGATTAATTTTATAATTGGGTGAGCTCAACTAGCTATCCATATTATAACCCTAATAAATGAATTCCTTTATGATTGCTAAAATTGATCTGAAAGGGAAGGATTCACTTAGTTGTTTATATCTTAATCTTAGCAAATGTATCTCTTCATATTAACTTTATTTTAACTAAAAAGAGTGACACACATTAAGTTAGTTAAATTCTAATCCTAATGGAAGAACGTCACTATGTACTTATGTTTTAATCCTGAAGAAATGAATATCATCTTGCTAACTATATTTTAATTAAAGGGATTAACTCATGTGGCCCTAATACATTTTCACTTTAATGAATTGAGCTCCATCTATTAGTATTATTTAAACTTAAATGAAAGAACTCTATGGCTACTTACATTCTATCCTCCATATAAGAACTACGACTCATTAGTTCGTTTTGCTTAAAATCAAATGAAGGAACCTCATTTTATTAATTGCAGTTTAATCCTAAATGAATGAACCTCATTAGGCATACTTTTAATTATAAAGGATGATATCAATCGTGGGTGGTTACCTTTAACCCAAATGAATGAACTTCGTTATAGTAGTGCATTAAGTAAATAACCACGTGTTAGCCTCCTATCCATTCAAAATAAGTGAACGCGTCCTAAAATTCTATGATGTCAATTTATCGAACATAATATATATCCATGTCTTAAGTATTAACATGTAATTAAGATATCCAGCTTAATTGGATCGATTGTCGGGAGTTGAGTTAGGGGTAAGGATACGTAATCACGTTGGGAACCTCCTTAATTTCGTTTAGTCTTCCACTGTGTTATCTAAGTTTTAGATAACTCCAAATTATCTTAATGTTGTAACTTATTATTAACGCTCATAATTATTATTATTATAAAAAATATATATATTTACACTCTATTTGAGTGTTTTTAATTTAAACCCTTTGGGGTTTCCTGGTGGGGTTTCCTGGTGGGGCATTACACTTGGTATCAGAGCCCATGTTGCAACACTGGGATCTCTGGTTATGCTTGTTCCCTTAGTTGGTGTGTGTGTGTCTACCTTATGTTGTATACTTGTCCTCCTTGATGTGAGGGTGTGATTGAACAAACCCTACTTGTGTGTAACGCGTGTGTTCACACCTTGTTTTCACCTTCTTGATGTGGGTGTTTTGGGGATGATTATAGGTGTTTTGTCTACTGATTGAGGTCTTGGTCTACGATTTCTCTTACTCTAAAAAGGAGTTGTATGTACCTTCATTTTTTATTTATTTTACTCTTTTGACTAATCCATCTGGGTTGGTTGGTAGTATCTTGAATCTAAAAGTATGAAATGTGCTTGTTTATGGTTTTGATCTATCTTAATGATTGTCAACTTGAAAGACTAGTATGGCAAATATTAATGCTTATTATGTAGTAAATTGAGTGATTATGACTCTTCCTCTTCCCTCTCTAGTAAATTAAAAGGAATTGATATGTGTAATTATCTCTTATTTAAGTTTTCTTATTGCAAGAGAAAGGATGATATATCTTGAGCCCTTGTGTGAGCCTTATAACGTTTTTGTGTTTTAGATTGTGAAAGGGATTTGGTTTGGGAGTTAATTTTTGGTTAATGATAGAAAATGGTATGTTTGCATTAAAGGGTTCTCCATGTGCTTGGTAGGAGTAATATAAATAAATTCCATCTTAAGTAAGGTGCATTAATATGCACATAGTTGATTTTGAACAAATTGTTTGTTGTGAAAGGAGTACCAAAAGAGAACATGTTATAGTAGCTTCAGAAGTGTATTAATGTGTTCCTCAAAAGATTGTTTTATGTGCTTATTCAACTAGTGTGATTTAGGACCTATTAAGTGATGCACCATTTAACTTGTTTTGGATATAGATAATTGTCTTATTGTGTTTAAGAAAGAGTAAATGAAAGACTTGTTAAATTGTATGCATTAAATGTGTAAAATCTAGTAGATAGCTCTTCATTTACCTTCTTGTCATATTAAAAACTTTTGATGTTAGATTTGATGTATTATTGTATTGCATTACAAATAGTGATTGTTCTCAAGAAGACTTGTATTACAAAAAAAATTGTTTGTCTTGAATTCTTGATCAGAAAACTAGAACATTATAGTGCAACAATAATGATTAGAAATGTCATGTTAGGTTGCTTTGGCACCCTCCTAAAAGATAGCGAAATGAAAATTGTGCAACTAAAATGATAGACTTATATTTGAGCATATAGTGTGATCTTGTAGGTCTTGTGTATTCGTAGGAAATAGATGATTTTCCAACTCTTTTCCTCCTCTTGCCTAAATTATGGGATTTCTTATTTTTGAAATATTATTAAGAATGCAGTGAATAAGAAGAATTTTTATAACGCATATGAAATCGAATGTTGCTTTTGGCTTCTAATTGGAAAAAGGAAAGTTCCTCGCCTTGGAGAAGAAAATTGCATAGTTAGTAATGTGAATGAAAATGCTTAGTGGAAATTGAGAAAGATATCAGAATGATGTTATTTCCTTGTGTAAATTTGATTTGTTGAGAATTTCAGTACGTGTATCTAGAGTAAAATTTATTTATTGATTCATGTGTAAAGCATAATTAAAACTTCCTTTAAGTATATGTTAGCATAGTGTAAAGTACTCCCTGTAAATGTGACTAAACTAGTAATGGTGCTATTCCTTGTGTGTTGTAAGAGACCTGTACTTGCTTTGTGTGCCCATGGGATGGTGAAGTAATCAACCATGGAGAATATGTTTGCTTATAAGTGTGGGAAACCATACCTATTTATGTGATGTTGCATATTTGTTCCCTTACTGAGTGCCAACCCACGAGTTGTTGATAAGTCAGTATGTGAAGGGGTAGTACTAAGAGTCACCATTCCTTGAATAGCATGAACAGCATACGAGTAATGTCGACGTGAAGTGATTTTAGCTTCCCTATCTCAAGGAAAAATATAGTTATATAATGAAACTGTATTATAGGTGTACTCAGTACTTTCCCTTGTGATGAATCGATTTATGAGGTTCATGTGTGCCAGCCTAATTCCTATCCTTTATTTTGAGCATATAGATGATAGTTCTTGAGCATATTGATGTATTTTATTGGAACATCTTTTGCCTTGACTTCATGAGAAGCATGTTATTCTCTTACATGAGTTGCCAATTGACTAGTGTTGGTAGACTTGTGGGTAGACCTTAACCATGTATACCTCTTGCTTACGGTGAGTATCCTGAGAGGAACATCTCTATGCGGGGTGTGATCGACGAGTGCCTTATCCGCAAGGTACATTGCCATGCGAGATATGTCCATTGCGTGCCCTGTCCGCTTGGAGTATTGCCATGCCATGCTGAGACATGATGCAGGATGTAGTAGACATTTCCATGTGGCCTATCGATAGGTATAGGGTAGAACCATGCCACGTGACGACGTGATGCGGGGTGATGTCGAGGTACACACTGCCATGCCATGTGGATGTGTGACTTGGCCACACCACATGATGAGCTACTAGGATAGCTGGACGATTGTCCCTTCTTCCTCATTGGTGGCTAGCTCCTAGTCAAGTAGTGATGTAATGTGCACTTATGATCTTCTTTTATTATTTATTTATTTATTTATTTCCTCATGGGCCAGCAAATTTATTTTATTTTGACCTTGAATGTTTAGCCACGATCTTTCAATCTTGTTCTTACTTGATTTGATGTTGCAATTCTGGAATTATTTTCTTACCTTACTATTGGAATTGATGATTATTATCTTTATTCTTCTATACTTTGGTGGCTAAACTGGTTTATCCTTATTGTTTTCATATGCTGGTCTTGTGTTACAATGTGAATTCCTCTCCAAGAACGTAGGAGACGGTCTTGGATGAGTGTATACGAGGAAGTAGACGTAGGGAACCTTGAGGATGGAGGCATGTGAGGCTATGAGATAGCTAGGATCCACTACCTACCTATGAGTGGTGACTATCTCTTGGAGGATAAACACCTTACGCAACAAGGGATATTCATGAGGGACTTGTATGGAAGGTAGCACCGTTATGGTGTACCCTAGCCCCATCAAGCCCTTGAGTGAGATGATGGATATTGATGATCATGTATTTGTTCTGAGAGCAGGCATATAGATGCTGATCGTATATGTTACCTTTGACCGAGCATTGGACATGCTCACATGTGGCCTTTTGTGTTGTGCAAACCAATCTTGTGGATGGATATTATGTGTAATCATGGATTTAAACGGTATTAACTTGTCACTATGTTATGGGACATAGTCATTGGAAAAGTTCTTATATGTTTGGAAAGTGTAAACAATTGAGTTATCTATGTTGCTCCTAGTTATGGAAATGTTAAACTTGATTGTAGAAATTGATTTTTGAAGCTAGTCCTATGCGATAAATTGTTGTTAAAAGAGGTATGGGTGAAAGAATTTGATCTTGATGGCATGTTTTCTTGTCATGTTTGATAGGAGATTATGGTAACTTTTGTCTATATCTTGTAATGCATTAAATTGGTGTGATGAAAGGAAGGAAAAATTCTCGTTTCTCTACTATGATTGTGTGTAAATTCTAGAATATTTTAAGAAGTGTATGAGTTTAGATGCATTTTGTTAATGGATAATGACATTCGTAGAGGATTTATAAATAATGTTTTAAAATGTTGACAAAATAGTTGTTTGTGCAAATTGATAATTGTTAATTGAGTTTAAGGGTTAATACGTGTTGCATGACTTTCGCTTAGCCTTGCGACTTCCAGGAGTAAGTCGGAGCCTGGGGGGAGAATGTAATTCCCCTACCCTAGTCGGCCTTGTAAAACCCATTTGACCTTGGTTGACTTCCTATGTGGCATTCTTGAATGGTTGGTTAATCGTGATGCAAGGTTGTAGATTAGATAATATAAATAATTGTGCATACCTATTATTGTGCTTTTGCATCGATTCTTGTGTAAATGTAGTTGTTTCCTAATTCTTGTTATAAATCTCGAGCTAACGCCTTCATTGAATATGTATATGTAATGTATGCTTGCATGATTCATGGGTGCAGGAGATTGCAGGTACAACACCACCTAGGGCGAGGTCCATCTCCTTCCGGATTTGCAGGGTTGAGTATACCTCTTTCATCTTTAGAATTCAGATTTGGGGGTCATAAAACTCTCATCTTGCCTTAGCCATGGTCAGGTGAGCGTCGTGTGAGGTCCGTAGGGTTTTCTTTTCATTTGGGTTGCGTGTCGTGTGATTGGTGGACTTTCTCGATTTGCATGCCTTACGTGTGGTAAATGGAGTATGTTATCCTAAGTTTTAATTCAATTTAATGTGTGGATGTACGCATTAGTAATTTAGAAATTTAAAATAGGTAGTTTTGCTTTATATGATTAATCGTTAATTTAAGAGATTGCTTTATTTATATTTGTAGCAAGCTTAAGTATTTAAATTGAATTAATGTGTTCATTTATGCATTAGTAGTTGAGGAATTAAAATAAATAGGTTTCCTTCATGAGATTAGTCATTTATTAAAAAGATCGCTTTATTATGTGTAGCGAGTTTAATTTAATAGTTAATTTCAAATAACGAATTTAATTAGGTTATGTGTTTTTTAAAAAGGAGGATTTAAAGTCATTTGGAAATAGAAATAAATTAATCATTTTCGCATTTTGGAAAAGAAAGGGTAAATTTTATTATTTAAAGGAAATTATTTTTTTTAAACTTGTAAAGTTGATATAGTATAAAAGATTGATTTTTGGAAATTTAAATTAATCTAAATGCTTTACCCTAGTCAATAGTTTTGAAATATAATGTAGGCCTAAATTAATATTGAGAAATTAAAATTTAAAACTAAATAAGAGATAGAAGCATTTTTATTTTAATTAGAAAAACGAGTTAGATTTATTGAGTAGTGGAAAAGAATGACTTCCATTTTTCATTTTCATTTTTTTTTTTTTTTTAAAAAATGCTTAAATTCAAAATTGAAAATTAGGTCAAAAAAAGAAAAGGGGGATTCTTTTAACCTAGGTTGGAAAAATATTTTGCGGGTTCTTTTTTTTTTTGTTATCTTTTTGGGGAGAAAACAATTGTTTGGAATGGAGATTGGGGATTTTGGAGAAAATGGAGATTTGCCTTGAGTTGCAGGTGGAGCTCTTCTTCAAAGTCTTGCCCGGAATGCGATATGAGGTAGGATTCCGGCTTACCCTTTTATTTATTTGTTGAATCAAAAATGGTGTTTGGATTTCTCCATGAAATGCTGGTAAAGAAAAAAAAAAAAACCTATGAATGTTTTTAAGATTTAGTTTTAGTTTTGAAATTTTGGTTGTTCTTGGATTCAAGATTTGTCATGGTTTCTTGAACATTCTGGAAAGAGAAAACTAAAACAAAAAAAAAAATGTTTGAATTCCTTTTGTTTTTTAATGTAAATATTGTGTCAAAACTGGTTTTTTTTTTTCATTTACTATTTTGGCCATGTATTAAAAAAAAAATTATTATCAAAAATTAGGCATTAGGGTTTGGCGGGTGGAGGAACCGAGGCTCAACTAGTGCCGCCATGTCCCCCCCCCTTTCTTCCCTGTGGGTTCGCAGTCCTTCCTGCGACCACATTGTGGTCCGCAGGGACCTCCATCCACATTGTGGCCCACAAGAAGCCTGCGTCCACATTGTGGCTCATAGGGGACCTGCGTCCACAATGTGGGCCGTAGGGGACTTGTGACCATAGTGTGGTTCGCAGAGCCTACGTCCACACTGTGGGCTGCAGGGACCTGTAGGCTAGGGTTTCAAAAAAAAAAATTGTTTATGGTTTTTTTTATATATTTAAAATAATAATAATAATAATATTTATAAAATGAAATATGCCACGGGGGAATTATGGTATGATTAAAAGAAGTTTATAATATGTTTGTATTAAAATCTATTTTATATAGATTTAAATTTAGTTGCTATATATATATATATATATATATATATATATATATATATATATATATATATATATATATATATATGAAGTTTGCGAATTTTTTTAAATTTTTAAATTAATTAAAATTTATTAATCATGGATTAATAAATTTATATTAATTAACATTTAATATTGGAACCAATTCTAATATGGAAGTAACCTTTGGAAAAGAGATTAAATAATGTCTAAATTTGAAGATCTTTGAAATAAAATACTTTTGTTAATGTTTGGTAAATTTTTTTAATAAGAAAATTTTCAGGAATATGTATTGTCTTTTGATTTGAATGATAAAGAACATCTGGTAGTTTTAGAAATGAAATACTAAAGTATAGGAGTATTTGGAATATGAATTTAATTACCTTCGAATATTTTTTTAGAACTTGAACGATATGCTAGTAGAATTATTGGAAGTTTAATAATGTATTGATTGGAAAATTTGTAAGTTTAAGTTTCGTATTTGCTTTGTTTAAAGTTATGGCAAACCTTGATGTATTTGTTTGGACCCTGTCGTTGTTTGAATTGGGGCACCTGTTTATGTCTTAGGTCTCTAAATAGAGTACTGTTGGGCAATGGACCTTGTACTTTCTCTTAACATGCTCAGTCGGATCCATCTCTATGTGGGAATCATTTAGGATTTATGGACTAAAGTGGTCATCTATATACTGGTTGTGTTTGCCTAAGTGGCAAAGATGTAAAAGACATGTAATTTATGTATTCCTAACTATATTGAATGTCAGAGGGGTCTTGCAGTTGAGCAGACTTGGAGATGTAGCCCTTTAAGGGTGAACTCCGAGATCATATCTATGTTATGCAATGTTTTAGTCTCTTTTGTTTCATACTTTAAGTTATCATGTATGGTTGTATCTTGTAAGTGTATAATGGGAATTTAATGAAACTAAATCAAAGTGCATAAATTTAGTCATCTTGATAAATGTAGTAATTAGGGTCATAAAGATTGTAATTATGATAATGGAAAAGTATTTTGTTAATGTTAATTAAAAGAAGTAATAGTGGAAAGAATCTCGCTAGGTTACCATTATTGGATTAACTTGTTATTAATCATGTAAATTGAATGAATGAGAATGGGTAACAAAGATAGGATTAATGTCGTAATTTCTCAATTGAAATCTAATGGATGAACTTCATATAGGTATTTTCCTTTTTATCTTAGTAAATGAATATCGTCATGTTAGTTATATGTCACTATATTGGATGAATTTATTTAGATATTTACGTTTTAATCTTAAGAAATAATCCTTTCCAGATTAATTTTATAATTGGGTGAGCTCAACTAGCTATCCATATTATAACCCTAATAAATGAATTCCTTTATGATTGCTAAAATTGATCTGAAAGGGAATGATTCATTTAGTTGTTTATATCTTAATCTTAGCAAATGTATCTCCTCATATTAACTTTATTTTAACTAAAAAGAGTGACACACATTAAGTTAGTTAAATTCTAATCCTAATGGAAGAATGTCACTATGCACTTATGTTTTAATCATGAAGAAATGAATATCATCTTGCTAACTATATTTTAATTAAAGGGATGAACTCATGTGGCCCTAATACATTTTCACCTTAATGAATTGAGCTCCATCTATTAGCATTATTTAAACTTCAATGAAAGAACTCTACGGCTACTTACATTCTATCCTCCATATAAGAACTATGACTCATTAGTTGGTTTTGCTTAAAATCAAATGAAGGAACCTCATTTTATTAATTGTAGTTTAATCCTAAATGAATGAACCTCATTAGGCATACTTTTAATTATAAAGGATGATATCAATCGTGGGTGGTACCTTTAACCCAAATGAATGAACTTTGTTATAGTAGTGCATTGAGTAAATAACCACGTGTTAGCCTCCTATCCATTCAAAATAAGTGAACGCGCCCTAAAGTTCTATGATGTCAATTTATCGAACATGATATATATCCATGTCTTAAGTATTAACATGTAATTAAGATATCCAGCTTAATTGGATCGATTGTCGTGAGTTGAGTTAGGTGTAAGGATATGTAATCACGTTAGGAACCTCCTTAGGTTCGTTTAGTCTTCCACTATGTTATCTAAGTTTTAGATAACTCCAAATTATCTTAATGTTGTAACTTATTATTAACACTCGTAATTATTATTATTATAAAAAAAGAAAAATATTTACACTCTATTTGAGTGTTTTTAACTTAAACCCTTTGGGGTTTCCTGGTGGGGCATTACAGTATCTTTTTGCAGTATTCTACTAGAGAATGCCTATAATTATTTTTGATTTGGATCCTCAACTCTTTCACGCCTTACCATGACTCTTATTAGAGATTTTCTACTTATTTTCATTTCTTTACTTGTCTTTCTAATGAGAGGAGATTTATTGGTTTGAGTTCTTACTATTGTTGATTTGAGGACACGTTCCGTGACATTGCTATTTTTCATTGTGTGTGAGAGAGAGAGAGATAAAGAGGGAGATGAATAATGGATAGATAGAGAGGGAGGAGGGGAGGGAGAGAGAAGGGGTGTGTGTGAGTGCGTGTGTGTGTGTGTTATAGAGAGAGAGAGAGAGAGAGAGAGAGAGAGAGAGAGAGAGAGAGATGTGTGTGTGTGTGTGAGAGAGAGAGAGAAGGAGGGGTGGGGAGATAGAGAGGAAGATGAATAAGGGGAGGAAGGGGATAATCTGTGTGTGTGGGTGAGAGAGAGAGAGATCGAGAGAGGAAGAATGGAGAGATAGAGAGGGGGAAGGGGTTGGAGGGAGAATATGTGTGTGTGTGTGTGTGTCATAGAGAGAAAAGAGGGGAAGAGAGATGTATGTGTGTGGGTGAGAGAGAGGATGGATGGGAAAAATTTTTGTATGTAGAGCATTTGACATGTGCTATATTTGGTGCATGCCAAACGCATAATTTGTGTTTTTTCAATTTGGCATGCACTATATTTGGCATGCGCCAAGCTATCTACCTTGGAAAACACCAAGCCTTAAGCTTGGATTTTCCTTGGGCATCCAACCCAATGTCTTGGATGCCCTTCTTAGGCTTGAGACATGTTTTTCAACAAACATGCAAAAAAGTTTAACATTTTTGTTCGTGCTCTCCATCAGGTTTGAACGCATTTGAATGCAAACAAATATAAACACCATAAAATCATTAATCTCTCTCTTAGCTATCCAGCCATCAAATTATTTTTAAATGTTGATTATGTTAAGGTCTTCATCTCTAATTTCTTTTGTTAGTGTGTCAGTTTTTGTCAAAATCCAACATGTTGTATTTTGGTCATAGATTTTTACTTTTTATTGAATTTTGAAACAAATTACATGTTTAGAAACTAGACTTCGTTATACACAATTTAAAAAAATAGAAGAAAATTTGATTTTTGATTAGTTTTCACAAATTTTTAGGGGGAGGATGCTCAAATTTTTATTTTTTAGGATGTACCCAATGCAAAAATTTGTAAAAAAGAAAATATTCATCAGAACATTAGCTAAAAAATTTGGCATAAACTTCAATGTGTTAGCTAGTTTCTCATTGGAGCAATTTGCAAAATTCTAAAAAATAGTTAACATTTTAGGGGCACCACATTTAGTGCTATGTTATGTTTTTATGATAAAAATAGGCCAATAAATGTGGTGCCCATTTTTGAAACCTTAATCTCCACCATTTTCAAAACAAATTAGTAGTTTTGAAAGTAGATTCAGAGTGCTTCAACTTTTGTTCTTGTTGCAACTTCAAATTTTGGGTGTACCTATCTTCAATTTCTCATCGAAGTTTACATTTTAGCGATCTTAAAAAAAAAGTGGTATCTGAAGACCCATTTTTTGTCCACCATCTTTGTACACTTACCCTAAACCTAATCCTATTTGAATCCTTACCACAATTTAACCCTAACCCTAGCTCAAATATATTTTCATCTAGTTAAACTTTAGCCTTAACCCTAAGTGAGCCCTAAATCTAATCCTAATCAAACCCTAATCATAATTTAACTTTAACTTTAACCCTAACTCAAATATTTTTCTTACAATTTTAATTGAACCCTAATCTTAATTAAACCCAACCCTAATGTAATTGAATTGTAATTATAACCCTAGTTGAACATCAATCCTAACCCCAGCCCTGATAAATTTACAATATTTAATATTTACTCATTGTATTTGATGATCCTTAAATAATAATTTTATATAAAATAGTAAAAATTAACTTTTACTAGATCATAAAAGAAAAGATTAGATAATTTTAAGTCACTAAATCTTGAAAATACCATCTAAAATTGTACCTTAAAAAAAAAAACTATTAATTTGAAGTCATGCTCTTATAAAATAAAGAAATCTTATATTGCTTCAACAAATAAAAAGTTTATTTTTTGTGAAATTATTTTTTTGGTTTCTATCACTTTTAGAATTAGCATCAGTGTTAAAATTTTATATAGATTTATTAAAGATATATATAAAATTTCAAAATCCCTACTGAGAACATTAAAACTAACTTTATAGTAAATGTTGAAACCAAATCCTATTTAACAGGAAATATTCAATATTCAATATTTCAAGGATAAGAAAATAATTGTGAATAAAGATAAATTTTATACATGAAAAAATTAATAATTGACATCATTTAATAACATATCTTTTATGTTTAGTAACGTAATGCTAAGATTCATTATTTAAGTTGAAGAGATTTATATGAAAGGGCATCGTGGAATTATAAATAATAAATAATAAATGAAAAGAAACATATTAATAAAGAGAGAGTTATTCAAATGAACATCAATTAAACACATTGTACAACTTTGTTTGAAAAATATCACAATTTCAAGCATATAAATTCTTCGTGAAAACCAAAATTAATTGTGGTTTTCATGAAGAATATAAATTCTATATGTTTAGCTTTCTATTCAATGTCATACATTATTTATGCTAGCATATTGTAGATACCTAAAAATGTCTCTTTAATCATGCACTAATCATTCGTCTTATTAATTAAATAATTTATTAATTATTTAATTAAACTAATTAAATTCTTCCAAATTAATTTTAATCATCATTTCAACATCACTTATTCTATTTCTATCACCTTAATCAATTAATCATTTAACCTTCTATACAATTAATTAAATTTATTATTTAATTAGTTGCAATTTAATCCTTTAATTAAATAATCTTTATTATTTAATTAAATTCAATTTCAAATAATTAAATAATCTCTTTAAATTATTTAATTAACTTATTTTTCTTCTAATCCGATTTTCAAATTTGAATTTCACAAATGTCAATTTCATCAAATTTAATTAATTACATGTGCATTTCACTTTTTGAAAATCAAAATTCAAATAAAATGCAAATTCATCTCAAAATCCTACAACACATGTTGAAAATCTAATTCACACTCACTTTCATTCTGACTGGGCAATCAATTCAGTCAACTGAGCAATCTATTCAATCATCTCCCCAATTAGCCCAGTTAACTCCTCAATCACCTTTTTCAACTCTCAATCACCCTTTTGGAATAGAGCATTCAAATTAGTTAACAAACCAATGAACTCAATAATCTGATCAATTTAATCAGTTCACTGATCAATCAATATAGTTGACTCATCAATCAAATGAGTTAAACTCCCAATCAGTTTTGTCTCAAGCAATCTCAGCCATTGATTGATTCTATTCTAGAATGAATCTTATCCTCCAAAATCTATAAATTCAACATCCATTCTTCCAATTTTCTTAACCACTATCTTTGAAATTATTGTCTCATCTTTATGCAGGAATCCCAACGCAACATTGAGAGCCACACAACACAATATTGGAGAAGAGAAATGGAAGCCATGAAAGAAATCCATTGAGGGAGTTTTGATCAAATTTTCTATGTTCAATTGATTTTAGCATACATTTCATTGGTATTTATAGTTTTATTAATTAGAATTGAGTTTTAGTGGTTAGCTCTTAAATCTAATTAAATATGATTATTTTTCTTGTAAATCATCTAGTGAACCCGATGTGAAGAATTGCAGCTACTGACTTTTGTTTTTTTGTTTTTTTGTGTTTTGCAAGTTTCCTATACAGATTCTTGCATGCGTGACTGTCATTTCACATTCATATACGTAGTTTTTCTCTTTCATCCAATCAACATTCCACATTCGTGCAAAAAAGATTTCGCATTCGCCTAATCAAAATATAATATTCGTTGATGAAGGCATTTCACATTCATTTACAATAGGTTTGCATTCCTTTGATGTTGTCACCCCTGTTTGCGATTTGTTTCTCCTCCTAACCCATATTCAGATTTACAATTTTTGAATTTTTGTTTACAATTTTTCTATGCTTAATATGAAACTAACCCTATGGTAGGAAAGGTAAGGTTTAAAATTTTAGGATCTAGGAGGAGCACTAAAAAAGGAAGACAACAATGATATTTTCAGAGACTGTTGCAAGCAGAAAGAAAATTCAACAAACTTGAACTTCAAATTCCCTATCTCAAATACCAGAGATGATTCTATGCCTACATAAAAAAAATGGCATGATAGAGGGAATGAAATTGGGATTATAGAATAAAAAATGTCAATTTTGAATTTTCTAACTCTTTGTTTTGCAGTTTTTAGTTTTTGTGTTCTCAGTCAGTATTAGTTTCACATTCTATCTGATAGACATTCACAAGAGACCCGTTAGTATTTTGCAATCATAGTTATAGTGTTTCACATTCGTCTACAGTCCATTTCACATTTGTCTACTAAAATAGATCATTTATTGTTTCTATTTTGGCTTTTTTGTGTTTCTAACAGTCTGGTTGTTGCGCGTGGTGAGAAGAATAGGGAAGGAACGATTGGTTCAAGAATCTTATTGACACTACTAACATGTGGATTGTAGGGTTTCCTTTCTTAGTTTCCATTTTTTCTCACATTTGGATTTTGGTGCTTTAAAATAAACCTTTGTATGCAATTCACATTTCAATTTGGGCTTAAAAATGGACATAGATTTGTTTTATGCTTAGATTAGATCACACATTGCAATGATTTAAGGTTAATAAACTCTTCTTTTCCGTGTTTGGAGTACTTGCTTATTTCATGGGGCGTACCCACAATTGCATGAAGTACCCTTCCACCCACCTTCAGGGGCTTGGTGTTGACAAAATGGTCCCTCAACCTTGCATTTACATAAGGTTACTATTTATAATAAGTTTTTGTTTAAGCACAAAATGGTGCAAAATTATCCTCGAAGCTTTCTGGCGCTTCAAACGGTTCGTCAATCGGACACACTGTTCACAAGTTATGGCCTCCAAAAGTTTGGACTCCTGAAATAGGGACTATAAAATGCATCAGACACATAAATGAGTTGTAAAAGGGAGGGAAACGTGTTGATGTGTGTTTTGACATGGCATAGGACATCTAGAATGGAGATAAGGTCATCTCTACTTTATTGGGTGGTTTTAGCCCATGATTTTTGTAATACCGTTTGACGATATCTTGTATTGTATCTCCTATATATGAGGTGCATGAGATAGAGGTTGTGTTTAAGAGTCTTATGGCTATTGAGTTACCTCTAAATCTCTAATTAGTGGTTCTCCAGTGAAGGAATTTATCTACAAGTATATTGTAATCTCTTATTGATTGCTGAATAATATATTGAGTTGCTTTTTGAGTGTGGTGTTTTTCTACCGAAAGGGTTTTCCCCACATAAATCACTATGTTATTGTATGCATGTTATTATTTCTATTTTTGTTAAGTTTTTGTAACTACTGTAATGATCTGTACAAGTTTTTTCATCATCCTCCTCTCAAGGCTAGTGTAGGAAATTGTTCTGCTACTTAACTTCCTTACAAGTGGTATTAGAGCCTAATGACCTTTGGTTTCAGTTGTGGTTTTTTGGGTTTTTTCAACTAATCTAGATTTGAGTGGGAGCTTGTGCAAAAGATACTTTTTTATCTTTTTGCAAGAATTTTTAGATGGAAATTTCGTCAAGGAGGATAGAGGTGGATAAATTTAATGGAAGTAATTTTGAGATGTGGAAGCTGAAGATGGAAGATCTTCTTATAGATGGAGATTTGTGGGATGTAGTTGATGCAAATGTCTCAAGACTTGTAGATCTTACTGCAACTATTCAGTATGATGTTATAGGCCATAAAGACAATGTTCTAACCAGATTGTGCATGGCAAACTTTGTTCTAATCAATATCCATGAAGAAAGCACTGCAAAAAAGTTATGGACTAAGCTTGGTGAGATGTATCAAGCCAAATCTTTATTAAATTGGATTTTCTTGAGGAAGAAATTTTATTCCTTGAAAATGGAAGAGGGTGGACAAATTGCAGACCACCTGGAAGCATTTAAAATGTTGGTGGCTTAATTGTTATTTATTGGTGTTAAGATGGATAAAGAGGAGAAATGTTAGATCTTGATTTGTTCTTTGATTGATTCATGAGATTCTCTTGTTATGGCTATTGGTAGTACTTCTATTATTTTTAAGTTTGAAGATGTGGTGAATACCTTACTTGGTGAAGAGATGTGGAGGAAGGTATCCATCAGTTCTCTAACTATTCGTGGACAACCTAAGGAAAAAGGAAAGAAGAATGTGAAGCACAATAAGTCCAAATCCAGAGGGAGATCGAAATCTCTTGGAAATTCCAAAGTCATTTTCTAAAATTACTGTAATTCAGGTCACATCTGTAAGGACTACAAAGAAGAAAAGAAGAAGAAAAAGAAGAAGTTCAATTCCGATTCTGAGTTTGGGAAGGAAGATGGTGATGCATTCATTGCAACTTTGCCTACTCATGCAGGTAATGATGCATGATTAATTGACTCAAGTACATCTTTTCATATGGCTTCTAATAGAGATTGGTTATTTGAATATGAAGAATTTAATGGAGGTAAGGTGTACTTTGGTGACGATTCACATTTAAACATTGTTGGTCAAGGTAAAGTTAGGATTAGGTTTCCTCATGGTAAAATAAAAAGGATTAGTGGTGTGATACATATCTCTAGTCTAAAATGAAATTTATTATCTATGAGAAAAATGATAGATGCAGGTGTGCAGGTACTCTTTCTTGATGCATGATGTAAGATGATTGAGGGTGCTTTAGTGATTCCTAGATGTGTTAGGTTTGAGACTTTGTATAAGCTACAGGCATACACTGTTGAGTGTAATATAACTTCTTTAAAAAGTAAATCTGTGGATACTTCGTTAGAAGATTTGAGGGTTTCAACTTAAGTGGATGGACATGGTTTTTGGTTACCTAAGGGTTCTCTTTCTTCTGAAGCAAAGTTACCTGCAAAGAAGACTATATTATGGCACCAAATACTTGGCCACATTGCAGAAAGGGTTTGAGGACCTTGAAAAATAAAAACCTTATTGAAGGTTTGAATGATTGTAAACTTGACTTTGATTTCTATGAGCATTGCATTTATGAAAAAAAAACTATATTCAATTTTACTCAAGTTCTCATAAATATTGTGGTGTTTTGGATCTTATTCATTCTGATGTGTTTGGTCTTGTAGATGTTCCTTCCATTGGAAAATCCACAAATTATGTTTCATTTATTGATGATTTTAGTAGAAGGAAATGGGTATACTTTCTAAAGATTAAATCTAAAGTTTTAAGTTATTTTAAAGAATATAAAGCAATGGTTGAGTTGCAGATTGGAAAGAAAATTAAATGTTTATGGATTGATAATGGTGGTGATTTTTGTTCTAATGATTTTGATAGATTATGTAAACATTTATGCAATAATAGACATAAGACAACTGTGTATTTTCCATAATAGAATCAACTAGCAGAAAGAAAGAATAGGACACCGATGGAGAAGGCTAGGATTATGCTAAGTGGTGTTGGATTAGAACAAAAATTTTGGGTTGAAGTTGTTGCCACTACTTGCTACTCTATTAATAGGTCTCTTACATCAACTCTAGTTGATAAAACACCTATGGAAGAATGGTCAGGTCATAAGCCTTCATTGAAACATATAAGAGTTTTTGGTTGCGAGGCATATGCACATGTGCCAAAGGAGAAGCGAACTAAGTTGGAGAACAAGGCTATGCAATGTATCTTCATTGGTTACAATTATAGTGTGAAAGGATACAAGCTTTGGGACCCTATTGCAAAAATGGTAATTAATAGTAGAAGTGATATTTTTAGAAAAAATAAGTCTCCTTATATTACATTGCAGCCACAATAGACTAAACAAAAAGATGTGATTAAATTCCCTTCTACGTCTGAAAGAGTTGAATTGAGACCAATTGATAAGCAAGAAGTTGAAGAGAGATCATCTAGCTCTGAATCTTCAAAAGGGGAGGAAGAACCTCCAACTCAGCTTGTTCAAAGGTCTACTATTGTCATGAAGGATTGCACCTATGATGGCTAAGTGTAAAACCCAGAAATCCTGTGAAACATAGGAATACTTTCAGGCCTATGGGTTGCCTATTTTGAAAGTAGACCTCTGGAGATTAGGTCAGCTTCTCGTCTTGATGAATCTCCTACAACTTATTTTTTGTGACAAAAGGGTTAAAAGGCTTGTTATAGTGACATAAAATTGTGACCCTACAATTTTCGACCGCATTTGGGTCTTTGCATTGGCGAACAAATCCCTAAGCCTGACTGAAGACCCAAGACATACTCATACCACCTGAAACTTGCATTTTCTTGCACCGCGCACTGCCTGTTCTCACTTCCTGTCCTGAATTAGGGCAAGATAGGAGTGTGGAGCCCCTATCCCCCTTGTACTTTACCAGTAGTATTGGCATTCACTTATACTCCCACTAAAGTGGGGGATAAATGTAGCATCATAAAATTGTGACCCTACAATTTTTGACCGCATTTGGGTCTTTGCATTGATGGATGAATGCCTAAGCCTGATTGTAGACCCGAGACATGCTCATACCACCTGAAGCTTTCATTTTGTTGCACCCCGCACTACTTGCTCCCACTTCCTATCCTGAATTAGGGTAGGATAGGGGCGTGGTGCCCCTGTCCCTACCCTATTTTGGGCTCTCTTCATTTAAATTGTGCATTGGGCTTGTCAATTGTGAGTGGGAAAAAGTTTTCCTATGTCGCCCTAAGATGGAAAATCAGTTAAATACCCCTAATTGGCAAGTATATAAGGAGCATTTCCCCCTCCTATTCGCATAAGTTTAATCAAGTCCAATAAGAAAAAACTAAGTTCAAGAAGTGAAATCAAGTGCGAGCATTCAAGCATTGAAGCGTCCATTGAGCATATCAAATCTCCTTTCAAGGCTAGGTGTTGCATTCAAGTCAAGGATTCAACCATTGAAGAGGAGATCTCTTTCCACATTCAAGACATTCTATTCCACATATCCTTTCAAGCAACTCTATCAACATTTCAATTGCATCCTCTCTTGAGGTTAATTCTACTTTATACATTTACTTGCAAGTATTTTCAATCATTTGGTTAATTCAAAACTGGGGTTTGATCTGAAGGCAAACCCCCAATCCCAACAACATTTCCTCTCTTTTCTATGTGTAGGTTGCAGGTGCATAGCTATAATTGCGGGTTTAGTCTTCATTTTCAGAGATGGGAAAACCACTTTCGGTGCACTGATTTTTCAGAGGACCAAGTACACTTTCAACCCTGTCCCAACAAATTTCACCCAAATTTGTAGGGGAGCTTCATCTTGTCATGCCCAACTTTTGGGCACGAACGGAATAAATTTTTTTTTGAATACTTAACTAATTATCGACTAACTAAATTTAAATAAAGCAACTTAGTGCGATTAACTTAATTAAATAATGCATTCTAGATTAGGTCTTAACCATATTCGTGTTATTTAAGTAACTAAACTCATTTGGGAAAACATGGTTTACTAAGTTATCAACAAGCAAATATTTTTCCAAAAAGGGGAAACCACTAAGCATCATTAATAAATCATTAAAAGTCCAAGTGTGACGACTAATTTCAAAATTTAGGTGTTTTAAAATATAGCTTATCTTCCCATCCGCTAGAAATTTTAAGTTTAGATAACCTCGTCATCTAAATACTTTACTAAAATACAAACTTCTTGAAATAAAAAAAACTTTAGTTAATTTAGTTCCCCATAATTTAAAACTACGCAATAATCATATACTTAAATTGGCCCTCTTTGGCCCTACCAAAATCTTAGTGGTCTCACCCCTTTATTATTACTAATTTTTTTTTTTTTTTATCTATTCCACCTAGATATAAAAATCCTTTTTATAAAATTTCTCCTACATTGGTCAAAATTGTAAGGCTTAGTTTAACTAACTAATTTCAATCCCTATTAACTATCACTTTAGACTATATATATATATATATATATATATATATATATATATATATATATATATATATATATATATATATATATATATATATATATATATATATATATATATATATATATATATATTCACATATATATACATAAGTTTTATATATCCATTTATATATTAGTTATGAACCCCATGTAAGAGAATTTCTTTTTTTTTTTAATCTTATAATCCAAATATTCGCATGTTTCTTTTTTTTAAAAAAACAAAAGGTGAGGGTGTTGCCCTAACCCAAAGATTAGGGTTAGGGCGAACCAAATAACGCCCATACTTCTTTCTTTTTTTTTTTTGTTTGTGTCGTGTGCAGGTTGGATGGCGAAGGGAGGCCGAGCGGGGCAACGTTTCACGCGGCGGTGAAAGGCTCGCACACAGCGTGGAGAGGGGTTTACATCTATCCGCAGCGCGGCCAAGGCAAGGAGGGGGGGGAAACGGGGGAAGGCCGGCAGCGACACCGCCGGCTGCGGACGGCGCCGCCGCAGGCTGCGGCCCCCGCAGGCTGCGGCGTCGCCGCCCGCGGTCTGCGGGTGCCGCAGACTGCGGCCGCCGCCGCCGCCCAGCACCGCGACGCCCCCTGAGTTAGCGTTTAGTTCATTTTTTTCTGTGTACATTCCCTTGCGATGATGTTAAGAACGGGCTTAAAAACCCCGAAATGTGTGATGTGTTTTTAACATTTTTTTTTTTGTGTGCTTTAAAAGAAATAACATATATATATATATATATATATATATATATATATATATATATATATATATATATATCTGTTCTAGTAAAATAACATGCATAATATCTTCTGTTAAAAAAAACAGGCGGTTTCTTATACAGGGTTTTATATATATATATTTATATATATATATATATGTATATATATATATTAAGGATATATATATATATATATATATATATATGACTTGGTGAACTAACATGCTCAATGTTTACTGTATAAAAATAGGCAGTTTTTTTATTTATTTATATATATATATATATATATATATATATATATATATATATATATATATATATATATATATATATATATATATATATATATATATATAAGTTTTTGAATAACCTGATTAATAAATCAATTCTGACCTGTTTTGTTTCTTTTATTTGGAACAGAAATAAATATATATTTTGCTTTGCTTAATAACAGCATAACAGATTATTAGTTAATGAGATAAATATGTTTTGATGATCATGCCTAAATATATTTCCCTTTTGCTCTTTTTATAATTATATCTTATTTTCAGATCTAACTATAGCTCACATAAACTCTTTTATGAGTGTGTTATTTTTATGAATAACAACATAATACATTTAAGGAGTTTTCCTTCATTCATTATTTTCTTGTCCCTAAATTAATAACTAGAAGCTAAATATTCTTCCTTTCTTTTCTTTGCAAGGAATAGACTAATATAACAATTTGTTTCATTTCTGCAATAAACAGAAAAATACAAAGACTGATTTTAAATAAATTTACAGCAGCAAGTACAACTAAAGAGGAACATGGATTTACAGCTAACAATAATATTTAGGTTTCTCAAAAATACATACTTTTTGCAAAACATTAAAAATCAAGATGCAAACTAACATTTTAATCTTTTTTTTTTTTGCAAAACTACCAAGTAGGGAAAAGCAGGTTTATTCATTGACAAATATAAATACAAAGTTGATAAGGGTACAAAATAAATATTAATACAAATGGGATGAAATCCCAACAATGCCCCTTTTTTTTTAAAAACATAATAACTTGGAAATAATACAACCCCCTTTTTTTTTAAAAACATTTCTTTTCCTGCAACACAAAAACAGCAACATAACCCTTTGATTCTTCTTTTCCCCTTCCTCATGCAACCTGCGATAAAACACATTTGACCATGGGAAGCTCACCTCCCAGCCTAGGCTTACTAGAAGCCACCCCCGAGCTTGGAGAACCAAGCACTAGACGGGCTACAAACATGCAAACTCTACACAAACATAGGAAAACACTTACTTTCAAATTTCCCTTCCCAAGCTTCACATTCACCACTTTCATGGTGACTCTTCCATGGGTGGAAGTGGACCATGTACCAATGGGGAGAATGCATGCCAAAAGAACATCACTACATTAGCCACCTCATGGAAACACAAATGCAACCCAAACATTTCACAAACCTTATGCCCCCCAAAAAGGCTCAAGGCCATATATGCTCCCCTTATGACCCCCAAATGCATACACAAGGCTATGCATCAAGGGTCACCAAGGACTCCCTTGAGAACACTCTCCATAAGGAGAGCCTCTCACCCATGGCTGTCAAACTCCTTCCACCCCAAGATCTTCCTACCCTCCCAAGGATAGGAGATCTTGGACACTCCCAAAAACAACAAGAAACACAACAAACACATAGAAAGGAAAACTATACATTTTACTTCAACACAAAAAAAAACTTCTTAAAAACACAATCTTTCAAGCAACTCTTTTCTTGTTACAAAACAACTTAACTATCATTTTCAACATAATAAGAGAAAGAAGAGAGTAACCAACCTAATTCTGCCAAAAGGTTTGCTAACTTTAGTTTGGGGATGAGCTGCCCAATTTCCACTATCTTTTCTCCCAAAATTCCTCTAAAATTGTCAACTCCTACTAACTTTTTCCAAACAAGCAAAATCTCCAAGAAAGGAGAGTGGGTGATTACTCACTAAGTTTGCAAAATCTTGCCTAAGAAGGCCTCTCACACACTTCCCAACCCCTTGGGTGAGGTGTGAGTTCCCATTGGTTGCCCTTCCCAAACTCTTGCACTTTACTAAAATTGGAAAGGGAAAAGGTGGAAGAAGATGGGGAAGAGAGTTTGACTCCTAAGGGGAAGGTTCACTATCCTAGGAAGAACTTTCTAAGTTCAATTTTCGTGCATCTTGAAAACACCACTTTTGAAGTGACTTCATAGTCACATGGGAGAAGCCACATGTTGCAAAACACCCCTAACCCATAGGTATACCCTTAGGACCTTTGGAAAAGCCTAAAAACTTACCCTAGGAGTCCATTAAACCCTTTGGAAACCCCACTGAAGTTTACCTACGGGTCAAGCATGAGTTGACCACTCCCATGACTCCCTACCCAAGACAAATTTGGGACCACACTCATGTTTTTGAATGGCTTTGGTAGAAACAAAACTCCCTCCAAGAGACAAGTCAACTCAATGACACTTAATCAGCACATGTGTCAAGTGACACAACAAAAATAAAATATAAAAATCACACATGGAAAATTGGTCTCTTGAAGGATTACACAATTACATATAAATTAAATTTTACATTCAAGCATTATACACATCACAAATAAAATACATTACAAGGGGAGGGGTGTTGTCTCTCCAAATAGACAACTCCCGGCTCAACAAACGCACATTGGTCTAGGCTTGATTCTCCATAAATTCCATGGTCACATGGATAATTTCCTGCGCATCTCAATTAACACATTAGTAACTCCAAATAATCACAATTATTCATAATCAATGCATGGATTCTATTGCAAATCAAACACTCATACATTAAGCAACAATAATTCAATTCCTCATTTGTTTTCACATTCAATTTCACATAAGCAACCAACATAATTTCCCAAAAATGAACCATTCATAAATATGCATCATTTTTCTTTCATCAAAATAAAATCCTGCAAATGACATTCACCATCATAATGTAATTCTATTCTAGTAACATATCTAAGGTTCCATAATCATCATGCATGAAATAAAACATCAACAAATGTCAGTGCGGTCCAAATCATGGTATCATATGTGTTCTAAGTCCATAATGCATAAAATAAAGCATCCATAATAGTCTCAATATGCAAATAACTGAAAATGTCAAACTGAATCGGGGTAGGGCCTCACACATCTCGACATCTTACTGCTAATTCTAGGTGCACAACTTCATCTCGCATCTCTATCTCAAGGTATAATCATTTCTTTGTCATCTTCATGCTTAGTTTCAATTCACTTAATTCAACTTGTCTATTTTAAAAGGGGGTTACTTTACTTTCCAAATTTATTGCAAATTCCCTACAATTCACTTAGCATTGAATCTCTTTCCATTGAGATTGGATCTAGTGAATTCAATCCCCTCTTTTAAATGTAATGTGCATGAGAAGTTGAAGGGAACCCTTTGTGAAAATTCCTTTCCTCTCTTGAGGAGAGTATAGCTTTCCACTTGATCTCCTCTCATCACTTTTCAACCATATTACATTTTGATGAACCTGACATCTTAGATGCTTTACATTAAAAATTATTGCATATTTTTCATTTACAAGTTTAATTTCCTTACAAATATTAGTGGTTAATTCATTCAAAACCCTAGTTGTAAAAATTGAACTTGTGTGTTTGCAAAAATTGCTATCTATTGTCTTACATCTGAAAATTACTTTGCTTGCCAAATTCAATTCTTTCATTGTCTTGTCCAATTTGCAAATAAAATTTACAGAATTAAGTGGTTAATTGTCAAAACCCTAATTTTCAAAAATCAACTTGAATTTGTGCAAACATTGGATTCACATTTAATTTTCAGATTTAGGACTATTTTCAAACTTGTCTTCTTGCCTAAAATTCAAATTTTTGAGTTTCCCTCCTTTTTCCAAAATTCAGAATTTCAAAATTTAGTGGTTAGGCCCTAAAACCCCAATTTTCAAATTTACTTTGATTTTGTGCAAAATTCAATCAATTTCAATTTTCTAAATATCATTCAAGGTGGCCCTATCCATTAGGTTTCACCTTTTTCAAATTTGGAATTCAATTTCTTATCTTTTTCAAAACCCTAATAGGGTTCTATTTTGATATTCAAACCTTAATTTCGTCTATCTAAACTTCATAAAATTAACCAATTTTTTGGGGTTAGCTCTAAAATCATCGTACCTTTAATCCTTGAAATTTTTGAAAAAGTTGGGCAGACTATGTGCACTTTCAACCTGGTCCTCGACCTTTTTTCTGAAATTTTGGGAGACTGTTATGACTATATTTAAGTGCTTAAATCCAGAAAATTAGCTGAGTTTATTGAATTTTGATCCCTCTAAAATTAAAAATACTTCCCAATTTCAACATCACAACCTTGACCCTTGATAATCTAAAATGCAGAGGCTTTACATTCCCAAATAGATGTGCTATGTGCCTCAAGGAAGAAGAGTTTGTGGACCACCTTGCCATTTATTGTTCCTTCTTAGCCTCAGTTTGGGAAAGATTTATTAAAAGTTCCAATTTGACCTGGGTGTTTCCTAAAACTATCAGTGATCTATTTTTCTCCTGGAATATAAATTGGACAGACCCCTTTTTGAGATCTTTGTGGCAGATTTCTCTTCCTCACATCCTGTGGGGTCTATGCAAAGAAAGAAATAACTGAATCTTTAGGGATGTCTCCCTCAGTCAGGATATTGTGTTCCAGAAAATTAAATGGGCAATCCAGGAAAATATAGATATCATTGAGCGTCCTTGTTTCTCAAATAACTCTCTGGAATCAACCATCTTAAGTGAGTGGAATATGCAGATTGTCGATAGACCTAACCCCATCCAAAATAAAAGGCTTGAAGCAAGATGGCAAACCCCCCCAAATGGATGTTCAAAGTTAATTTTGATGGTGCTACCAAAGGTAACTCGGGCCCTTCAGGTTGTGGAGTTGTTCTAAGAGATGACAAAGGAATATGCAAGGAAATGGTTGCTATCCCTATTGGAACTCAAACTAACCATAAAGTTGAAGCTATGGTAGCTCTCCAAGGTATCCTCCTAGCGAAAAAATGGAACTGCCCCTACCTTTGGATTGAAGGGGACTCAAACAACATAATTAACTATCTTAAAGGAACTACAAAACCATCTTGGTCGATCTACAACAAAATCATCATTGCTACAGACCTTATTAGCACATTTTAAAAAAGCTATATTTCCCACATTTACCGGGAGGCCAATGGCTCCGCTGACTAGGTAGCCAATGTGGCAGTAAACAAAGAGGAAAAGGTTACGTGGACGGGAGAACAAGGACTCCCCGAAAATGTCAGGCAAATCATTTTTAATGATCGTTATAGAAGTACCCCAAAGATTCTTGATGGACAAGATAATTATTAAAAGTACTAAATTGAGAACTTCAAGTCATTATAATAATAATAGACTCATTCATTACGATATCAATGTTAGTAGTTCCCATGCTTTTTGGGTAAATTTGATAGTTTCAAAAATCTCTCAGGCTAATTTGCTCTACAATTTTCAAAAATTGGCTTTCAACAGTGACAACATGGGCAGAAATAGGAGGAGATATGAACCGAGTAGCTGTAAAGAGTGGAAACAAAAGGATGAGGTTTGGGGTATTTTGCAGAAGGGAGGGTTCTCGAATTTTATGGAGAGACTCCATGGACAAGATGGTAGAGTTACCATTTTTTTCTACAAAAACTAGAAAAGGGGCATGCTAAAAATGGGAGACAAAATGGTCGAAATTGATGAAGATTTAATTGCTCAAGCCACGAGTCTCACAAGAGAAGGGTGTAACTTCTACAAAGATAGGAAAGTCAGCAAGGAAGCAATTGAAAGATACTCGTCCACCAAGAAGGAGAAAAAATGACTAGTAAAGTTGAGCAAAACTTACTACTCGCCTAGGGCTTTTGCCAAACCTTGGTGGGAGATTCTCTTTGTCTTAATGCATTATATCACTCTAGATGGGAGGTTTATGATAGTTTATGGTTATCACTTTGTTCTTTTAAATTACTTTAGGCACAATGAAAAGTTTAACTTCCCTTATTTCTACTTTGTTCTATGAATACTACCATCAAGGCATACAAAGAAAACCTAATGGGTGATACTGCTATGCACCAATGCCTTATGGTCCTCATTTATGACCATACTAAATCCAACCAAATAGCTTAGATGTAGCCCTCTATGGATTCTGAGGATGAGGGGTCTGACCCGGCCTTCTCAGAGGAAGAGGATTCTAACAGTGATCTTTCGACTGATATGGAGGACATCATGGATGTCTTGGACTATGGAAAAAAAGCCTAAAGGTAGATCCTAGATAAGTATTTCTTCATAAGAAGAGGCTTTGGATGACTCTGAGGAGGAAGGCCCTCAAGGGCTACTAAAGAAGAAAACAAAAGCTAATACCTAGACTAGGAAAAAGCACAAGAAGAAAGAGGAGACTGTTAAGGAACTGGATGCCCATCGACAGGAAACTGCCCTGGATGCTTATCAGAATCTGGAAAAGGAGACCATGGGAGAAGCTCTTAGGTTTGTTGACACTATCATCACCCAAAATTTTCCTAAAGAGGAATAGGCTACCCTTGGAAAATCTGACCCCCCTGCTAACTCTCCCCCCGAGGGGATGAAAGGCTTCATGGAAACTATGGAGTGGCTTATTAATGGTTACAAGAAAGCTGTGGATGAAAATAAAAAACTCTGCAACAGAGTTTTGATCTTGTAAACCATTAATACTGGGGAAGGAAAGACCATGACCAACTATATGAGAAAAATCTGAAAAACACCATAGCTAAATCCGAAAACATAAGGGATGCCTTCAATCCCAGGTTTGAAAAAATTAAGAAGGATTTGTTGGAAAGGAATAAGCTTGCTGATGCTAATGACCAAACTCTCTCAGATACTATTAACAAAGTTGGTAAAATTGAGGAGTGTTTGAAGAGCATTGCCGAATAGAGCCTTAGCATCTTGAAGATTTCAACTAACAACACCAACACCCTTATCAGCAAGCTAGATGAAGAAAAGGAAATCCTGGACATTGACCCGGAAACTGAAGAAACAGGGGATGTTCAAGGTCCCAGAACCCACACAAGAGGCAAAGAGAAGGAAAAGAAACCCAACAAGGATCTGGAAGACCTTAAAGCTGTCGGGGCCAATTACGATGAGCTCGTGATAAAGGCAGAGGATTTGTTGAAGAAAATTACTATGTAGCGCCTTCTCTATTTCTTTGTTGTTGTTAGTCTTGCTGTCCTTTTTGGTTGCTGGCTTTTTGCTAGTCTTTATGTATGTGGTTCTTACTAGCTGGACTTTATGGTGTTTATTTTAATTTCCTTTGTTAAAGGTTTCGGGTCCTGAAAACCTATTTTTTTAATTAATCAGAATATCACAACCTTCAAGGAAACATTTAAGATTAGGTGGTTAATTATAATCTGCCCTAATTTTAAAATCTTAATTTTGAAATTAAGTGGTATCACATTGGCCCTAATTTTAAAATTCTAATTTGTTTTTATTCATCATAAATTTTCTCAAAAATTGTGTCATTTCTTCTTCCCACAAAGTTCAAATTGTATAATCATCATTCTCTTGAATTATTATATTTTTAAAACTTTGTTCCCACAATTCAAAATTCAAATTTTCCATCTAGTGCATGAGTTTTACCACTATTAGTGTCATGCCTATGAAGTATGATACCTATGATACCTATATCTGTAACACAAAACACTTAATAGATCATTACAAGCATGGTTAATGAATTTAAAGCAAAGAAAGGTAAAACCATAGCTAAGCGATCTATCACCTCCTAGTAAATGCAAGCATGAAATTTTGCTCTCAGATCTAGTTAGGCAAATTGCAGTGACTTGACTACACCTAGATGGAGGATTTAAATGATAAATGATGCAATTAAGCTATGATGACAATGCTCAAATGATAAACTAAGATTGCACATTCTTATAGTAACAATGCATGAAATACAAATGAGATGGGATCAAATCCTTTGTGCTCCAAATTGAGGGATATTTATAGGATTTCCAAGGCTAGGGGTGAGGTGGCAGGAATCAATGATCAAGATTAAGTCTGAAGATATCCATGGTGAAATTGGAGGAGGTTGGAAAAGAGGTTGGATTAAAGGGAACATTTGTCATCTCTATGGTGACAAGTCTCAAGAGGATTCCAAGAGAGGGGACATGTGGCCCAAGAATGCCATGTGTCTCAGGGAGAGAGTATCCACACCCTAGGAAATTAGGATAAGGAGGTTAGAATGTACAAGCCAAGGTAGGTTTAATTAAACCCTGGGTTAGATGGAATGCGTTAGGTTTAGAAGGGGTTAGGTTAGGTGGTTAAAAAGTAGGAGACATGTGGGTAATTTCAATTTAGAAATTCAAATAATAAGAAGAGACTAATTAATTCTCAACAACTCATAAATTTATTTGTTTTAATTAATTAGAGGATTAGAAGAAATGAATTTTATGGGGAAGAATTAATTAATTTGAATTAATTAATCAAAGGGGATTATTGAAATGAACCTACCAAATAAATCCATAGATTTATTAATAAGTAGATGAAAAGGGAGGATTTAATCAAATTTTTGATGAATTCAATTAAATTGGGGAGGGAGATTAATTAAATAATTTCTTAATCAATTAATTATCTTCAGACCATTTTTAGGTGTATACATTTTGCCCCTCTTTGAAGTGAGGTGTGATGACGCGTTGATTCAAATAATAATCTCATTTTGATGATGATATCGGTTTGATAAGATGCCCTAGATTTTGATTTCTAAATTGCAGTATGATGATGCCCCCTTGGGAGATCAATTGAGATAATTGACCTGTTGAGTTTTGTGACATTTTGTGAAATTGATATCCCGATTAGAAATGATGTGATTTCTACAACTATGGTCAAGGAAAATACAAGTTCTGCAATCACAGTGATGTGGTTCTTGATTATTGATAAAGCTTGATTGGTTAGATTGATAAGATCGAGATTCAGTCTAGTTTTAGGAATGATACCTCTTGTATAAGACAAAGATGATCAAAGCGTCTGGTTTCAGAAAAGATATATCCTATATAAGACATAGATCAGAACATTTGGTTTCAAGAAGGATACATCCTACATAAGACATGATAGAATCGATTACGTTTGATTGATTGATTGAATTGATAAGGTTGATTAGATAAAGAACTGATAGTTTGTTGATATCAACTTGTAAAAAGATTCATATATGTTGATGTTGGTTCTGTTGAGAGGGATAGCATAAGATTTTTGCTGGGTTGACAAAATCTGGAGATATATGAGTCATTAGTCTAATTGCGTATGCACTTGTGATGATACCTTGATGATTCTTGCGATAGATTTAACCTTGGATAAAAGGAGCATGCGGTATCCCAAGCAAGAATGAAATGCAAGCTAAATGCTATTGAAAATACAAATGAAATGCAAAGCTACGACTGAACCAGTCACTGGATTATTTCATTTTGTCATCATTGAGCTTTTGAAATGTGGGAAGTGAGTGCAAACATCGAAGGTATAATTAAACCATGATGACTTGAGCACTTCTTTCTTAGATTTTGATATGGGAAGTTAGCACAAGCATCGAGGTAGAATTGAACCGAGATGATATGAGTGTTGTTTGCATAAAACAAATAGTATTAATTATTTCAATACACAAATCAGAAATGTCTTCAATGATACTCTGATGATCATGTCCCGAGACAAATTTGCAGATATTAATGATTAATTTTTAGACAACAGACAAGAAAAATATCATGTTCCTTCCTTGTTCCTCTAGTCAAAGACATCACAAAGTCACTCAGAAATCATGATAGCAAAAAGACATATAGAAAATTTGAACAATCATGTTAAAATCATTATCCACTGAAATGTGTGTGAATGTGCTTGGACTGACTTTGTGATAGTTTGATGGCTGATAATTTGATCTCATGTTGAATGTTGGATGTGTCTCAGTTTTCACTTGATAAGAGTTGTCTAATTGTTGTTCTACCTGTTTGATTAAGCTCAAAATGATCAAGGGTTTGCCCCCAGCTAGGTGTAGGATTTTGCCCCAAGCTTAAAAACAAAGTTGTTATGATATATCCAATGATCCAAACCATGGCAAGAAGCCACTTGGGATGCCTGTGTGTGGAAAAAGGCTTTATTATGGTCAGTGCTGATGGAAAATGAATGAATGCAAGCGAAAAGATGCATGGACTAATAGCTGGAAGAGCTAGCGAATAGATAGCGCCTGTTTGTTAGGTTTTCACCGTTTGTTTTTATTGCACTTTTTCTCATATTTGATTGATTTGATTTTTTTATTGCACTTTTTTTCACTATTTTTATTTTTCTGATTTTTCACTTTTTTGGGATTTTTCTGATTTTTCCCTATTTTTGATTTTTTCTGATTTTTCAGACATAAAACTTTTTCAGATGCATGCTATTGATAGGTTCCTTGAGATGATCTCCATCCTCTATTGATAGCAGATATGCTCCTGATCCAAATATTGTTGTGACCACAAATGGACCTAACCAGTTTGGTTCAAACTTTCCTTTCTTTTCTCAATCTGCTTGTTTGCGTGGATTTTCCTTTAGCACTAGTTCTCCAACTTGAAAGACTCATGGTTTAATCTTGTGATTATAATTTCAGCATATTCTTTGCAGATACTGGTACGATAGTCCCATAGAGCAGGGTTCAATTAAATATGCCAATCTCTTCCAACATCGTTCATTGTCCTTTTGAGGATTTTCATAATAGTTTTGTTAGATGCTTTTGCTTGCCCATTCCCTCATGGATAATAGGGTGTGGAGAATATGTGTTGGATATTGAACTTCACACATAGCTCTTGTACAACCTGATTCTTGAATGGTCACCCATTATCGGTGATAATGGTCATTGGTATTCCATAGCAAAAGATGATGTAATTCAAGATAAATGCAACAATTTGTTTTCCTGTGATGTTTGTGAGAGGTACGGCCTCAATCCATTTTATAAAATATTCTATAGCTACAAGGATGAATTTGTGTCCATTAGATGAAGAAGGATTTATCTTTCCTACTAGATCTAGACCCCATTGACAAAAAGACAAAGATGTTGCTAAAGCATTAAGTTCTTGTGCATGGTTTGCATGTTCTAGCTATATGAAAATAATCTCATTCCATAGTCGGCCAATAATAGCCCAAGCCACTTGAATGAGTACCACAAATGCCATTATGGACTTCATGTAAGGCCTTCTCAGATTCTACTTGTTTGAGACATCTTAAGAAAGTACCATCTAGACCTCGTTTAAACAAGGTATCTGCGACAAGAGTAAAATGGGAGGATTCGTGAATAAAGTTTCTCTTTTGGTTCTTTAATAAATCAGGAGGTAGGGTGTTATCTTTCAGGTATGTGTATGTTTGGCCATAGCGGGAGGAGTCATGTCCAACAAGATGACAAATAGTTTGGGAATCCGGACAATTATGAGCAGGATAAAACAACTCTTCCACCAGGAATTCATAATGCTATTGATTTTCTTGTGTTTGAAGGAGAGAAGAAAGTGTAGCCATGGCATCTGCTACTTTGTTGTCATTTCTTAGAATCTGCCTAAGAGTTATTTCTACAAAGTACTTGATATCATCAACCATGTTTTTATAAGGCATCAATTTTTCATCCTTTGTTTGGTAATCATCATTAATTTGATTGATGATGAGCTGAGGGTCTCCAAAGACTTGTAGTTGTGTAATGTTCCATTCTATAGCCATTTTGATACTTGTTACCAAAGCTTCATATACTACTATATTATTGGTGCATGGAAAGCTTAATTTGTATGCTTTTGGGATTGTATGACCTTGTGGTGTAATGAATAGAATACCTACTCTCGATCCATGTCGTGTATATGAACCATCAAAGTATAATTGCCATGTTTTTGTGGTGACTGTTAGGATATCAACATCGGGAAACTCAAACTGTAAAGGATGATCATCTTGAAGCGGTGTCTCTGCTAGTTGATCTACAATGACTTGTCCTTTTATAGCTTTTCTGTCTACATACTCAATATCAAACTCGCTTAGAATCATGATCCATTTTGCTAGTCATCCTGTTAATGTGGCCTTACTGAGTAAATACTTCAGAGGATCAGTTTTAGCTATTAACTTGTTGGAGTGACATAGTAGATAGCGTTATAATTTTTGAGAAGCAAAAAATACTGCCGAGCATGCTTTTTCTATTGGGGAATAGTTGAGCTCATATCCCACTAGTGTTCTGCTGATGTAGTAGATGGCCCATTTTTTCCTTCATTGTCCTTTTGTGTGAGAAAAACTCCTAATGATACTTCGGTAGTTGATACATAGAGTAATAATGACTTCCCTAGAATTGGTGACATTAGAATGGGTGGTTGCATGAGATATGCCTTGATCTTGTTGACTGCGTCTTCACATTGATGGTTCCATTTGAAATGGACATTTTTATGCAATAGATGAGTAAATGGTTGACATTTATCTGCTAATTGAGAAACAAATCTTCTGATTGATCGGAGTCTTTCTTGGAGTGATCTTAGTTGACTTATATTCTTGGGAGATCGCATTTCCATGATTTCTTTTACCTTAGCTGGATCCACTTCGATAGCTCTAGTTGAAAGAATGTATCCCAATAGATTTCCTGAAGTTACACCACAGGCACATTTATTAGGGTTTAGCCATAGCTTGTACTATTCTAACTAGTCAAAGATCTTTTCCAATACCTCTATATGTTCTTCTCTGTTGTATGATTTAGCCAAGATGTCATCCACATAGTCTTCCATGAATGTATGCATCATGTCATGAAATATAGTTGTCATAGCTCTTTGATATGTAGCATCGATGTTCTTTAGTCCAAAAGACATGATGTTCCAGCAGAAAGTACCCCATGGACATGTGAAAGCTGTCTTTTCTTGATCTTCGAGTGCTATTTTGATTTGATTATATCTAGAGAAACCATCCATTAGAGAAAACATGGAGTGTCTAGAAGTTAAATCTATAATGATGTCGATGTTAGGCAAAGGAAAGTCATCCTTTGGACATGCATTATTAAGATCTCTGAAGTTTGTGCATATTCTGATGCTTTTATCTAGTTTGGAAATACGAATGATGTTGGATACCCATTGAGGATAAGCTATAGGTCTGATTAATCTGACATCCCATTATTTCTTTAGTTCTACCTTGACCAAAAGAGCAATATGAGCATGCATCTTCCGTAACTTCTGTTTAACAAGTTTGGCTCTTGGACTAACATTTAAGTGATGCATAATAAGCTCTGGATCTAACCCTGGCCTGTCTGCATAGGACCAGGCAAAATTGATTTGTTGTCGTTTGAAGAAATCCACATATTGTTTCCTTTCTTGCTTAGACAGAGAAGTTGTTGGATGAAGAATCTTTGGTTGCTCTGTTGTGCCAATGTTAACTACCTCTGTTGGTTTGATCAAAATTGATGACCTTTCTTGATAGTGCTCAGGTAAAGTGTCAAATCTCCCATCTTCCAGCACCTCAAGGAGGTTTTCACCGTTAGATGCATCCTTTATTTTTAATTTTTCTCAATCTATTGTTGCCAAGAAATGGTTTTTAGCATCAGACCTGATATTGTTTTCTTTATTTTCACTTTTGTGACTAGGAGATTTGGCACCCACTTGACTGGAAGATGCATTGCTAAAATTCCTGGTGAAAGTTGTTATGGGTTAAATTGCATTAAGATATACAGATATGGCATGGTCATTTGGAAAGGTATCAATGGCAGTATGTCCTTCATTTTCCCAATCAATAAGCTCTGGGTGGAGTAGAGGTAAGGGATCTTCAGGTTGGGATGTTTCAAGGATATCAAGGGTCATGATTGAGCTATCAAAGTTTTTGATATGTATGTCAATGTCTAGAATGACACCCTCATTAGAATGACCTTGCACAAGAAGTTCTTGATCGTCCTCAATTAAGTTCAAGTCAGTCTAATGTGATTCTAATTCAAGTGAACTAGTTCCTAACATTTGTCCTACATATGCATGAACTACATCGACTCCTACATTTTCTTCAAAGTAATTTTGTTTAGTTGATTCTTCAAAGATATGGATCCCATTCCCATTCATTAGAATATGTATCATTTGCAACTTGCAATCTACAGATTTGTTCATATAGTATTTCTTCTACTTTTCTGGCTATATCTTTTCTTCTTTCATATTCAACCTCTTCAGGACTGAGATTGAGTTATCTCAATCTTGCTATGAGCTCTCATGTATTAATATTAGGTCCTTGTTTATTTTGATTGAGATTTAATGCTTCTTGAGAGGTGCTTTTAGTTTGTTTCTCTTGTTGATTTGAAGCTTGCTTCTTTTCTCATTTCGTGTTTTCTTGTGCTTGTTGCTTAGCTGATTTTTCTTCCCTTTCAATTGCCAGTTGTTCTTGTCTTTTTTCATATTCCTCTTGTTGTTGACTACAAGATGCATTTTCCTATAGAGTGATTTGTCCATACCCTAAGCCTATTTTGTCTGTAGTCTACTAAGTATGAGCCTGAATAGGTTCTGAGATACCTTCTTTTCTTTTTCCTATAGGACCTGTTCCAGTGTATCCCATCCTTTGAAGAATATTGAATCCTTTTCCATATTTTTCCATAGGTATTCTGACATTGTTGACCTTTTGTTGAACTTCTTCATCTTTGTATAGCCACTATAGCATATCTTGGTCTTCTATCTCCTCTGATAAGGTTCCAACACTAACAAATGCTCCATCAAATATTGGAAGATGTTTCACAATTGGTTGTTGTTTAAAGTTTGATGGTTTTCCAGAGGATTTAGGAGAGAGTGGTAATTTTGATATTGAATATTATCCATTCCCTTGATCTCTTAGCTGTATTTATTTTTCCATACTTGATAAGATAGAGGCAAATGATTATTCTTTGGATTGTGTGTTCAAAGATGATGCCTCCCTGTTATGAGGAGCAATGACTTCTTGAGCCATATTTAGATTGCTGCAGTATTGAAATGGATTTGAATCTGTAGGGATTGTGATTTCTTTTCCATTATAGGGAAATTTGACACATTGATGATATGTTGATGGGACAACTTGCAAGTGATGTATCCATGGTCTCCCCATGAGTACATAATATAATAAGTCCAAGTCTAGAATTTGGCATGTTGTTTCTTTCTGTAAAGGTCCCACTCTGATGGGTAGTATCGCAATTCCCTTGGAGGAACATTCTTCTTCTTCATAGGCTTTTATGGTGATCCTTTTCTAGACATCAACTGCATCTTCTAAATATCCTAAGGCATGAACAAGACTCAATGAACAAATATTTAGGCCAGCTCCACCATCTATTAGAACATGTTTAACCCGCGTTTTGTGAATGAGGACTTCAATATGCAAAGGGGGTTGTGGGGATGTTACAAGGACATGTCATCTTCTTCAGTGAATGATAAGCAGTGAGGGGTTGTGAGGTGTCCCACCATGGTTTGTAATTGATCTATATCAACATCTTTGGATACTGTTGTATCAATTAATGCTCTTTCTATAATTTCTTTGTGTGCAAGTGAAAGCTTTAAAAGTTCTAAGATGGATATTTGTGCAGGTGTTTTCTGTAATTGATCCACTAGATTGTATTGTTTTGTTGTAGTGGATGATGCATTTGTTGTAGGACTTGACAAAACAACTTTGGCTTTGCTTCTTGTAATAGCATGAGTGGGTTCTTGATTTTGTTTTTCTTTAGATACAATCACATTTACCATATTGTCATATGTATGAGATTAGTTTACCTTCACTTTACCCTTACCATTATTCATTGTTGATGATTCACCTTTCTCATAGTTTGGAAGTAGAGTCTTAAAAGTTGTATGAGATTCATTTGTTGTATGTCCATCCACATTTATTGCTCCATTATCAATCAAATCTTGTATGAAATGTTTCAACTTCTGACAATTATTTATGTGATGTCCTTTGTTTCAATGGAAGTCGCAATAATGACTATCATTCCACCAAGGTGGTTTTATTTGAGGTTCATAGTTCCTTTCTTCTAGTAAAGTGATCAATTTTTTTGTGAGAAGCGTTTTTAATGCAGACCCCAGGGGTTCACCAATGTTTGTAGATTATCTTCAAAAAAAAGTTTTGATAGTTGCTCTTTGGTGATTGTTGTTTTGTTGAGCCGCTGCTTGTTGGTATTTTGGTATGGTTTTGTCATTGATGTCAACACCTACTGAATACACCTACTTTGGAGATCCAGCAACATTCAATCGCAAGCAGTAATCTGTGCAACAGTTACTGGTATATGGTTAACTGGCAGGATATAATCTTCACCGGTACCTGGAATGACATGGAAGACACTTGGTAATGTCGAAGACATCATGTGGACACTTTATTTTGAAGTAATAATCATTGGTATATTCATATTTGCATATTTTCTTTTACTGACAAATAGGTCTAGGTTATCTAGGGTTACACTGACAGGTTTATCTTTTCTAGATCAGCATGGCACGCTATGGAGATGATTTATTATTGTTGTAAATGCATTAAGCCGACATGTTTAATCAGTTATTGCATCGGATATTATATTATTTGTAAAATGTTTTATTGTAATATTTTGTAGAGTCGACCTACTAAAATTGGTCTTAGGGTATGGTATAAATGTAAGATCAAGTGTGGAATGCGAAAAAGATTTAAGTGAAGATATATGCGAGATAAAGCAAAGGCTTACATGAAGACATCATTTGAAGGTGAAGTTAGGTTTTTGTAGAAGCATATCAGCATTACACCGGTACTGAATCTAGCATATAAAGATGCTATTTTGCGTAGTACATTCTTATTGGATTTAACCATCCAACTGTAGTTAGTATGACTCCCATTTGTGATTGAGCAGTGAGCTCTAGGTTGTTGGCCTTTCTGCATGTGCAGACCCATTTTTGTACACTTACTGTCTGCAATAGTATCATCTGATTGTCAGTAAGGTTTCCCACTGTGGTTTTTCCCCTTACAGGTTTTCCATGTACAAATATTGGTGTCATGTGTTGTGGATGACTTTGTGTTTATGTTTCATGCATAAATTCCTACCGATATAGCAATTTACCGCTAACACTGTCTACCGATATACTTAACTGATTCACCGGTATTAAGCATTAAGTTGGTTAATAAGTTTTTGGTTTGAATTTATTAGACAACTGATTCACCCCCCCCTCTCAGTTGTCTCTAGGACCTAACACTGCTGAGTGAGTAGATAAATTAAAAACTGGTTGCTTTGGTTTCACATTGTTGTTATCTACTATTCCATCATTGATGACATTTCGATTTCTATTCCAAAACTTTGTCTTATCATTGTGATTGTTGTTATTATTGTTGTTAGGAGGATGGACTCCTTTGTATATTTTCAACTCACTTTTCTTTATCATGGCTTCCTCCATTCTGATTCCATTATCAATCATTTTTTCAAAACTTTGATTTCCTTGCATTTTTAAGTAATAACTCATTTGATCATCGCGAAGTTAACCATCTCCATCTCTGTAAAAATTTCATGAAAGGGTCTCCCCCCTTTTGTTTGGCATTACATAGGTCTAGCATTGTTACTTCATGTTATATGTTGTAAGAGTATTTTGAAACAAACTTATCCACCAACTTTGAAAAATGATCTAATTCCAGGTGGAAGTTTGGAGAACCATTCCATGGCTAGTCCAATTAAGCTTTTCGGAAGTAGTCACATTAAGTAGGTATCCTCATGTGCAAACTCCATACTCATTGTGAAAAAATCTCCTATATGATCTAGAGGGTCAGTGCTTCCATCATATTTTTCATATGTAGGAGTTTCAAAACCTATAGGAAATGGTATCATGTTAAGATTTATATTGAATGGATAGGGAAAAATTTCTTGAAGTGAGTATCGTCTAACATTTCCTCTTTGCATATCTTGAATTTATGTTTGTAGTGTTTGTAGTTGTTGCATGAGAGTTGTGATATGATTATCAACATGTTTTGTTTTCACATAACCATGATTTTCCATTGTAGGAGGATCTGGATCTGTTCTTGCTTCATCTCTAGTCCTTCTTGTATCTTCATTGGATTGAATGTTATTCAGAATTTCTACTTCATCTCTTTTGGGTGTGTAAGTTTCTTCATTGGTTTTGGTATTACTTGGAATTGACGCGTCATTTATTTTGAGACCAAATATATCCTCATATTGTTCATTATTAGGAGGATCACTTATATTTGGTATCAATTTGTTTACATCAAAATCTTGGGGGAGTGTAGCATCAGATTTGGCTAACATTAAGAAATATTTTTCTTTTTCTTCCTCCAACAATTTCTGCATAAACTTATTGAACTGAGGATGTTTTTTGATGTCTCTGATATTTTTTTCTATTATTTCTCCTTCAACTTGTATTTCATCTTCATGTTCCATCATTATAGTCATTTCCAATGTTTTGACTTCAGTCTCTGTGATTCTTCATCTTTGAGCTCTAGTTAGAATGGGCATACACATTTGTTATATATGGTGCTAGAATTCAATTATCCAAAAGTTATTTTGATAAGTGATCAATTGTCAATGTGAATGTGATAGCACGTTATGACACAAAAAGATGATTCAAGTGTTTAAAATTTGGCAAGTTTTTTGATCTTCGGTTTAGGAGTGCAATGAGGATGATTTGATAAAAATCAAGTCCAGTAGGAATGATATATCCTACAATGTGGGACAAGATTATCCTGATCAAACATTTCAGTTTCGTGATAAAGGATGATAGATCCTGATGAGAAACTATGTTTGAGTGATCAGTTTACCAAAGAGGGTGATAATGCACTTTAAGATATTTAGATCTTGAACTTGTTGAGGGTGAGCACTTAAAAATCTTAAGGTGTTTATGTTTTAAAGTTTGATTTGATAGATGATAACTTGACCAAGAAAACAAAGGAGACAATCCAAGCACAAAGTGACAAATAATCCAGTGTTTATGATTACTTTAAATTGATCAAACAAGAATGATAGATCCGAAAAAGTCATGTAAAGCAACAACTCTAAATTGATAAAAACAAAGACTCGTATGACAAAATACAACCCCAAATGACAAGAGATACAAGACCAAACAACAAACTAGGATTTTCAGGTGAAAAACACAGGCTCGTACAATAGATATTTATGAACCGTACAACAAAATAGATATCTCGTACAACAAATCACTAGACAATATGACAAAGAACCTAAGTCATACGACAGATAACAAAGTAGAGATAAAAAATGTTTGTTTTTCCGAATTTTGATGTTTTGCTTATGTTTTCCATTTTTAGATGTCTAATTTTTCCATTTAGGGATGAAAACATAGCAAACACATGATGTGATAAGTGACTCCAAGCATGCTAAACCCTAAGAAAATTGGTTGAGAGAGAAAACCTTTTCTTGTAAACTTAGGTACACACCCAATAGCTAATTAGAATATGGTTGTTGAGTCTCATGCAATGGATTCTCAATGCCATATTCTCCCACTCCAAACGTTAATGGGGGCATGATATGGAAAGTGTCTTGGGAGAGTTACTACCTCTCTTGCACAAAGATTATCACCCTTTCGGAGGTGAATCAAGTATCTTCTAATTTAACTGGAACTAGTAAGGGATCCATTCGGCGCGTCGGGGTATAATACTCAATTAAGAGGTCTCCTAGCCTTGAAAACCTAGGTTTGCTATACCCAAAGGTATGGAGAAAAGCTATTCTCAAGCACTACCGTTGACTCGATTTTCATCAAATCACATTTATTTTATAGTGGGTTGGATTACTTGGTGTTAGCCATTCCCACTTAGGTCGTTCCCATCTCACCGACCTTAATGGCTAAGATTTATTACCTCCTTGGGAGGGCAGACCTACTAAAGATATGCACTAATGAAAGCAAATGATGAGTCTAACTTTCTGATCACCTAAGAAAGGTGAGAGCATACTCGCCAATCACCAAAAACATAAAATACATGATTGTTCATTTCTTTAGCAAAAGACAAGTGTGCGTAGAAATATTAATGAAGACATAGAGTTTAGTTGAGTCCTCCTAGGCAACCTACAAAATAGATGCATTAGTAGTCATGATTTGTTTGGTTGAAATAAGTCTTTGGCTAGCGTATCTTCGATAATCATCCAACAAAAATCACTTAGGCTGCCAAAGAGCTCACAAGCAGACCAGGGTTAGCATTAGTAGTAATCAATTAAAGCATTAAACCCTTAAAATGCTGTCACTTTTAAAAACACAAAAGCAGAGTGTTGTATGGCACTATTTACCTGACCATTCAAGTACCTTTCTGAGACCATACGAGTCAAGATAAGAGCTTATACAACACTGAAATTTTTCTAAAGACTCCTACGAGTTAGGATCTTTTGCCATTCCTGCTCACAAAGTATATTGTACTAGGCCAAAAAGGGACTTGTACGAACTTCTGATTTAGACCCGATAGAGATAAAGATTTGATGATGTTCAAGAGGCCGGAAATGAGTTTTCGGGCCCCACAGTGGGTGCCAAAATTTTGTGCCTATGAAGTGTGATACCTATGATACCTTTAGTTGCAACACAAAACACTCAATAGATCATTACAAGCATGGTAATGAATTTAAAGCAAAGAAAGGTAAAACCATATCTATGTCATCTATCGCCTCCTAGTAAATGTGAGTATGAATTTTTCTCTCAGATCTGGTTAAGCAAATTCTAGTGACTTGACTACACCTAGATGGAGGATTTAAATGATAAATAATATAATTAAGCTATGATGACAATTCTCAAATAATAAAATAAGATTGCATATGCCTATAGTAACAATGCATGAAATGCAAATGATATGGGATCGGATCCTTTGTGCTCCAAATTGAGGGATATTTATAGGATTTCCAAGACTAGGGGTGAGGTGGTAGGAATCAACGGTCAAGATTAAGTCTGAAGATATCCATGCCGAAATTGGAGGAGGTTGGCAATGAGGTTGGATTAAAGGGAACATTTATCATCTCTATGGTGACAATTGTCAAGAGGCTTCTAGAAGAGGTTGGATGAAAGGGAACATTTGTCATCTCTATGGTGACAAGTGTCAAGAGGATTCCAAGAGAGGTGATATGTGGCCCAAGAATGCCATGTGTCTCAAGGAGAGATTATCAACACCCTAGGAGATTAGGATAAGGAGGTTACAATGTGCAAGCCAAGGTAGGTTTAATTAAACCTAGGGTTAGATGGAGTGGGTTAGGTTTAGAAGGGGTTCGGTTAGGTGGTTAAAAGTTAGGAGACATGTGAGTAATTTGAATTTAGAAATTAAAATAATAAGAAGAGACTAACTAATTCTCAACAACTCATAAATTGATTTTTTTTAATTAATTAGAGGATTAGAAGAATGGGGAAGAATTAATTAATTTGAATTAATTAATCAAAGGGGATTATTGAAATGAACCTACCAAATAAATCCTTCGATTTATTAATAAATAGATGAAAAGGGAGGATTTAATCAAATTATTGATGAATTCAATTAAATTGGGGAGGGAGATTAATTAAACAATTGCTTATTCAATTAATTATCTTCAGACCATTTTTAGATGTATACAATTAGTCCTACCTATACTATCCCCATTAGACGAAGCATTAGAATTAAGTCTTCCTAAGGTTTAATTCCCAGAGAGATGGAGCCTAATTTGGGTGACTTATTTTATGAGGATAATGCTAATTCTTCCCATCCTAATAACATCCCTATCTAACCAATTGATGATTCCAATGATGAAGAAGAAGCTTTGACTAGAGTTTTCATAGATCAACTTTCAAAATTAGACAATCAATTTGACAATTTCAAATAGTGGATGTCCCAAGAATATCCTAATCTTGAACATAGTGTACCATCGAGAAGGGGGTAGATTAGTGGTTCCTAAAAATCTTTTGCTTTTAAACCAAGCTTTGAGTATTGGTTAACAACCTAAACACTAAGCAATCAAGCCAGTAAGATATGAGAGGATATCAAAAGAGGCAAACACACAAATGCATAAGCCACAACACCAGATGTATGAGGAAAACCCAATATGGGAAAAACATCGATGAGAAATGTTGTTCGAGTTTATTGCACCAATCCAACCTCACAATGAAACAACATGTTACAATGATTTAGACAACCAACCAGCCAAGACTTACTACTGGTTCAGCTCACCTTACCAATATAACCTAACTTCACCTATGGACCTTCATACCTGCTAACCTCTTCTCTACCAGTGGATCAACTTGGCCTTCCATTAAACATGTTGGTCCATCCACTGAGTCCATTTACCAATTGGATTATACTTCTCTTTGTCTACCAGTGATCACATCCCTCTGTTCTTCTTTGCTTCTTTGCTTGCTTTCTTGCTGGTGGTCCTGCTTTATCGGTGGATGTTGCACTTCATGTGTACTGGTAACATTTTGACAACTTACACACTCCTTCCTTCATATCAGATGACATCATTACTTACTTCACCCATACCAGTCATCACTACTTACTCACTGGTGACCATTCTACTTAGTCATTGGTGACCATTCCATACTGGTTGACATCAATGACAACCTAATGCCAACAATCTCCCCCTTTGGCATTTATGTCAACACACCTTCAAGTCTTCGCACCGATAGATTTCTCCCCTTTTGACACAATGACAAAGGGTCAGGGTATGTCATTATCTAGTTTATTCTCCCCCTTTGATTCATACTTAACCGAGTAGATTGTGGGTACTCCCCTTTAGTCAAATCTCCTCTTTGTGATTACAACTAGGACTAAGACATAAAATTATGAACTCTCCTTGTGATCAACATGTGGTTCAAGAGATATAGCTACTATTATGAACTCCCCCTAAACCATATCTCCTTGCAAACTTAAGAGCATGAGGTAGGTGACACAACTCCCAACTTGTGTCTCAAGTACTCAAAAGTGCTTACCAGTAATGGTTTGGTGAAGATATCTACCACTTTTTCTCCCATAGGAACATATTCCATCATGACTTCTTGTCCTTCAACCTTCTCTCTAAGAAAATGATACTTGATGGCTATATGCTTTGTCCTTGAATGCATCATCGAGTTCTTTGATATGTTGATGTCACTTGAATTGTCACACCATATGGGAATAGGATAAAAAATGTCCACTTGTATGTCCTTGGGGGTTTGCTTCATCCAAAGAACCTAAGAGCAACATGTGGCAACATCAATGTATTCTACTTCAGTAGTTGATAGGGAGACTGAGTCCTAATTCTTGCTATGCCATGAGACCAAATAGACACCTAGGAAGAATGCACCACCACTTGTTCTCTTTCAGTCATAAATTTAGCCTACCCAATCAACATCTGTGTATGATTCCAAGGTAATTTTCCTTGTTTAGGATATCATAATCCATAATTGAGTGTCCCCTGTAGGTACCTAGAAAATTCTGCTAACTGCATTCATATGTAACTACAGAGGTGCTGCTTGGAATCTAGCCACCATGCATACTTCCTACACTATATTGGGTCTAGAAGCAGTAAGATACAATAAATTGCCAATCATGGATCTATACAAGGTTTGATCCACTACCGGTGACTCATCATTCTTTCTCAGTTTTCTTCTGGTCACCATAGGGGTACTCACTGGTTTGCAGTCCTCCATTTGAAACTTCTTTAGCATGTCCTTTGCATACCTGGTTTGTGAGATGAATATTCCCTTATCTAGCTATGATATTTGTAAACAAAGAAAGTATGTCAACTCTCCAAGCATTGACATCTCAAACTCTGACTGCATCTGATTAGCAAAATCTTTGCAAAGAGTGTCCTTGTTGCCTCCAAAAATGATGTCATCTACATACACAACCACAATGATTATGTGGTTTCCATCTACCTTGATGTATAGATTTGATCAAAACTCCCCTTTTTGAATCCTTGCTCCATCAAATACTTATCCAACCTTGAATATCATGCTCTAGGAGCCCGATTTAAATGATATAGGACTTTCTTCAACTGACACACAAAGGTTTCATCATCATTTAATAGAAACCCTTCTGGTTACTCCATGTACACTTCTTCTTCCAAACTTCCATTGAGGAAGGCAAGTTTTACATCCATTTGATATACCTTATAACCCTTGTAGGCTAAAATAGCTAGAAACATCCTATTTTCTTATAGTCTAGTTACCGGTGCAAATGTTTCTTCAAAATCAATGCCCTCTACTTGAGAGTAACACTTGCACACAAGTCTAGCTTTATACATAACAATTTTACCTTCTTCATTCATCTTGTTCCGATAGACCCATTTAGTGCCAATGATGTTCATATTTGCTGATCTAGGGACCAGTTCCCAAGTCTTGTTCTTCTCAATCTGTTGCAACTCTTCTTCCATGGTATCCATCCATTTCTAACTTTTGTTGGCCTCATTGAATGTCTTAGGTTCCATTTCAATCATGAGGCAAAAATTGACTTGTTCATCATTTCGAGCAAGTCTTCTCCTAGTTTGCACACCATCAATCTTATTACCTAAAATTTTCTCTTCCAGGTGGTTTTTCTACACATACTAGTTAGGGACCTTATTGGATGCTTCTTCTGGTTCATTATTTGATTGAACTTCTTCACCTTCATCACCAGAATCATCATACCAGTTCACTTGTGCTTGTCTTCCTTTATGCATATCCTCAACAACTCTTACATGCACACTCTCAATGACTCTTCTTAGTCTTTTGTTGTAGCATTTGTAAGCCCTACTATCAACTGAGTAAACAAGGAAGATCCCTTCATCACTCCTAGAATCAAAACTACTTAAACCATCCATGTCTCTCTTGATAAAACATTTACTTCTAAATACTTTGAAGTATTTGACTGATGGTTTCCGGTCATACCACAATTCATAAGGAGCCATATTATTGTTTGTTCTCAGTTGAACCCGGTTCAAAGTATATGCTATAGTATGAACCACTTCCTTCCAATACATATTCAATAAACTTGCCTCATTCAACATGGTTCTGGCCATCTCCTTGACTGTCCTGTTCTTCCTTTCTACCATGCCATATTGTTGTGGTGTCTTGGGGGTAGAGTATTGTCTTTTGATTCTATGTCTCTCATAGTAATCTTCAAACTCATTTGATATGAACTCTCCACCCTAGTCTAATCTTAGGAATTTCAGCTTGCACCCACTTTCCTTCTCTACCATCTTCCTTAAGATATTGAATCTATCAAATGGTTGCGATTTATCCTGTAAGAAAGTGACCCACGTCATTCTTGTATAGTCATCAATGAAGAGCATAAAGTGTCTTTCACCAACAAGAGCTCTTGTCCTAGTTGGACCACCCAGATCTGTATGTACAAGTTCAAGTGGTCTTGAGGTGTTGTGCTCTTCTATCTTGAAGCTCACTTTAGTTTGCTTTCCTTTCACACATTCATCACAAAATGTGCTTACTGGTTTGATGATGGGTGGTATATTTCTCACACAACCCTTTTTGCTTACTGCAACTAGATTATCAAAATTTATGTGGCCTAATCTTCTGTGCCACAACCATCTTTCATCCACTTGTCCCAACATGCATTGGGATTCAAAACATTCTTTCAGATTGTATACATTTTCATTTTTCCTCTTACCTTCATCTACAACCTGACTGATGCTCTCCTTCTTTATCTAGAAAATGGTAGAATCAAAGGTGAATTTATAACCTTTGTCACACATCTAACTCTCACTCAAAAAATTGTGCTTCAGGCCTTCCACATAATATACATCATGTGCTTTCAGTTTGCTATCAATATTTAGAGTACCTTTTCCCTTTATCTTGAGCTACCATTCGAATCTTCAAGCTTGATAAATTTCTTTTTATCATCAGTCATGTGGTTGGAACAACCATTATCTACAACCCACAAGTTTCTTCTTTTGGCATGTAGGGTAGTCTGCACTATCAGACTTGATTCTTCTTTGTCCTTTTCTTTCTCAACCCAAACTGGTTGAGTTTCCTTCTTCTTGTCAACTGCAATTTTATGCTTCAGTTTTGCTACCGGTTCATGTTTAGGAGATGTCCTCTTCTTCTTGATTTTCCTATTCTTACAATGCTTTTCAATATATCCAAACTCATAACAGCTATAACGCTTTACATTCATATTGAATGATGAATTTGAAAAATTATTGTAGTAAACCAGTTGACTTCTCCTACACTCATAACTCCTATGACATGATCCATTACATTGATAGCAGATGACATTCATATCTCGGATTGCAAAAAAAGAGTTTCTATTTTTATAACTCATAGTGGGCTTATTCATTAATCTAAAGTTAGCTAAACTATGTCCAAATTTGTTACACCTATAACAATAACCATCAAAGTTTGGAACATACTGGTTTGGTTACCTTGGCCCTACAAACGTCTATCTCACCCGAGGTCTTCCTTTCATGCTGCTGACTCTAGTGAACCCTTCATGGTCAACCTTTTCTTTTCTCCTAAGATCTACATTCCGGTACATTGAGTGTGGCCTATAGTTCATTGATTGTGTATACCGATTTGTGGGACGATTTATAACAACTTTTGCATAAGTCTTCTTACTGGTATCCTTGCTTATTGCGAATGTTTTCTTCTCTTCACTTTCACTTGAAGAAGTGAATTGTATCTCTTTACTGGATGTATCTTTGCTGTTTGAACTTTTTCCTTCTTCAAATCCTAAGCCACCAGTATCTTTATGTTTCTTCTGTTTGCTCAACATCTTGTCCAAGGCTTCTGTGCTACCCTCTTATTTGGTCCTCATTTTCAGTTCATCCTTAATCTTTTCAAGCTCCTTTATGAGCTTCACTATTTCTTCTTATAGGTCTTGATGGTCTTTTTCCTTATTCATCAAATTGGAGGATGTAACTTCACATATCCTCTTGGCTTCTTCCAACTAGAGTTTCAAGTTAGAGATAACTTGATTGGACTCATCCAGGGATTGCTTCAAGAGACATTGTTCTTCTACTACAACAAGATTGACCTTCTTGAGTTCTCTTCTTGTCTTACTTAACTCCTCAAGAGCACTTATGAGCTCACATTCTAGATCCACTTCATCTTCCATGTTTTCTTCTTCTCCATCTTCACCAACTGGTTCATCTAATGCCATAAAGAGAATAACTTCTCTTCTAACCTCATGGCAGTCATCTTCTGATGCACTCTCTTCATTTGTGGCATCATTCGAGCAATGATATATAAGTTGGTCTACTTTACCATAATTGAAGCATTTGAGTGGTAACTTTCCTTTATACTTACCGGATGCTCTCTTGAGATTTTTGACAAAGTTTTCTACATCTTCATCTGAGTATTCACTGGATCCTTTATGAGCAACCTCTTCCTTGCCCTTTTTGCTGGATTTGAAAGCATCCTCTTTCCTTGAAGATCCTTCTTCAGTTGTCCTCATCTCATAAATAGATAAGGAGCCAAATAACTCATCCATTGTGAAATTTTTCAGATCCTTGGCTTCCTCTATAGCAGAGACCTTAGTATCATACTTAGATGTGAGTGATCTAAGTAACTTTTTGACAATAATTTCATCAACAATTTCTTCTCCAAGTTCTCTGATGGTGTTCATAGTTTCATCTACTTTGTGAAGGTAGTCTGCAATATTTTCTTCATCTTTCATCTTCAAGCCTTCAAGCTAACCTCTTATAGATTGCAGCTTAGCCTCTTTGACTTTGACATCTACTCCAAATAATCTTTGTAATTTATCCAAAGTCTCCTTGGCAGATGAGCAATGCATGACCTTGAGGAACTCATTATCTGACAACCCACTTAGAATAACATGTTCAACCTTTGCATTGTTCTCATACTCCTTAACATCTATATCAATGGGAGGAACACTAGGGATAATATACCCATTCTTGATAGACATCCACACATCAAAACCAAGAGAGGAAAGATAGGTCTCCATTCTTCTGCTCCATAAGGAATAGTTAGTTCCATCAAATATGGGGTATTTAGAGGAGGCAGACTCATTTCTTGCCATTGTATTCTTTGACCAAAATCTACCCAAGCTAGAGAAAGCTTTGATCAACCGAGAACCTAAGGTTCTAATATGAATTGTTGAACACAATGTACCACTCAGAGGGGGGTGAATCAGTGGTTCCTAAAAATATTTTCTTTTTAAACCAAGCTTTGAGTACCAGTTAACAACCTAAACACTAAACAATCAAAATAGTAAGATATGTGAGGATATCAAAAGAGGGAAACACATAAATGCATAAGCCACAACACCATATGTACGAGGAAAACCTAATATGGGAAAAACCTCATTGAGAAATATTGCTGGAGTCTACGGCTCCAATCCAACCTCACAATGAAATAATAGGTTACAATGATTTAGGGCACCAACTCAGTGTAATATAATGAAATATAATTTTAATGAAATGATAGCACCTAATTGCAAATGAGTTCTACAACACTTAATCAATTGATATATGTCAGTTACCAGCTTCCTCTGTTTCACCGGTCCTTCTATTGTCGGTTATCAAATTGCTCTCTGATCACCTACTGGTTACTCTCTTCATTTCTTCTCTTTCTCAGAACCTCATCATACACAGTACCACACTTGGATGTCTTCCTAACCATTTAATCTCTATCAGTACACTTGACTATTTAGACTATAACAGTTCACTGGTTACTCTATTTCTACCGATTAGAACCTTTCACTAGTTCATCCTGCTAACTTCACACTCTGACTCTCTGTAAAAGGAACTCTTAGATAGATAGTCTCTCTTCTAGATCAATCTCTCTTTTCTCTCATATCTCACTTCTAGCATCAACATCTGCAGTCTTCAAGTTCACATATTTATATTTGAGGGTTCCCGCCAAAAGCAACATTCAAATGGTGGGGTGCTAGGGTTTTCCTCTACCAACTTAATCTGTATCAAATCTCATCGGATCTTTTTTTTTTAATGATGATCTATATCATATCAATCAACATTTCACACTTGCATTCCAATGCATGTTTTCTATTTTTAGATGTCTACAGAATGTGTTTCAGCCTTTCTCTGTACATCACCATTAATGCTTCAGTTGCTTCCTTCGACCAATGCCCATAAGGATCAGATTGTCTTGTCGGATCAAATCAATCATCTTGCCTCTCTGTCTTCCTCAATCCGCAATATCCTTCCATTGTTCCATGATTTGTGGGTTCTTCATTATTACCAACCTGCTCATCAAACTACCAGTCGATGAACACTTCACCAAACTCTGCATGTTCACCACCTAGTCTCTACCTATCATCCTTGTCGATATCCACCTATTCTTAGACTATAAAGTCAGGTTGACATCCTTCACCGACCAAGACTTAATATCGGTTTAACTCACCTTATCAGTAAAACCTAACTTCACCGGTGGACCTTCATACCTTTCGACCTGTTCTTTGTTGGTGGATCAACTTGGCCTTCCATCAAACATGTTGGTCCATCCACAGAGTCCATTTACTGATTTCATTATACTTCTCTTTGTCTACCTGTGATCACATCCCTCTATTTTTCTTTGCTTGCTTTCTGGTGGTCCTTCTTTACTGGTAGATGTTGCACTTCATGTGTACCGATAACATACCTTTTATGACAATTTACACACTCCTTCCTTCATACCAGATGACATCATTACTTACTTCACCCATACCGGTCACCACTACTTACTCACCGATGACCATTCTACTTACTCATGGGTCACCATTCCATACCAGCTGACATCAATGACAACCTAATGCCAACATCTAATAGTGAAGCTCTTCCATTAATTGAAGGTCTAAAATGCATGATTCAAAATGATAAGAATGGAATTGATATATTGTGGGGCATTTCTCACATTGTTGACTCTAATGTCATGCCTATAAAGAGTTGTGCTGAGACCTTAGCTTATTCACAACCTCCTACACAAATAAATCATTCTATTCCTTTGACCACTTCAATGACTATCATTCCTACTTTCACTTCAAACATCATGGCTACATCAACTCAAAATTTCATACCTACAACCATTAGTCATGGGGGAAATCCCTCTTCCTCAATCAATCCTCCATCTTTATCTATGCCTTCAATGAGTGTTCCTATTATCTCTCAACCAATCAATATGACACAAGGGGGCAATTCATCCAATCATTCTATCCCTCCTTTTAGTGTCACATTTCCTACTCAATCATCACCTATGCCTACTTACCATAGTGTTCCACCACCTATTCTTACATTAATAGCCTTGCCCAAACTGTGTCATCATTGCAACAACAAATTTCTTCTATGAGTCAATCCAAGTTTGGTGTTCCCACTTTTGATGCTACAAATCCACTTTCTCTTGATATTGTTAGAGTTGTTCCTCCTAAACATGTTGAAGTCCCTCAATTGGAACTCTATAATGGAAAAGGTGATCCTTTAACACATGTCAAAATATTCCAAACTTTGTGCATTGACTTTCCTTATGATCAAATATTGCTTGCCAAATTGTTTACTATAACACTAAGAGATAAGGCTTTACAATGGTATTACTCTTTTCCTTCCTATTCTATTACTTCTTTTCAACAATTTCAAAATAACACAGGTCCTAAAATCACTTTGATTGATTTAATGCATTGTAAACAAGGTGTTAAGAAAAAAGTGTCTGATTTCATTGGTAGATGTAAGCATTTGTGTTCTCAAATTTCTTTTCTAGTGCCTGATAATGATATTCAAAGAATTTTCATATCTAATTTGCAAAAAGTCGTTAGGGAAAAACTTCTCCTTTATGAGTTTACTTCCTTTCCACAGTTGTGCACAACACTTCACAATTATCAACTGACTGTGAGTCAACTAGATAAATATACTCCTATGGCTCTGAGTGATAAGGGTGAGAGTGCTTAACAACTGTTTGTGAAGTTCAAACTAAATAAAGGCTTCATCAAATTCAATGACACCATCATCAACAACAATGTGAATGGTACAATAGGTATGCCTCCTATTTCTAAAATTTTCAAAAGAGAAAGACAATTTACTCCTTTGAATGAATCTTTGTATAGCATCATATTGCAGTTGTTACAAAGAAATGTTATCAAACTCCCTCAAATAAAACCAGTTGACCCTTCTAAGGTAGCCTCACCTTAGTTTGATGATAATTATTTTTGTCAATTTCATCATCAACCTGGTCATGATACTGAGAAATGTTTTTCATTAAAAAGTAATATTCAAGACCTGATTGATAATAATACTATATCTATGGCAGGTGTGAATGATAAGGGAAACAAATCAATAGCTCCTCCTAATCAAAATCTTAAGATTTTTACTGATCCTTTACCCTCTCATACCTCTAACGTGATTGAAATTGAACATACCTCTTTCTCTCCTTCTGATCTCACTACAACGACACCAAATTTAGTGAATATGATAGAGAAACAAGAAGCACGTAAGGATCAATGCATCACATTTGAACCTAGTGAGACCATTAGAGCTCCCAATGGCCCTTTATACATAGTTTCAAAAATCCAAGACAAACCTTGTCATGGTGTGCTTATTGATTGCTCTTGCATGGTTAATGTCATCATTGAAGAATATCTTTATACTTTACATTTGCATAAAGCAATCTATGATGATACTAATGTGGTTGTTAAATTATTTGATGTATTTTATTGTCCTACTATTGGTTCTATCACACTCCCTATTGAGGTTCATACTAAATCTATAGATGTCAACTTTTTTATCATTCCTTCATCTGAACAATTCCATTTGAAGTTAGGTGGTTATCTTTGATGAAGGCTATTTCCTCTCCAATCCATAAGTGTTTGAAATTTCCCCACAATGGAGAAATCATAACTATTAACCATAGCCTATTTCGACCAATTGAAAGAAGCCCAGGTGTTCCTATTGATTACTTTTGGCCTCAACAATTTTAATATCTTCCATCGAGAAATGATATTCTCTTTCAATCTTATCAAAAGTAGAAGAAAGATATCATCCCATCCTTAAGCCAACCTAGAACTCCAACACTTGATATTCCCATCATTCTTGAAGATGAAATTCTTCCCCTAACGGATAGAACTAATCTTCCTCCTAAGGAAGATTCCCAACCTATTCCTATGGATGAAACTATGCCTTCTCCTAAGAATAACAATAATATCCCTCCTAAGGCTAGACCTATACCTCCTCCTCATGATGGACCTGGTTTCCTTCCTACATTGAACATTCCTCCTTTATATGGTGCAGTTCCACCTCCTTTCTCTTACAGAGATAAGAGACCTGCCTCTCCTCTTGTTAAACCTAAGAGACCTCAACCTAACCATCTGACTACCAAAGATAAGAACATTCTTCCTTCAAAAAACATTTCTCCTTCAATAAATATTCATCCTTCTTCTTAGCCTTCCGCTAAGACTCGATAGAATTGTTGTGCTAAAAATCGTCGATGAAAACATCATGCTAGAGCTCATGAAGTTTTTTCTCATACTATTCAATCTCCCAAAACACCAACAGTTGACATGATTCCATTTTCTCCAAACAATATGTTGAACCTAAATCTCCAAATCATAAGTTGCAAAAAACATGTGATGGTTTTACTTCTATTCATGTTAGAGCTTCTCTTTCTATAAATCTTGATGAAGAAATAGGTGAAAATGTTATTCATGATGGCAATACAACTCCTAATGGTTCTGATAGTGAATATGAATATGTTGATGTTGACAAAAATTTATCAAATTTTTTTTCAAAAGCCTTAATCCTAGCTCCTCGAAATGAACAAAGTGACTTAGCACATGAGCATAGTCCTTGTTTGGATCTTGTGATAGCTCCATCTATTATTCTCAATGTCTCTCCTCTGGCATGTTTACCGCCTTCTCAAAATAGTGCTCAACAAGATCAGGAGGTGGATGTCATGCTAGACTAGTTGTATTAGCACCGCAGATCCTCTACCTCTGTCTTTTCTCCCTCTTTTGTGCCCTATCCTTCTATTTATATCCTTGTTCTTCTATTTTTTGTCCCTAGTGATGTCTACTTGAGGATGATGCAAAGCATTAAGATCTCTTTTGGTGTCTTTCATGTTGACTCAAAAGACACATGTGTAGCATACTGACCTCGAGGACAACAAAACCACCTCATAATTTTTTATTTGTGTTCATTATCCTTGGGTTTATTCCTTTATTGGGGGCTAAATCCTTGCGATAATGTGCTCCATCTCTATCTCTCTTGGGTGTATCCTACCATAAAGAAATTGCTCCCGATAAGGCATGCATGATCGCTTTAACGTGGTGGCATACACTTAGCTCATATTTTCCTTCTTGATACTTAAAGTTACTTAGTGAACTTGTCCTTTCTTTGTAATTTTTGGTATCCTTATTTTTCATGACTCATAGCGAGGGGAAAGTTACTACTTGTAGTCATGGTTCTCTCCCTCTTGATCTTCCCTTTTAGTTTGTTAATCGAAGTTGTAAGATCCTTAGTCTACTGGGGGCTTGGTGTATCTTACGTCCTTGACATGGTGAAAGTCTTTCAATCCTATTTCCTTGTACTTTACCAGTAGTATTGGTGTACGCTTATACTCCCGCTAAAGTGGGAGCTAAATGTAGCGTCATAAAATTGTGACCTTGCAATTATCAACTGAATTTGGGTCTTTACATTGGTAGAGGAATCCCTAAGCTTGACTAGAGACTTGAGACATACTCATACCACCCGAAACTTAAATTTTCTTGCACCCCACACTGCCTGCTCTCACTGCTTCTCTGGAATTAGGGCAGAACAGGGGCATGGAACCCCTATCCTCCTAGGATGGGGGCATGGCGGCCCTCTCCCTACCCTATTTTGGGCTCCCTTCATTCAAATTGTGGCATTGGGCTTGTCAATTGTGAGCAAGAAAAAGTTTTCCTATGTTGGCCTAAGACGAAAAATCAGTTAAATACCCCTAATTAACAAGTACATAAGGAGCATTTTCCTCTCCTATTCACATAAGTTCAATCAAGTCCAATGAGCAAAAATTAAGTTCAAGAAGCGAAATCAAGTGCAATCATTCAAGCATTCAAGCATCCATTGAGCATCTCAAATCTCCTTACAAGGCTATGTGTTGCATTCAAGTCAAGGATTCAACCATTGAAGAGGAGATCTCTTTCAATATTCAAGACATTCTATTCCACCTATCCTTTCAAACAACTCTATCAACATTTCAATTGCATCCTCTCTTGAGGTTAATTCTACTCTAGACATTTCCTTTCATTTACTTGCAAGTATTTTCAATTATTTGGTTAATTCCAAACTGGGGTTTCAATTATTTGGTTAATCCCAACAACATTTCCTCTCTTTTCTCTATGTAGGTTGTAGGTGCACAACTATAATTGCAGGTTTAGGCTTCATTTTCAGAGATGGAAAAACCCTTTTCAGCATGCATATTTTTCGAAGGACCAAGTACACTTTCAACCCAGTCCTGACAACTTTCACCCAAATTTATAGGTGAGCTTTGTCTTGACATCTTACTGCTAATTCTAGGTGCACAACTTCATCCAGCATCTCTATCTCAAGATATAATCATTTCTTTGTCATCCCCATGCTTAGTTTCAATTCACTTAATTCAAATTGTCTATTTTAAAAGAAGGTTAATTTACTTCCCAAATTTATTGCAAATTACCTACAATTCACTTAGAATTCAATCTCTTTCCATTGAGATTAGATCTAGTGAATTCAACCCCCTCTTTTAACTATAATGTGCATGAGAAGTTGAAGGGAATCCTTTGTGAAACTTCCATTCCTCTCTTGAGGAGAGTAAATCTTTCCACTTGATCTCCTCTCATCACTTTACACCACATTACACTTGCATGTGGAATAAAACTTATCCTAATGGAGGTGATACAAGGAGATGATGGAGTTTTTAACTACTGCACTAAAACAATGACAATTGCAATAAGGAATGAAAACGCTTCACAAATCAACTAGATCACCTAATTCATAAATATTTTGTGAAAAGGTTAGAAGTTATCCAACTTCTGCATATAGGAAAAGTGATGTTTCACAACAAGGAATTGGAAACCAGGTGAGCACAACCCACAACCTGAATTCACTATGCAATTATCCTACTTCTACAAAGCAAAAATGAGATAGAGCAAAGGATTTCAAGAATCATAAGAAAGCTATCATATCGCTCACCTGACAATGAAAAAGCAAGAAATATTGATAAGGAAACTAACTCTGTATTGCAAACTCAATGAAATATCTGAAAAACTAACAACTGATGAGATGCAATGCTTTTTATTATATGTGTAAGAAAAAAGAAAGAACCAGTAGGGAAAATGGAGGAGAAAAGAATATATACGAAACTCTCCATCAATAAACCCTAACATGAAAATCTGCATGAGAAAAAAGCCTTGGGCAGATTTGCCCAAAATGGCATAAAAATCTCATGTGAAACACTGCCAATAATAGTCTCTGCTAGCAAAACAAAGTCCCCAATTGATAGTGCATGATTGCTATATTTTTCTTCTCCTTTTAAATAATTTTATTTTAATACTTATTAAAACAATTTATTTTAATAAATACTAAAATAAAATATTTACCTCCTTTTATCTTATTTCTATTATAAATTAATATAATAGAAATATATTAATTTATAAATTACAAAGAGTGAATACCTTAAGGCTTTACTAGCCCTTACCGTTGTGCATGTGAGCCTTTTACATAAAAGTCGAAGACTTAAAAAAAATCATAATCTAGCCAATAATATTTGTTTTCTTAAAAACAAATAAAAAGAAAAGAAAGTCCATTTAATTTCAAAGTAGGGCATGCACATGAATAATGATTTTAACCCTAAAGACATTCACTTCATTTTGTTGAAGAAGAGATATTCCTCCCTCTTGGATGATCTCCTGCTTTGTCTAGGGCTTGAACTATTGCATCAACAAAGTGTTCTTAGCTTAATAGTAACACAATATGTGATTTGTCTCTTGCCTTAAATGCATGCTTCTTTTTAGCACTATGAATGTGGCTTAAAAATTCTTGGAGGAGACTCACTACATATAAAAGAATAAAAACCCTAAATATAGATTGTTTTCAGATTTTGTAAGGTTTGGTATTTTCTTTGTGGTTCCTTTATCGTGTTCATGCTATTATGGTCTTCTAATGCTTTTGGAGACTTATACTACTATCACTATGAAACTCGGAAATAATCTTTAATCTTAAATATTTGTGCTCTTGAAACCGTCCTTTGGGTGAGACTCCATTGACATTATTATTCTATGTGGAGGGTTTAAATTTTGAAGGCATGATTTATCCTTAGAGATCATTGTAACTTTGATTTTGATGCTCTCATACTCTGGGTTTTTGTATTCACTATTTTTTAATGCATCTTCTATGATATGAGGTCTGTAACAAAAATACCTCTAACTTTGTGACTCAGAAGTTCCCTGTTACCCTGTAAGCCTTTTGATCTGTCAATGAAGGTCAATGTTGCTCTAATCATGGATCTGGCTACCTTGGTAATAGTAGTATCAACTTTTATTTTTGATCATGAAATAATGATTATATATACCACATTAGTATTAATGTCCATGTTTGGAAATAGAAGATGTTACTACCTTTTTTTTTTTTTTTTACAGTGACATCCTTTTGATCTATATAACTGTGATCTTTGACTATCCTTCATGTTGAATCTACCCTAGGACTGTCTTTATACATTTCTTTGAGTGGTCCTTATGACTATGTTTGGCTATCATACTATCCATAGATTTTATTTTTGATTGTGTCTTGATTTGAGCTTGAATAGGCTGTGAATGAAGCCTATAATTTGTAGAAGCATTATATTGTAACCTTTAAATGGACTTCACAAATCCCTCATTGTAACAAAAACAATAAACCTCTATATGCATGTTGGGTGGATATTTTGTCACTAGTGTATCAATGACAAAATATGTATATCACACACAACTATGTGGAGACAAAGTCTCTCCTCTCATCAAGGGGTGGTTCCATGATAGAATTTTGGTATTTCAACAATTTTGAAATTAAACTCAGGGGTAAGCTTAGGGCCTATAATTCTATTTTTTCAGAACTCAAGTATATCCCCTTACTTGATGAAGCTTTTTAGAAAACAACTAACTAAATAAACTTGCATACAATGACTTAATTATCTCTAAAACCACGTAAGCACAAAGTCTTACATAATTACTATCTAACTTCCAAATCAATTACAATCATAACTAATATATCTTAGAGCTCAAAGTCTTCAAGATATATAAATATAGGAAACTTCCAATACTCTAAAGCAATCAGTAATAGTACAAATCCTACTACCTAATCATTGTATCACAATACTAAATCCTAAATATGAAAATAGTTCAAAGCCTATTTGCTACAATTTAGGTGCTCCCTTAATCACATGAACAAAAATGCCACCAATATCAAGGAATTAAAGAACATATATAAACAATGAACATAGGAACATCAACTCATATATAAAATCTTCGACCCAACACAAAGTTTGGAATCAAAAGGAATTTCTCTCTTTATTTGCTTGATTGAATCTTCACAACAAAAACCTCAAAGTCTTATTTGAGGCAACAATTCGACAAAGTTTTTGCTTAGCATATAAAACATAAATATTTACAAATGAGGTTCCTCCTTTTATAGGAAAGGAGTGGAAAAAAATGTGGGCACAATTGACTAATTCAATTGCAAAGTCCCACTTGACTACAACTACTGCATAATATAAAAATGCAATTCCAAGAAAATTTGCAGTAAGAAAAGATGCAACTACATAAAAACTACTTTGTGTTAATGAGGACACTTTATTCTTTATTTTCTTCCCTCTGGATTCACCCAATAGTTTTCCATAGATTTTATTTTTTACCGTGTCTTGACCTAAGCTTGAATAGGCTATGAATGAAGCCTATAATTTGTAGAAGCATTATATTGTAACTATTAAATGGACTTCACAAATCCCTCCCTGTAACAAAAATAGTGAACCTCTATATGCATAATTTTCTAATTGTCTTTTCATGTTGTACATTCTACATCAGAGGATTCATTCATTTATCTCTTGTAGAGATCCTATGTAAGAATTTTTAGACTCGGTGATCTCTGTACTATTGCCTTAGGTATCATGTATGTTGCGCTTAATCCTTTGCATGAAGTCTTTTGACTATCACTGATGACTGCGTGGAGGTTTTCCATGACTATTTTGAGCTTTATTTCTATGTTTTGGACTGATGAATAGTTTGGCAAAAATACGAACTGGGTTACCGTAAAATTTATTAGATTTTTTCACCTTTTCATTTTCTAATTTCTATGAAAAAACACAAAAACCCAGATCATATTTTTTGAGTTACAATTGAATCATTATGACTATATTTTTCATTACTAATTTGGCTATGACTATTCATTATGCCTTTGTGAGTTTCTCCTTAACTAATAATGACTGTCTAAGGTTTTATTACTGTAGTTGTCATGACTGGGTTCAGATTTGAAAAGTTTTCTACTAATTTCTTGTTTGATGTCTCAATCCTCTTAGCATGCTAGCTACCATTCACTCATTCAAGTTCTATTGATGTTGACCTCTTTAAGGTCACTAATTTGGTATCTCCTCAACACATTTGACAAGTCTTGTAACCAAAACCACTATCTATCTACTATCCTTTGACCTTTGGTTTCTATCTTTACCAATAATGAGATTGCAATCTTTGTCAAATTGTTCTAAACATCATTGTTAACATTGTGATTGATCAAGTTCTCTCTATGTGACTGAGACATGCAAGGGCCTATTTTTATGACAATGATGACTGCATTTTGAAGTTGATTTCTGCCATGATATTCACTATTATTTTCTCTTTTCATTCTATCCTTTATATTTGTCCAAAGATGTGGCTTGCACTCCTATTCTTTTTCATGAAATGTTTCTTAGACACTTGGTGTTGTATACCCATGCTTGGGTTGTTCACACTTTGTATAATGTCTGCACTTTGTCCAATAATGACAGTGAGCCTATTGCTGCTCATTTGACTAGAACTTGATGTCTGGGACTCTTTGAATAGTGCCCTTTGAGTTCTAATGTGTCTTCATACCTTTTCTCTTTTCTTACAAAACCACATATCAAATGGCTACTCTTGAATGATTGAGACCTCTTTGTGTTAAAAAACAGTGCTTTTATCATTGTTGTTGATCATTACGTTCTCTTTGATGGATTCTTAAATCTTTTGTATTTGGAATACAACAGTTGTAGATCACTTTCATTGTCTTTTTATTGTAATCACTAGGCTTATAGGCTACTAACTCTTGGTATGTGTGAAGCTCCCAAAATCTTAATGGCACTGCTCATAATCTCTTCAAAAAGGTATAACTTTGCATTTTTGTCCATTGGCTTAATGATTGCAATCTTACTTTATACTACCTTGAATGGTAAGCTTTTGTTCCTTATAATGACCCTGTTTACAATATAACTGTAATATGATAGTGAGTTTTTACTTTAGAATATATCTAATGACTATCAATATGCATAGCTTAGAATGTTGCTTTTCTTTTTCTCTCTCATTCATATGATGGCTCTAGTCACTTGTTGGCTATTGTGTGCAACCATGTTCATTGTTGTATATACTGCCATTGAAAAACAGTTTATATTGTCATTGAATGACAATATATGTGACTATGGATATTGTTGTATTCCATGTTCAACAATTGATTGGTGTCACCCTTGTTGAAATAACTGGTGGACAACTAAGAGGGCGAGAATCAGTTGTCAACATATTATATTAATCAAACCACTCTATAACCTTTAACCGGAGCACATAAACATTGAATACCAGAATAGTAGAGACAAATACCGGTAAGCAATAAAACTTAAGAATGAAATAGAGAATTAACACAATGCAACCATACCACATAACACCATGACTTGTACATGGAAAACCCCGTAAAGGGAAAAACCATGGTGGGAAGCCTACCCACAGTCAGATAATACTTCTACAGAAAGTATGTGATACAATAAGGGGCCTACACATGCAGGAAGGCACACTGCCTATAGTGTACTACTCATTACAAAGGAGTCTCACTGACTACAAAGAGGTTATAAGCACCTCAATATAATTGGACAACAATCTAAAAGAACGAACTGCCAATGATAGCATCTACCATGCCTGATTATAGTCCTGGTTAAGCTCAATACCAAAGGCCTTTGACCTCTTACATAAACCCAATTCGATCACCTATGATCGACCAAATTTCCTTCGCATATGATTTTTCATTCCATGACCATGAACATGATCTACAATGAGATTTGACATCAATTTATACAAACCCTAAGGTCTAAACCAATTAGGTTGGCCACTTAAAAGATATTACAATAAAATATTTACATACATCCATATTACAATGATATGTCATGTCGGCTTTAGACCAAAACAACATTAACCAATCCATAAATCATCTTGGTAATGTGTAGAGAACACATAACATGATACCTATCCATACGTGGACCCAAATAGATTCACCACACCAAAGCAATGTCTCCAATCAGTTGAGGCACGATCAAGGATCACCTTGTGTATCCTGAATTCCATCTAGAAGCCGCACCAACACCACTTATGCATCCTATCAAAGATTCTCAGTAAAAGCTCTACTGGTAAAACCTTAAACCCTTACCGATATAGGCTTGTTAGAGTGTATGATAGTATCCGATCATCAAGTCAATACCAACTGACCAAAACATACTCCAGCAACATCAAACCAAACATATTCCATTGATCCAAACATGTCGATAGTATCCAATTGATAGTCCCTTCTGCCAGTAGCACTAGTTCTACTACTGGTAAACAAAATCTATTTGTTGGTAACCAATCATAACAACTAGTGTTGACATCAATGACAAAACATCAATGGAACACATAATCAATTCCTTCATATTGCCAACAAATGCCAAACATTTCTCATAGAAGATATAACAATGAAAAACTGAAAAATCCCAGTGACTCCCCCTAAGGAGTGCAGTCCAATCTGAAACCAATCTGAATCTTTCTCCCATATGACATATTATGACATTATTCTTCACATATAACTCTCCTCCTTTGACATCAATTCTAAAGATATGACATAGATATCAAAATCATGTGAATCTCAAAGCTGAATACCCCCCTTGAGTAGTAGCACCACTACATCAATCTAAAACAAAGGATAAGGCTGATGATGCATGCCAGATTGATGCTCTACTCCATCAATTAAGTTTCTACTGGAGGGGTAGATACCCCTAACCCATCTCTCAAATATTCAAATGATTCCTTAGACAACAATTTAGTGAATATATATGCAATCTTCTCTTTAGTGTTCACATAAACCAATTTGACTTCCTTTTCTTTCACCCCTTCCTTCAGAAAGTTATATTTTATTGAAATGTGCTTATTCCTAGAGTGAAATACCGGATTCTTAGATATGTCAATAGCTGTAGAGTTATCACAATAGATAACTACCAGTTCACTGCAATTTACCTTGACATCCTTCAACATTTGTTTCATCCACAAGACTTGAGTGCAATTAGTTGTTGCTATAACATATTCAGCTTTTGGAGTAGATAAAGAAATGCATGACTATTTTTGTTGATCCATGAAACCAATTTCTTTCTAAGAAATAAAACTCCACCAAAAGTGCTCTTCCTATCATCAGTATCTCTTGCCCAATCTAAATCTGTATATGCACATAAAGTGAAGTTATTATCTCTAGAATATCATAAGCCATATTCTGTTGTTCCTTGCAAATACTGGAATATCCTCTTTACTGCACATTCATGATTTTCTTTTGGATTACTTTGATATCTTGAAACAATAATTACTACATTCATAATATCCAATCTAGTCTGAGTTAGATATAACAACCCACCAATCAGAGACTTATACCTTGTTGAAATTACCGGTGTAGATGTGGCTTTGATAGATAATTTCTCACTTGTCACCATAGGAGTACTTACCGGTTTGGAATTATCCATACCAAAATTCTTCAATAATTCCCTTAGATACTTAGTTTGATAGATAAAAATGCCTTTGTCAGTTTGAGTAATCTGCAAACCTAAGAAAAATCTCATCTCACCAATCATAGACATTTCAAATTCATTCTTCATATTATTAAGGAATTCCATGCACAATTTATCTTCACCTCCAAAAATGATATCATCAACAAATACTTCAATACCCATAATATCATCATCAATGATCTTATAATATAAATTACTGTCAACACTACCTTTAGTAAAACCAAGCTTCAAAAGATATTTATCCAACCTTGCATACCAAGCTCTAGGAGCTTGTTTCAATCCATATAATGCTCTCCTTAACCTGCTAACCATATCTTTGTCATCTATAAGTGAAAATCCATCAGGCTGCTTAATGTATACTTCTTCCTCAGTTCACTATTCAAAAATACACATTTAACATCCATTTGATAGACCTTATAGTTCTTGTATGCTACATAGGCAAGAAATAGTTTAACAACTTCAATTCTAGCTACTAGTGCAAATGTCTCACCATAATCAATTCCTTCCATTTGAGAATATCCTTTAGAAACCAATCTAGCCTTGCTTCTTACAACTTGACCATCCTCATTTAGTTTTGTATACACATAAAAATGGCTATGAGTGATTAAATAAATATTATATATTTATTTAATAATTATTCTTCTATTAAAATAGTTAATTTGAAAAGATTAATTTATTTAATTCATTTCGTGTCTTTCTATTAATTAATTCATCTATTCTATTCCTGTAAAATAATTAAAATATCTAATATTTAATCATTCCTCTAACCAAGTTAATTAAATATCTTATATTTAATAGTTATTCTCCTATCCTATAGTCTCAAATATTAAATGATTTCTTAAATTATTTAATCTTTCTTATCCAACTCACCTTCCATCTCCACTTCACCTTCCGTTTGCCAACTCATCCATCATGTGGCTACGAAAATTAATATTTCCTAAATATTAATTCATCATTTATCTTCAACCTCCAAAATTAATGAATTTTGTGTGCGTACACATATTTCATAACCATCTTGTATATTTCTCCAATACCCCCTACATCTTAGGAAGGACCTGAGTCCACCTGTCCTATCATGCCTAAATCTTTTCCAACCATCCCTAGATTCCCTCAATCAGCAACCCAGTCAAGGTGAGATGAGTGACACTTGTCTTCTCCTTCCCCCTTTCTCTCAACCTTCAACTTTGCTCACAACCATCCAAATCTACAAATTTGATCATGACCATTGATCTAAGCCACATCATCTCATCCTCTCAAGGTCTATAAAATCAAGATCTTCAGTTGAGAGAGAGTTAGACTTCAAGTGCATTTTCAAGAAAATCATTTGTAAAACTTATGCATCTATGAGTTTTAATCTTGAAGCAAATAGCAATAATCATTTAGCATAATCATGTAGTATTGCATATCATATCATTTGTTAGCTATCAGTTATCAGTCCATTCTTCATATGCCATCTTGGAAGCTATTAGTACATTGTCTGAGAGAACACCATCTGCAACTAGGAACAGTGGAGTTAGGACACAATGAGACATAAACCATGAAGGTAATATTAGTATTTTTATTTCATATGTATTTCATGTAGTTTCATTGGTTGAGTTTGGATTTCCTATAGCAATTCCATTTGTATTTTGTGAAACTAACTTGTTGCAGGTAGCATTCTGAGGATGAAATTCAAGTCGACACAAGTTTATTTCTAAAAACCCATTTAGTTCCAATAACATTCTTATTTTTAGGTCCTGGAACTAAAGTCCAAGGCTCATTCTTCTCTATCTGATCTAATTCATCTTCCATATCTTTTAACCAATGTTTATCTTTACGAGCTTCAATAATAGATGTCGGTTCAATTTGAGAAATAAGACAGACCTCTTCATTAGCCATTCTTCTTCTTGTCATAGCTCCTTTGTTCCTATCTCCAATGATTTGATCTTCAGAATGATTTAATCTTACATACCTTGGTATCTTTTGAACTTTAGGCTCACTGTTCTGATCATCATTTATAGTTGAATTTTTTGATTATGCTGGTGTAACTATCTCAGTGTCTTGTACCGGTTGAGGCATTTTTGGATCAGTTATGATAATTTCCTCTACCGGTTCTCTGTCATATGATATAGATTGATCTCTTAATTGCTCATCCACTTTCACATTTGCACTCTCCACAATTTTCTACAATCTTTTGTTATAACATCTATATGCTTTGCTCTTAATTGAATATCCAAGAAATATCCCTTCATCACATCTAGGATCAAACTTCCCAATTGAATCATCCCTTTTGATATAGCATTTACTTCCAAAAAGTTTGAAATATTTAATAGTAGGTGTATGTCCAAACCATAATTCATAAGGAGTCTTACCGGTTTCACCTTTGAAATGAACTCTGTTGAATATGTAGACTATTGTACTCACTACTTCTCTCCAGTAGATGTGAGGAAATTTGGCCTCCATCATCATTGTTCTTGCTGCATCCAAAATGGTTCTATTCTTCCTTTCCACTACTTCATTTTGCTGAGGAGTCCGGGGTGTAGATAATTGTCTCCTAATTCCATTTATCTCATAAAAACTATTAAATTCATGAGATGTGAATTCACCGCCTTGATCTGATCTTAGACATTTGATTTTCAATCCAGTTTATTTTTCCACCTTCACTTTGAAGATCTTGAATTTCTCAAAAGCTTCAAACTTCTCCCTTAGAAAACTCACCCACATCATTCTAGAATAATTATCAATTATTAGCATGAAGTACCTATCATCTTGAAAGCTACTGGTCCTTGTTGGACCACATAAGTCAGTATGAATCAAATCAAGAACATCATTAGATTTATCATGTATGCTCTTAAAAGAATTGATAACTTTCTTTCCCAATTGACATTCCTTACATACCGAATTATGAGGCTTTATAATCTTAGGTATATCTCTAACTGCCTTTGTTGAACTGATCTTAATAATAAAATCAAAATTAACATGACACAACCTCTTATGCCATAACCAACTCCCATCAATATGAGCAATCAAAGATGTCTTATTACTAGTATTCAAGTGAAAAATATTACCTCTAGTCCGAGTATCGGTTGCAATCTCCAAACCAATTCTGTTAATGATTTTGTATTTTCTATCTTTGAATTGATTTTAGAATCCCTTATCCACCAATTGACCAACACTTAAAAGATTATGCTTTAAACCTTCTACATAATAAACATTATCATTATTATGCTTGCCATCCAAAGAAATAATACCTCTACCTTTGATCATACATGCTTTGTCATCCCCAAATCTGACTTGGCTGCCATTGTATTCTTGCAGGGACAAAAAATTTCTTTTATCTCCAGTCATATGATGTGAGCATCCACTATCAATTACCCATTCATCCTTGTCTTCAACTTTTGTTGCCAAGGCCTTTTGTACATTCTTGATAGCCGGTTTTGGTTCATCTTCTTTTAAGCATAGAACACCCATTCCCTTCCATTGTCAGATGTACTATTAGAGTCTCTTGTCGGCTCATCCACTAAGTCATCACTTACTCCTTCCTCATCCGCTATGTAGCATAGTTTGTTTTTCTTGAATCTAGATTTGTTTTGATTAGGCTTAAATGATTTCTTAACTCTTTCTTCAAATCTTGCATTCCTTTCAGGACATCTAGATGCAAAATGACCAATCTTATTACATGCAAAACATTTAAAAGGTGCTTTTCTTTCCTACTTACTTCATGTCGGTCCTTTAGGTACTCTTCTAGCAAATAAGGCTTCAAGATTCTCAAATTATTCATCCTCTTTCTTCATGTCTTCTAATTCTTTTGCATATAAGGCTTTCCAATCACTTTTACCGGTAGATGATGATGCATGAAAAGCAGGTTCAGATTTTGCAGCACCAGACAATCCAAAATCTTCAAGATCAAAAGCAAATAATTTCTCAATCAGAATGTCTCTATTAACTGAAGTGTTTGTCATTGTTCTCAATTCATTAATTGTAGTATCCTTCATCTTGTAAGCTGGTGGTAGGGATCTCAAAACTTTAGAAACTATTTCATCTTCACTCTGAGATCCTCCACAACATTGAATTCCCATGACAATCTCATTTACTCTTTCCATAAATGTAGCAATTCTTTCATTATCTTCCATCTTCAAGTTCTCATATCTTACCCAGTAACCATCAAGTTTAGCAATTTTGACAGTAGGGTCACCTTCATTCAGAGTTTGCAATTTATGCCACATAACCTTTGTAGATGATTTATCAGTCAATCCCATGATTTATTGATCAGTGAGTGCACATGGGAGGGCTTCTCTAGCTCTGCAATCATTTTCAATATTTTTGTCCAAGTCTGTAGGAGTAGGATTGTTAGATATCGGATCATAAGGTGTATATCCTTTCTTAGTGATCTCCCAAATATCCTTACCAAGACATCTAAGATGAGTCTCCATTCAGATTTTCCATATCCCATAGTTTGTTCCATCAAGCTTAGGTATTTCTCTTTTGAAAATAGTTGCCAGTGGATTTGAAATGTTAGTTGCCATAGGATCTACCTCAAGTCGTTAAGATTCTACAAAAAAGGACTAGACCTCTGATACCAATTGTTAGAGTAACTAGTTGACAATTAAGAGGGGGGGGGGGGGGGGTTGAATCAGTTGCCAACAAAATATTTAATAAAACCACTTTATAACCTTTAACCGGAGCACATAAACATTGAATACCGGAATAGCAGAAATAGATACCAGTAAGCAATAAAACTTATGAATGAAATAAATAATTAACAAAATGCAACCATACCACATAGCACCATGATTTGTATGTGGAAAACCTGGTAAAGGGAAAAACCACAATGGGAAGCTGACCCACAGTTAGATAATACTTCTGCAAAAAGTATGTGATACAATAAGGGGCCTACACATGCAAAAAGGCACACTGCCTAGAGCGTACCACTCATTATAAAGGAGTCTCACTGAATACAAAGAGGTTATAACCATCTCAATATAATTGGACAACAATCCAGAATAATGAACTGCCAGTGATAGCATCTACCATGCCTGATTATAGTCCCAGTTAAGCTCAATATTGGAGACCTTTGACCTCTTACATAAACCCAATTCGATCACCTATGATCGACCAAATCTCCTTCGCATATGATTTTTCATTCCACGACCATGACCATGATCTATAATAAGATCTTACATTAATTTATAAAAACCCTAAGGCCTAAACAAATTAGGTCGGCCACCTAAAAGATATTACAATAAGATCATTACATACATCCATATTACAATGATATACCATGTCGGCTTTAGACCAAAACAACATTAACCAATCCATAAATGATCCTGGTAACATGTAGACAACAGGTTACATGATACCAATCCATAACCTGGACCCAAATAGATTCACCACGCCAAAGCGATTTCTCCAATCAGTCGAGGAACAAACAAGGATCACCTTCTGCAGGCTGAATTCCATCTAGAAGCCACACCAACACCACTTATGCATCTTGTCAAAGATTCTCAATAAAAGCTCTGCTGGCAAAACCTTAAACCCTTACCGGTATAGGCTTGTTAGAGTGTATGATAGCATCCAATCATCAAGTCAATACCAACTGACCAAAACATACTCCAAAAACATCAAACCAAACATATTCCATTGATCCAAACATTTCAATACTATCCAACTAATAGCCCCTTCTATCGATAACACTAGTTCTTCTACTGGTAACCAAAATTTGTCTGTCAGTAACCAGTCATAACAGCTAGTGTTGACATCAATGACAAAACATCAATGCAACACATAATCAATTCCTTCATATTGCAAACAACCCTAAGAGTGATGACTGGTATGCTAAGCTCAACTCTTGTGGGAGCCCATTTTAACCCACATACCCGATACCTATGAAACGAAAACCTGTTCTATACCCGCACAGTGAAGAAACAAGTTAGATCACTAATATATTTGGCCTCTAATTTCAACGAGCATTTCCAATGATTTATGGGATTTCTTTTTCTTTGTCGGATTGATTTGTTTTTTTTAATCAAAAATTTCCCCATGTTCATCGGAATTCCGACACTAATACATTTGGTCTAGAATTTCGACGGAGAAGGTATATTGTGACCAAATTTGATTTTTTTTTGAAAAAATACCCGAATTCGTTGGAATTGTGATGATAATTTTACATTTGGTTTCAATGGAGAAGGCATTAGGAATGAATTTTTTTTTTTTTTTAAAAAAGTGCCCGTGCTCGTCAAAATTTCAATGACAATGGGCATTACTTAAAAAAAAAACACCACATTTCATTTTATCCCAAATTTGCAATCCCATGCAAGTAGAGCTCTATCACTCCCTGTGTGCGATCTCCTCCACTCAATAATAAATCAAACTAGTTGCCTATGAAATACAAAGCTCTATTAGTCCCACCCAACCCAATATTTGAGCTTCACTATGGCAACACATTCCAACTTTGACAACATTTCGTGCAATTTAACAACTAAAAGGTTAGGGCACTCTACTTCATAAGAATTTTGCATATTAATTTTCATTTTGGGGTTGCACATTATCGATTTAACATTGATAATATTGAATTTTGCATATGAATTTTGGACCTACTTCAAGGGAACTTTATTGTATGCTATCGACAGCTAGATAATCTATGAGGATCGTGATTATCGACAGCTAGATTAAGCTTGATCATGCTAACAAAATATGAACCTTAATAATAAAATGTTGAATAAAACCCTTAAATCGTGTTGACTCTCCCATACATCATATTAGGAATAACCCTAAAAAGTACCTCTTTCCTTACATTCCCATCATTAGTATACTAGACCTAATAGACATAATAGCATGCATAATTCCTCTGAAATGTAACGTTAATTCACAAGGGCTTCAAGAATGATAGCCACATAATTTCCAATTTGTACTACTTTCACTGCAAAAGCCGTTGAGAGCCAACCATCTTCCCCATCCAGCATCCTTTGGAATGGGGCTAAATTTGTGTTGATGACCCCAATTCAGTACACTTTCCATGCATCTTCTATCTGGGTTTTCTTTCTTTCATTCTCTGTCTTTGCTTGGAGGTGCTCCTATTCCTCATTATCTGGGTCCTCTTCCAAATTTGATGAGATGTAATTTCTCGAGTTTAAATACAGACCCAACAGGCTTACCCAACTACTTAAATCTAGGTTCAATATTTTGTTAGCAACAACTTGCCCATCCACAGAGTGAATAAGCCCATCTATCTTTTGGATACATGCCTATTTTGAATTCGAAACTTCGACCATTGGGTAGATCATGCCTTCATAGATGAAACCATCACACCAATGTTTACCACTGCCTAAGATGGAGGTCACCACACTCCATACCACATCTCCTACCCTATCATCGATATGAAACAACCTTCTACACTACATTTGAAAACTTTCCTCTCTACACATGCAACTCAAATCGAAATGATGAACCATTTTTGTGACACTTAGTTGAATATCACATGCCTCCTCTCTACAAACACAATGGTCTTTTTATAATGATCAATCGTGAAACTACTGGGCCATAATTTTTGAATTTATTAGATCAGTTCGATTCCTTTTAATTGAATATTGTCCTTGATATCTTCCTGCAATATGTGCATAAACTTTCTACAGTGCCAGCTATGTACCTCTGTTTGTTGTATTTCTCATACTCATCCTTCTCTCCTATCAAGATTGGTTTATCGAGATCCTTAGTACAAACCGAGGCAAAATTTCACATTTTTTAACTTGTCCCTGCTTTGATATTCTGATTTGCGGGATCCTTATCGCTTCTTACTATCCTTAAGAGCTCTACACTCTGTACCTTGTGAATGATTTCTTCTTTTTCATATCTTGACTCGATACCACTGAAGCTTTAGAGCATATATTTCTTTTGGAGTCTGTATGAGAGAGATTGGGAAAATATGAAAATAATGATAGATCGTTGGACTTCATCGGGTAATTGAGAAAAGAAGAATTGGAGTGGTACATGAAGAACTTCCTCAACACTCAGTTATGTGGGATGTAGTAAAAAAAGAGAATTTTTAGCAAACTTTGGCACCCTAGAAATTCCAACTAAAAGTGTTAGTAGGATGCAAAACTTAACACAAGGAGACAATTAATCAGTTAAAAGCTATAACAAGAAATTTAAGTAGATAGAAAACTAGAGGAACATTTAAGTGAAAAATAGAAAATAGAATAGTTCATACATGTATTACATAGAGATATTTGAGCAAGATTGGATGGAAGTACCTAACAAATATGTTTATTTGATTGCCATGGCATACCATATTGAAGCTCAAACATGGAGAAGGCTGAAGAAAGATAGGAATGCTAAAATCCTTGAATATTTACAACTAAAAGTACATAAATTAGTAGTACAACAAGTAAACAAGGTCGGTGGAGCTAAAAAGCCTAAGAATATTTGGTATACATACTATAATAGGCAAGGGCATATCCAAAATGAATGCCCCAAGGACAAATCAAAGAAGACACTAGCTACAATGAAATTAGTATGACCTAATTCCATGTGCTATGTTATTTATCAAGAATGAAATATGCATCTAACAAAAGATTGTTTGAAGAAAAACCCCCAATGTAAAATGGAGGAAATCAATATTGTCATAATCACAACTATGATGTGGATAAGAAAAGAAATGTTGGATACTAAATCCCACACTGGAAAGATAACCAAAATTCCTACTACATGTTGAATAATTAACAACAAATTTTTCACGACAAAAATAGACAATCTAATTATAGAGGAGGTACATGAAGAGATTGAAGCAATCGAAGAAGAAGTGATGCAAATTGTTTTCACTATGGAAAAGTGGGACATCATGCATTTATATGTTGGACGGAGAAGAAAGAGAAATGTGATTTTTGCAAGAAAGACACTCAATATATATTTTCATATGAAAATGCAAGGATATTCTTTCAAAAACTAGCTAGTCAACCTACCCAAAGTGATGAGTTACAAAGAGAAGTAAGAGTGATTTGAAGATGCTACAAGAAGGAATTAGAGGATGTCATAGGATGGATATGGGGTCCTTGGATACTTCTATGGAAGAGTACTGTAGAGGAAAACCAGTCATGGAGAATAAGAAGAAAAAAAACTAGATGGGAGAAGAAAGCACATGTTCTAACTAGACAAGGTACTGATACTAGAAAGAATAAGAAGAAATAAATGGTAGAGTAAGGTTATGAAGAAGATTATAGTCTAGAAGAAGAAGATGATGAAGAACCAAAATATTTTTAGCCAAATAAAAGGCAACATGAGAGAGTGGTAGAGCAGGCTAGATAATCAATAATTCAACAATAACATGAAGAGGAGGGTTTTATCACTAAGGAAGCTATTAAAATTCTTTAAGAACTAGCAGACCTTGCCAAACAAAAGGACTTGGTGCCCAAATTAAAACAATGGGGAAAGCACTGGAATAAGAAGAAACAAGTGAACCAGTTATTTGAGGACTGGAATTGGAAGAATGGTTGAAAGTAATTAGAACCCAACCCACCACCTCAAAGTTAAGGAGTATGTAAGTTAGTCAAGTTGTTGGATAAATAGATCAAATTTATACAAAATAGATGTTACAATGTTCACAAGGATGAAGACAAGGCAAATCCAAAAATAGATATTAAGGTAGGAAAAGGAGAATGACAATTACAAGTAAACAAGGATTCTAAAAATCACTATTATAATTAAGCACTTAATCTCTTAGAAGAAAAGATAGCTATATCAGATAGCCCAAAAATGGAAACAATAGGAGACTATTAGGAAAGAACTAGTTGTAGTATCGATAATTGAATTATTGACACAATTTGTGGAACTATTCCCCTAAACTTTCATGGAGATGAAGGGAATTAAGGAAGTAGGTACTATGAAAATACAACTAAAGGAGAGCACTAAACCACATAGGAAAAGACCATACTATGTAAATCCTAACATGAAGAAAAGGGTGAAAATAGAGCTGAACAAAGCTATCCAAAGAAATATTCATTATTACCCGTGTTGATTACTTAGCCAAATTGGTAGAAAATAAACTAGCCAGAGATTATATTGCATATACTGCTGCTAAATTCTTGTACAATAATATCATTACCAAATTTGAGTTCTCCTTAAGTATCACAAGTCATGAGGGAAAGCATTTTGTCAATAAAATAATGTTGTCTTTGATTATATTTGGCTTAATAAAAGGTGAATTTCAATAATGTTGTCTTTGATTATATTTGGCATCTAAACTCATTGGTAAGTTCTTATGTAGTAATGTTTTGATTTTTTTAGCTTGTCTATCCATTTGGAATGCACTAAAGTAGTTATAAAAAGATCTTTGAAAGATGTATAAAAGTATGCAGTTTCATAGAGTTCACAATATTTATTATTCTATTATTTTTGAAACGTGATAATGAACATGTGAATTACTTGAAATATATAATTATTGAATAAAGTTGAAAACTTAATTTTAAATTTAATGAAGCTATTCATACAAAAGACATAAAATTATTTATTATGGTTATTTTTTGGATATTTTATAAAAAATTTCATTTCAAAAAGTAAAGTAAATATACTAGTTAATGACATATGCCTAGAGGCCCCACTGTCCGCATACCAAGCATTCCTAGGAATGTGCTGGTATAAAGACAATATACCATTGAGGAATCTTTATCAAACTTACAATTGGGGTAGCTAGTGTCTGTACAATAATGATTTTTGTTTTATTTCAAAGTTAAATAACCCCACCAATGGGCGGAAAATCTTGTGTACATATGTGTTTTTATACCTTATGCTTTGTATGGTTCCATGATGCAATCTACACATGAAAAGTGTGTTGGAGAGACTGGTTTTTGTGTCTCAGTCTGATAAGACAATGAGATGATGAGAATCAGGATTTGGAAGAGTTAGTGGAAGTCTAGAAGGGTGTGTGAAGACATCACAAATATGTTCCAAGGGGTTGGCAATGCCAAATACCCAAGCCAAAGAACGAAGATGATGTCTGGCCTAATGACAATGCTTTAGACTGCAACAATGCAGCAGTGGGTTGAAATAATCCAAGTGGAAAGGGGTGTAAGCAAGGTTTTTATGTGTGTTTGGTGTTAGGAAAGAGATTAGAGGGGGTTCACAATCTTTGTGATAAGAATTTGGAGTATTGGGAAGGGGGTTTGTCCCTTAAAAGTGTGACTGTCCCAAGCATACCTGACTATCTTAATAGGACAGTGTTGCAGTAGTAGGATACTTTGTGACATTTAGGGCGGTTGGGAGGGTAAAGAAGGGCATTTGGCTATGAAGAAGAGTTCCCTTGAAGTTATCATGCAGTACCTTAGAGTGGTATGCACCCATTTGGCATTGGGAGTTATGTCTAAATCACCACAAAGCCATTAGATATGTTTTGAGATGAAAAAGAAGAGTTAAATGGTTTTGGTTCAATTTGCTTAATTTCTATGTTCAAGTAATTTAATTTGGTATATTATATTGAAACATGATTTCATAACTAACATTTCAACCTCTATATAACTAGTTCTCTAGCTCGATTTTTTTGCCTGTGAAGAAAGACCATGTTAGAAAATATCAATGAACAACAAAATAAGGAGACAATTGCTAGATTGTGGTCTAACTTGAAAAGAAAAGGTGATGGAAAATGTTATTGTCCCTACAAAATTTGTAAGGGGTTAAAGACTAAAAGACTTCTAATCAAAAAAACTAAGAAACAATGTAAGTCGCATGGTCACATTGAAGGTGGACATGATTATCATCCATTGGTAAGTTTTTCATTATATCATTTTAACAATTTATATACATAAGAAATCACTTGATGATGAGATCATGATCATGGTTTATTTATGTTTATCAATTTTATATAGCTCGAGCACCCTAGAGCACATGATATGGATCAACACAACCCGGAGAATATGGTTTTCGAAGTGGAGGAACATGGAGGTGTGAATATCGAAGCTAAAGATAATGATCCCATGGAAGATGACGATCATGAGCCACAAAACACAATTAAAGATGATGGTACAAATACATTGATCCATGACACATTTAGTACTGGTGCAACTGATCATGATGATGAAGATGACCTTGATGTTGTTCATGATGTCCCTCTACTTGAGAAGGCATCTAAGGCCCTTTACAAAAGCTCCTAGATAACCCTTCTCTCTATTGTATTGTTGTTGCTGAACTTGAAGGTTATGAATGGTTTATTCAACATAACAATCTCACCTATGTTAAGGTACATCATATATGTCATTATAGTTAACAAATGGTGAATCATGTACCATTAATATTCTTTATATTAAAAAAATTATATTTTTTTTCTATGGATTGATAGGTGAGTTTTTGTTACCACCATCAAATATTCTACCTCGCTCATACGGAGAATTATCTGTCATTATGAAAGATATTGGAATGGAGTATCAAGCAATAGATGTTTATCCCAATGATCATATTATATATCACAAATAACATGAATTTCAAACTGAATGCTCTAAATATCATATCAGTAGATATCGAACAAATCAATTAACAAAAAGGGCTCCTCGCAAGGTTCTTTGTTATATTCCCATTATTCCACGTATGCAACGATTATATAAGTGCACTAGCTTGGCACAATTTATGGATTACCATGCACACAATAGAAGTTGAGATGACATTATTCGAATGCCTACAGATGGATCAACATTTATGGACATAGAGGAAAAGTGGCCACACTTTAAAGAAGAACCTCATAATCTCAGGCTTTCATTGGCAGCAGACGGTGTCAATCCATTTGGAGAGCTAAGATCTGTTTACTCAGTGTGGCCTGTTTTTGTTATCAACAATAACATTCCTCTATGGATGTCAATAAAGAGGGAGCACATAATGTTGGTAATGATTGTTCTAGGTATTTTATCATTTAATAGTCATCTACATTTAATTATAAATATTGCAGTAAAATAATCATAATAATTATGTAATATTTTTGTTCATTCGATTAGGTAAGTACCAAGTTAAAGATATGAATGTATATATTGAGCCTCTTATCGATGAGTTGCTAGAGTTATTGAATGGTGTCACTATGTATAATGTCTCTAGACCAATAGGACAAAGACAATTTCAATTCCATGTGATGCTTGTATGGACAATACACGATGCCCCAGGGCTAACACATTTTTGTGGTATGTTATAGTGTTCAAGTTGCGCATGATAATTATAATAAAAAAAATTAAACATATTTAATCCAATTATACATTATCTTGTAGGTCTTCAAACAAAGGGAAAATTTGCATGTCTACTTTGTGGTCCAAAGATGAAATCTCGTTATTCAAAAAGTTGAGGAAAGAAGGTGTTTGACGAGTATAGGCACTTTCTCCACAAAAATCATAAGTATCAAAATACTGAAACATATTTTCAATGGTAAAGAAAAGAATACATCAAAGCCACGAAGAATGACACCTCACCTGGGGAAGTTGGAATATAATAGAATTAATCATCAAGGTAATGTCATTCCATCTAATTGTTTCTATCATAAAACATCTTTTCTATTGTGTTTTTTTATTGATGATGTGATTGATGATCATGAAGGTCGTTAAGACATACATGACCACCTTCCTAAGGGACTAAAAAGTTATCCCCAACAATTTAGTAGGTTGCCCTACTATGAGCAGTTACAAATTGTGCATTTGTTTGATACTATGCATATTGGAAAGAATATAACAGAGATATTATGGAAAATATTAGATGGAAGGCATGACAAAGACAAAATTGTCAAAATTTGTAGTGACATTCAGGAATCCAATATGCAATGAAAAATGTCATTCAATCAAATAGCCATGGAGACTAGATTAATAAAAGTGACCTTCCTTGGTTATTAATAGACAAGAAAATAAATGCTATAAAAGAAGTCATATGAAAATTTCGATTTCCCATAGGATTTGCTGCGAACATAAACAATCTCATATCAAAGAAAAGTGAGTTTGGGCCAGGGATGAAAACACATGATTGGCATACCTTCATTAAGGTAATTCATGTTCTTGTGTTTTTACTATATATTTGTATACTGTGCATGTACTTTTCATTGTATTATGTTAGAAAAAAAAGAAAAATATAATTTTATAATTGTTGCAGTACGTTCTACCTCTATCCCTCTGAGACAACTTCGACAATATTGTCAAACAAGTCATATATGATCTTGGAAAATACATGAGGTAAGTAGTGATATTTGTTTAGTTCATTGTATAGATATTATATTTTCTATTTGTTTTACTTATTATGTAATATAGTTTTTTGCATCTTGAATATCTTGTAGGTGGTTGTCATGTAAAGAAATCCATAAAGAAGATATAAAATATTGGAAGAGAAAAATTCCTCATCTAAGTTGAGGAGATTGAATTTTGTGGACCTGTACACACTAGGTCAATGTGGATGGTTGAGAGGCACTTGAAATTTTTGAAGGCTTTGGTTCGACAAAGAGAACATCCTGAGGGTTCTATGGTGGAGCGATATATGGTATACCAGACTATGGTGTACATTTCTAAATATCTTCCTAAGTTTGCAACAAAGATCCACGTGGATCACATTTGGGATCCCAGTCCCATTAACAAATTCAAAGGGGAGTACTTGACAGGGAAAGGTAGATTGAGGAAAGTGAGAGGTAATTAGAAGATGTTATTGTAGTTAATTAATTCTTAATCTTCAAAATAAATTGGTTGTAAGACATCTATTTATTTTTTGTACAGTTGGTCGAAAGTGGGATGCACTACATTTATATATTACAAATAATCTTGATTGGATGATGGTATGGATTGAACGTTGTCAACATTCTTCTCACACATTAACATGGGAAGGTGTGGCTTCATTGGTTAAAGAAGCTCATCGTAATGAAGATTCCAATGTTACGCAAAGGGAAATTGATTTAGCATATGGTTTAAGAGATAAACAATTACGTATAAATTTATTATCACCCATATGTTTATCAACTCACGATGCAATAATTTTAATATGTTTGACATATCGTAGGTCAAACACCACAACGCTATGTGCTGTAATGGTCATAAATTTTGTATCAAAAATTTGGATGACACGAAGAAAACTTCTAATTCTGGGATAATTGCAGTCTTTGAGGTGACAAATATTTCATCGAGAAACGACATACATCCTCAAAAGTCTCAAAATAGATACTATGGCATGTTGGATGATATACTTGAGTGTGACTTTAATTCCTTCAAACTAGTTTTTTTCATCAAATGGTACAGGGTACGATTGAATAAAAATGATCCCGATAGAACTATTATTGAAAATGATAATGGTTTTATAATGGTTAATACAAGGTTGTTTGAACTAGTTGGGGATGAGCCCTATGCTCTTCCTGATGAATACTAAGAGGGGGGGGTGAATTAGTATGCCAAAAATCTTTGCATTGAAACACTTACACTATCTAAAGATAAATCGATAAAGCAGTCTAACAGTCAAACCGATTACGACACATGCAAACCAAAATGCTAATAAAAAATTCACCGACAAAAGCAATACAGCCATAACACAAGATATTTGACATGGAATCCCAACTGGGAAAAACCACGGTGAGATGGAACTCACAAGTCACTATCTGTAGAGTAGAAACCAGACCGGTTAAGGTCACCTTGTTAGAGGATTTTACAAAGGCTTTGAGGCCTACCCGGTTAGGGACTACAAACTTGTCAAAGATGTGAGTAATCAACAAGTGTTTAATCTATCTAATAGCACAAACTGCTTGGTTAGATCCAGTATTGCTCATAGCTAATGCATTCCAGCATTACTTTAGTCTTCTCTCTCTCTCTCACACAATTACAACTTGATCTTCTTAGATAAGATCGTTCTCAATTTCCACCTTAAACCCTAGCTCAACATTAACCCTTTCAGCAATAGCAACAACAACTCAAAAAATCTAGAAATGATGTCCTTTTAAAGGAATCCGATTTCATGTCGGTCCAATAGGATTACATTACAATTTCCTAGGTTCAATGAATCTAGACATACTCAGTAACATGACACAAGAATCACCGTTAATGTGTCGGCACCGTCAAACAATCGGTGGATTGGTAACTCATCACAGAGTATTATCGGTTCATACAAAATACCAGTTGCTGGTTTGATAAAAATGAAGACTAGTAAGAATGTGTTGTGCCACTTTTCTCCCTCATACCGCTTGTGATCTGTGAACCGCTTGGGGTCGACATGCCGCTTCAGACTGGGAAACACATTCTGCAAAATCACCACTAGTCTAAAGACTAGAATACAACATACCAGTTGGAACAAATGCTGGTTGAGCATAAGCTCATACATATAAAGGGGATCTCAATACAAGTGTGTGTCTATCAATGACAATCACAGCATAAACCACAAAAATGCCAACAATCTCCCCCTTTGGCATTGATGGCAACACTTAGGAAAATAAAATTTTGACATCTAAGTGTTTTACAACAAAAACTTGCCATTAACAAAATTGCTCCCCCTAAGCATATACACTATCCCTTAATCAACAGAGTGTATAGAAATTTTGCATACAAAGCATAATCATCAGAGCATATAGCATATATCACAGCATATATCAAAATTTCAAAATAGATACTTCTCCATCTGATATACTTCTCCCTTGATATATCAAAATTTTAAAATTTTAAAACCAAAAACCAGATATACTTCTCCCCCTTTGCCAACAATGACAAAGTACCACTAAAAAACCTGTTTCTATATATATATAAAAGAGTTTATGACAATAAAGAATAATACTTGTCAAAAACCGCTTTATAGTCTTGCAAAAATTGTTTCATGGAAAGAGACCAGGACTCAAGTAGGGAGGTCGCCACTTCCTTCTCTATCTACATTTGTGATACCTATTCCTCCATGGCATCGATTGTGCTCAATTTTTGTGTGATTGTCAGGGCATCCAGGTTCAAATAGCATTTCTGGAGAATTTGTAGTCATGGAAGTCATACCAGTTGAAGCTCCTGCAAATCCCTAGACCTTGTGCTAATCTCTTGCTCTATCTTGGCTGACTGGATCTGGAACTAGTGAACGGTGCTGCAAGGGAGTCGTAAGGAGGCTTGAATGTGCTCAAGTAGGACTATAAGTCCATTTGAAGATATTGCTTCTTGGCTAGCACATCATCACAGAATAGATGATGTTGACAGATTTTGCTGAGTAGCAAGTTTCCCTCATCCAAGGCACTCCTTATGTCCTTTTGATCCTTTAGTTGTTCAGTCCTAAGCTCATTTAATTTCTTTACTAGAGAAACATTAAGAGCCTTTTGGTGCTCTTTCTTTACATTGGCCTCTACTACTTCTTCTAGACTCTGCACTTGATCATCCACTATAAAATACAGAAGTTTAAGTTGTGCTAGTCATGAATCAGTGTTAGGAAGATTAGTACCGGGGATTAAACCGGTGAGAGTGTCTACAGCTGCCTGAATGATGTCCTGTTCCTTTTTCCTACGAATGATCTCAAGGCACTCTTGAGCAACCTTGATGCTCTGCATAAGCTCTGACTCACTTGTAGATTGGAGATTGATAGCACTAGAGAGATCAACCAATGATGGTTGACTTCCAGTTGCCTTCGGAGTCTCCACCGAAGAGCTTTTTGCCACTTCACGTTCCTTGGCTTCTTCAACTTTCTTCTTTTCCGCTTCTTTTCTCTTCTCTTCTTCCTTGTCTTCCTCTACCTTTTTCTTCTCCTCTACTCTCCTCTTTTGCTCTTCCTTTTCTTCTTCTTCTCTCTCCTTCTTCTTTTCCTCTTCCTTTTTCTTCTTCTCTTCCTCTTCCTTTTTCTTCTTCTCTTCCTCTTCCTTCTTCTTCTTCTCTTCTTTCTTCTTCTTCTTTTCTTCCTTGTCCTCTTCTTCTTTCTTCTTCCTTTCTTCTTCTTGCTTATTCTTCTCTTCATCTTTTCTTTTCTCCTCTTCCTCTTTTCTCTTCTCTTCCTCTTTCTTCTATTTCTCATCTTCATCCTTCTTCTTTTTCTCTTCCTGATCTTTTGTTGCTTGTTGTGTGTCCATAGCTTGTTCACCACCTTGATCGCCCTGTTGCCCCTGTTCAGTTCCCTCAGAAGGTATGTCCTGAGTGACATCTTCTATATCTAGGGCATTGACATCTATGGTGTCGATTAGTTCCTCCACTAGGTTTCCTTCCTCATCAAAAACCTCATCCGGTTTGGAAATAACTGGTTCCTTTTCTACTCGAAGGTTGGCCATTCATGCTTTATGAAAGCTGATAGCATGAGCCATATGCTAATGTGTATCTTTTTCAACATCATCAACTCTCCCCTCCAACAACCAGAGTCTTCTTCTCCTTGTGAAGAAAAGACCTTTATTTTGATCCAATACATCAAATAATTCTGAATTTGAGAGTTCGGGGAAGTACTGTGCAAAAACTTTCTCCCTAATCTCTTGTTCCTTTTCAATGGCAATGCACCATTTACTATCTAATGCCTTAAATAATGAATCTAGTGTCTAATATTTAATCTCTGATGGTGACCGGTCATTTTTACATAAATAATGAATGATTTCCTATAGTACTTAATCTTTTTCTTCACTATTGAATTCATCATAATAATCTATTAAATCATGAAGTAACTTTCTCCTAATATTCTTTACTATTCTTTGACAACGTGTCAAAGGTTTGTAAGAGGAGATATCTATATTTACTGGTGCTGATGTTGCCGGTTCATTCTTCTTCATCTTCTTTATCTGTCTTGCCTTCTTGGGCTGTTCATCAGACTCGGTTTCTTTGGAGTCCGGTTCATTTGCCTTAGTCTTCCTCTTTCTTTCGAAGACTTTTTCCGGTGTTACCTGCGGTTTCTTCTTTGCCAATGAACGCTTGGTCACTCTTGGAGTTGCAGTGGTAGCTGGTGCCGATGTTGCAGGTACTGCCTTAGCTTTCTTAGTTGCTGGTTCTTTTCCCTTCTTCTCTGATGGTTCTTCAACCAGTGCAATCCTCTCCAAGTAGGTTTCAGTCCTCTTAGCCTTTGGATCAATAGGCAAGGCAATAAGGGTTGAGGCATACCCTTCTAGCATGTCATACATAATCTCATAGCCCATTGGCTCCACTTCCTCCATTCTAGGCTCAATAGCCTCCATTAAGCATTTGTCCACCTGAATGGTGAAACAGATGTCATCTTCATATTTCTTCACTATGTCTCCTGAGATTCTTACCCTCTGACTCATCTTTCTTCTAAACTCATCAAAGTATTTGTTCAGTACCTCAGGGTAGCCGATTCCAATGGCTTGCACACTTTCCTTTATCTTCTTGGTTACTGGTTGGTCAGGAGACCACTGGAATACTAAGAGGGGGGGGTGAATTAGTATGCCAAAAATCTTTGCACTAAAACACTTACACTATCTAAAGATAAACCGGTAAAGTAGTCTGACAGTCAAACTAGTTACCACACATGCAAACCAAAATGCTAATAAAACATTCACCCACAAAAGCAATACAACCATAACACAAGATATTTGACATGGAAACCCAACTGGGAAAAACCACGGTGAGATGGAACTCACAAGTCACTATCTACAGAGTAGAAACCAAACCGGTTAAGGTCTTACAATGTTCTTCACCAGAACAGATCCTGTTAGGAATCTCAATCTCTGTTAGGAGATAAGTCCGATTAAAGACTACCTTGTTAGAGGATTTTAGATTCACATGTGTGAACCACCTTGTTAGAGGATTTTACAAAGGCTTTGAGGCCTACCCGGTTAGGGGCTACAGACTTGTCAAATATGTGAGTAATCAATAAGTGTTTGATCTATCTAATAGCACAAACTGCTTGGTTAGATCCAGTATTGCTCACAGCTAATGCATTCCAGCATTACTTCACTCTTCTCTCTCTCTCTCACAATTACAACTTGATCTTCTCAGATAAGATCGTTCTCAATTTCCACCTTAAACCCTAGCTCAACATTAACCCTTTCAGCAATAGCGACAACAACTCGAAAACCCTAGACATGATGTCCGTTTAAAGGAATCTGATTTCATGTCGGTCCAATAGGATTACATTACAATTTCCTAGGTTCAATGAATCTAGACATACTCAGTAACACAACACAAGAATCACCGTCAATGTGTCGGCACTATCAAACAATCGGTGGATTGGTAACTCATCACAAAATGGCGGTTGGCAACTCATCACAGAGTATTACCGATTCATACAAAATACTGGTTGTCGGTTTGACAAAAATGAAGACTGGTAAGAATGTGTTGTGCCACTTTGCTCCCTCGTACTGCTTGTGATCTACGAATCGCTTGGGGTCGACATGCCACTTCAGACCGAGAAACACATTCTGCAAAATCACCACTAGTCTAAAGACTAGAATACAACATACCGATTGGAACAAATACTGGTTGAGCATAAGCTCATACATATAAAGGGGATCTTAATACAAGTGTGTTTCCATCAATGACAATCACAGCATAAACCACAAAAATGCCAACACTTCTAAGGCAATGTGAGTAGGTATTTTACTCAAAGGTTCCACATAAACTGGGTTGGTCATTTGTTGTTAGACATGATCCAAGAGGAAGGCTAATAAAGTATAATGAGATGGAAGAAGAAGATACCGAAGAAGTAGAAGATGATGTAGATGATGATGTAGAAGAAGAAGCTGATGATGATGATGATGATGGTGATGGTGATGGTGATGGTGATGGTGATGGTGATGGTGATGGTGATGAGGAAGATGATGATGGTGGTGGTGGTGATGATGATGATGATGATGATGATGATGATGATGATGATGATGATGATGATGATGATGATGATGATGATGATGATGATGATGACGATGATGATGATGATGAGGATGATGGTGATGATGATGGTGATGATGATGACGACGATGACGATGATGATGATGATGATGATGATGATGATGATGATGATGATGATGATGATGATGATGATGATGATGATGGTCATGATGATGAATGAAATGTATGAGGTATGTGATTAGTATATTATCTATTTAATATTGATTTCTTGATAGAAATTTATTTGACTTATATGGATATAATTAATTCATTATGTTTTGAATTCTAATGCCATTACATAATTAATTCATGATGCACCTTTTAATATTTTTAATTCATGTTCCATGACCTCTAGTAGGTCCTTATAGTAGAACTATGCCACCCCGAGGAGATGGAGATAGGGAGAGTGACTATTTATGTGACATATTTTAAACTTTGTGTTTATTTATGGAATTTGGATTGTTTATTAGCTATGTGATGGATGTTGATTAAAATACATATGTGATGGATTACATGTTTATGATGATACATGTGACATTTTTTGAGCTTTATGTTTATTTATAGAATGTGGATTGTTTATTACCTATGTGATGGATTACATGTTTATGATGACACATATGTGATGATAATTATGATGTTCAATTACATATATGATGATACATCATGTGATGCTTATGATACATATATATTTATTGCTTATCAACTTACAAATGTAATGCTTATGATGCTCAATTGATGGTGCTGATTTCATGTATATATTTTGTGTGATGTTGTCACCCTTGGTGGGAACAAGTCATTGACTATAGACATCGTCAACCCTTTAGTTGAGGATCCTGCATAGTCTAAATAAAGTAAAGGTAAGGAATTTAAAAAATTACAATGATTATGATGACAACATATTTTTTTATTTAATACTCTTTTTGTCTACAAAGTTCATCTTGTTCATGTTGTGGACTATGTAATTTTTAGCTAACACAAGATAATTGAATTACATGTGTAGGAACTTGAACCCCTTTGACAAGGATCCTGCACAGTCTCATGGATCGATAGGTATAAGTCAATACACCCTATAGAAATAGTTTATTTTTTTTAAATTACTTGAAAAATAAACTTCCTCAGTTTTTCAAACCTCGACATTAGCAGCAAATATAATACAGTTATCAACACTTGAGGCACCAGTTGGACTTATTCAAATTTTAATCTCAACATCAGCTTTAGGGCTGACTTCTTCATCAACATTACCCTCATTTGCAAAATATCTCTCTAATTACCAACTAACTCTCCCATTTGAAGGAGTGCAAGTACCAACAAATAGGTATTTGTCAGATGTGTCTTCCTTGAATGAGGGAAATCTGGGAATAGAAAACATAAGTGAGACATGTAGTAGGTCTACAATAGGGAGATCAACTAGAGGTCAAAAGATTAGAAGAAAATTCAATAAACGCATGAAATTTTTCCTTTCTCAAGGGGAGTCATGTTCTTATGATGATGAGACCAAATGTGACATTGAGGTGCCCTTGAGGTAAAAAAATCTATAGAAACAATGGGTACCCAAGAAACTTCCTCCAATAAGCACCGATTTTTCTGTTAAAGATAGGACATATCTCATAGCACCTTTTTCATTACATGGTTTGGGCCTATTTTCCATAGACAACATAAAGGTTTGTTAGAACAAAGTTGTTGAATTGATGGAGTTTGTCGGACCTTGTTATAATTACAATAATTGGATACAGATTGTTCGATATAAAAAAAGTATGCGTAGGTATGCTCTGTCAACAAATTATACACGACAAAAAGAAAATGATCAAAGTAAACGAGTGGCTGTATACATTGATGGAAGGCCAAAAGCAACAGGGAATATTGCACGTTTTATGAATAGTACGTGACTTGGGTCAACTAATAAACAACCCAATTGCTTATTTAAGGTGCACGAGGGAAATCATGTATTCGTGTGTGCAATAAAATAAATAAGTGCAGGGGAAGAGCTGCTAATCGATTACAATTTGAATCGTATAGATACAAACAAAGTTGCTATCACGGGGGTGGTATGTACTATATACCATTTAAATTAACCAGCCTCCAATTAATGACTCCAATATACCATTTTATTATGAAGTTTTTTTTCTAAGTCTATTGGTTTAATTTTGCTAACGTTTTTTTTTCTTTGTCACAGGGCGACATGGATCCATCACATAGTGCAGACAGGGATGTAGGTCACGACACTTCTACCAAGTAGGTAAACCTCATTGTAATTGTACAAATTAGACAGAAGCAAACTGTTGCATTATTATGTTCTTTTTATGAGTGTTTTAGACTAATTTTGTAATTGTTAATGACATTCTTGTTACAGATAGATGTTGGGGGAAAGGGAAAGGGAGCTGCAGTACCTGAGCACATCTCTAGGGATGTGGACTCAATAGGATTAAGTGATGATGACCCTATAAATTCCACAAACCCTATGGAATTGATAAAAAAGTCACTTAGAAAAATTAGTAGAGAGATTGTTTGCTTTGGCATCTGTGGAGCCTTAGACTGATGAGATACGAGAGAGGGTGCAAAAATTGATTTGGACAACAGATAACTTGCAAGTAGTAATAAAATCTTTAATTATAACAAAAGTTCAATAATGGTTTATATTTTATACTCTTTTATGTCATTAACTAAAATATGTACGTGTTGTTTTTATAGCAATTTATGTGTCCTCATGAAATTGGTGGCCATGATCAGGGTGTTGTAGGTAGTTCAGGTGATGACAATTTTCTTGGCTTATCACTTTGAGTTCCCAAAATACATCATACTTGATACTATCAATGTTCATAATAAAGGTTCATCCTTGTTTACAATTCTTGCACTTTTCATATATTTAATATTTTATATATTAAATGTATTATTCTTCAGGTGTTGTCAATGTTCCTGTGCAAATGTCATCGGCGCCTCATTAGAGGTTAGCCCCACATGTATTTCTGATTGCAATGTCGACAACATGCAACATGCAGACATCCTCTACTGCACATCATATTGTCCTGCCCACTATTGGTAGATCCCTCTTTTTCTCTATCTTTTGTTATGTGTTTATTTCCCTTCAAGTGTTCTTTCTTAGGGGCATTTCATAGTGGATTCATTTTCTGCAGTAGGAGATGCACATGAAGATGCACCAAAGGTGACTACTGCTGATAACATACCATCATTTCCTGGATATTCTCATATTGTTAGTACAAGAATGTTGCAGTCCACATTGGTGGTGAGTGACAAAGAAATGATTCCCTTAAAGATACAAAAGGTTTGAGGTACTTTAAAATTATTGTTATTGTAAAGAAGAAAATCAAACCCTAGGTGTTCCCCCCACTCCAAGGAGAAAGGAGGTCACTAGGATTGACGGTTTTCTCTTAGGAGAGACTTTACATTCAAAAGAGGGCTTGAAACTCACAAGATCCAATCCCACACAATGCAAGATTGAATTCTAAATGAGTTTCAAGGGTTGAGACAACAAGGCTACCCTCTTTTGTAAAGAATGTAGATAGAAGGATTGAACTAGGAGTGTATGTGAAAGTAAGAAAGATTCGCTTGTAGACAGAGATAGAGACGCGGGATGAAGCTACAGACTTTGAATTAGCAGTAAAATGTCGAGACGATGCTTTCCTACAAGTTTGAGTGAAAGTTGACAGGACAATGGCGCCCGGCATGCACACGGTCCTCCGAAAAATCCGCGAAACGAAGGGGGATCTGTTCGTTTCTGCACAAGGATTCTAGATCTTCAATTACAACTGCGTACCTACAACCTACACACAGAAAAGAGAGGATGATTGGGGGGTTAGGGATTAGGGGTTTGCCTTTAGGTCAAACCCCGGTTTTGGAATTAACCAAGAAAAGAGAATGCTGTAAATGTAAATGTTTGTAATGTAATCAAGTACTGATACCTTGTTGTAAGAATGTTTGTATTCTTACATGCGAAGGTGTAATGATGTTGTATGTTGTATGTTGTGTGTTGTAGGTGATCTCCTCTTCAATGGTTGAATCCTTGTCTTGAATGCAACACTTAGCCTTGAATAGAGACCTAGAATGCTTGAAGGAATGCTTGAATGCTTGAATGTTTGAATGTCGCTTTCGCCTCTTTTACGCATATGTTTTTTTCTTTTTTTTCATCTCCCTTTCTGAGAGGGGAAATGTAGTTTATATACTTGTCAATTAGGGTTAGAAGACTGATTTTTCCAACCTTAGGCCGACCTAGGAACATTATTTATCAAATTGCAAACTTAAAGACCCGATGCCCAACAAGAGACCGAGCCCAAAATAGGGCCAGGGACCAGGGCATTGGGCGCCATGGTCCTGAGGGACCAGGGCACTGGGTGCCATGGTCCTGAAGGACCAGGGCACTGGGCGCCATGGTCCCACCTCTCGGAACAGCAGGGTGCAAGGAGGATCAGGCCAAGGTGCAGAAAAGATGCAGTTTTTGATGTCACAAATAGTTTTCAAGGTCTCCATTCAGGTTCAACATTGCACCACCATCGTGAAGACCCAGATGCAGTCAAAATTGCAATTTTACGACACTACATTTAGCCCCCACTTTAGTGGGAGTATAAGCGTACGCCCATACTTTCAGTAAAGTACAAGGAAACAACATTGAAAGACTTTCACCATGTCAAGGAGGCAAGATACACCAAGCCCCCAGTGGACTAAGGATCTTATGACTTCGATTGGAAAAGTAAAAGGGAAGATCACGAGGGAGAACCATGACTGACAATAGTATGGTTCCCTCACTATGAGTCATGCAAGAAAAATACCAAAAATTTTCAAGGCAAAGCTAAGTTCGTCAAGAAATTTTAAAGTATCCTGAAGAGATATGGATGGGGTGTATACCCCCCTACATTAAAGCAATCGCACATGCCTCAACAGGGGTGATTTCTTTAAGGTAGTGATACACATAAGAAATGAGAAGGGAAAGGAGCATGTTATCACAAAGATTTAGCCCCCAAGTGTGAGATAAACCTAAGGATAATAGACACAAAACACAAATCACGAGGTGACTTTGCTTTCCTTGGGGTCGGTATGTTGTATGATAATTCATGTATATCATATGTATGTATGCATAATTGTTCTTCATTCCCCAATCAAGGAAGGTCACCTGGAAGAAGGGAACACATGTGTCTTTTGAGTCAACATGAGAGAGACCAAAAGAGATCTCAATGCTTTGCATCGTCCTCAAGTAGACAACACTAAGGACAACAAATAGAAGAATGAGAATAACACATAGAAGAAGTAACAAAAGATATCAAGAGAGGAGGAGAGAGTCTGCTATGCTAATGAACTAGTCTAGCACATCATCCACCCCCCGATCTTACTGATCAATATTTCAAGAAGGCAGGAAACACGCTAGAGGAGGAACATCCAACACAACAGATGGAGCTATCACAAGATCCAAACAAGGGCTATGTTCATGTTCCAAGCCACGTTGTTCTTGTCTAGGAGCTAGGATAAGTGCTTTAGAAAATTTGTTAGATAAATGGTTATCAACATCAACATATTCATATTCACTATCAGAAGCAAGAGAAGTAACATTTTCATCATGAATAACATTTTCATCTATATCATCATCAAGATTTATAAAAATAAGATCTTCAACTCGCACAGGATCAAAACCATCATGCACCTTATGCTTAGGAGATTTTGGCTCAATTTTCAGCTAAGGAGAAAATGGAATAATACTAGCTGAAGGTGTTTTTGGGGATTGCAAAGTTTGAGAAGCAGCTGCACGAGCTCTAAGAAGACGCTTTTGTCGGTGTTCACACGCAGAACGATTTTGTCTAGTCTTAGTAGGAAGTTGAGAAGATTGAGGAGGAGGAATGTTCTCAATCTTATCACTTGGGTGTCTAGGTTGTGGTCTCTTAGGTTGGATAATAGGAGAAGAGGAAGGTCTCTTCTCTTTATAGGAGGAAGGAGGAGGAACTGCTCCATATAAAGGAGGAATATTTGGTTTAGGAAGGAGACCAAGTCCATCATGACGAGGAGGTATAGGTCTACTTTTAGAAAGTTTATTAGACATAGACATAGTCACATCCATAGGAATGGGTTGGGAATCTTCTTGAGGAAAGACATTAGTTTTATCTTTCAAAGGAAGAACTTCCTTCTCAAGAATGATAGGAATATCAAGTTTGGGTGTTCGAGGTTCACTTAGAGATAGGATCATATCTTTTTTCCACTTTTGATAAGATTTGAAAAGATGATCACTTCGCGGTGGAAGAGATTGGAATTGTTTAGGCCAAAAATAATCAATCGGAATGCTAGAAATTCTTTCAGCTGGTTTAAAGAGACTATGATTGATAGTAACAACTTCACCATTATAGGGAAATTTCAATCACTTGTGAATAGGAGAAGCAATAGCTTTCATGGAAGATAGCCAAGGATAGCCTAGCTTCACACGAAATTGTTTGGACAATGGAATAATAGCAAAGCTCACATCAAGGGATTTGTTATGGACCTCAATAGGTAATGTAATAGAACCAATTGCAGGAGAAGAAAATGCATCAAATATTTTCACAACCACATTTGTTTTGTCATAGATCACTTGATTCAATTGCAAAGTAAAAAGAAATTCTTCAGTAATAACATTAACCATGCAAGAAGGATCAATAAGCACTCCATGGCAAGGTGTATTCTTGACTTTTTCAACTATATATATAGGACCATCAGGTGCCCTGATAGTTTCACTAGAATCAAATGTGATGGAAGGTTCTTTAGGGATTTTCTGCTACTCTACAAAGTTAATCACATTCGGAGTCATAGACACAAGACCATCAGGTGAGAAAGAGGAATCATTAGTCTCAATCACATTAGAGGTATGAGAAGGTAATGGATCGGTAAAAATCTTAAGATTTTGGTTAGGAAGAGCTACAGATGTGTTGCCTTTATCATTCACACCTGAAATAGAGATAGTATTATTATCAATCAAATCTTGAATTTTACCCTTTAAAGCAAAACATTTTTTCAGTATCATGCCCAGGTTGACGATGAAATTGAGAAAAAGATTTGTTATCAAAATAGGGTGAATTATTCTTTGCAGGATCTATTTGCTTTATAGGAGGGAGAGTAAGCACATTTTGTTCCAATAACTTATTCATAATACTATGCAATGATTCATTCAAAGGATTAAACTCTCTTTCTTTCTTGAAAAACTTAGAAATAGGAGGCACACCTGATGCTGCATTCACATTGTTGTTGATGATATTTTCATTGAGCTTAACGAACCCTCTATTCGGTTTAAACTTCCCAAATGGTTGTTGACTACTATCACCCTTATCACTCGGAGCCATAGGATTTGCTTGTTCCATTTGACTCACAGTCAGTTGATAATTGTGAAGAGTTGCACACAATTGTTGGAAAGAAGTAAACTCAGAAAATAGAAGTTTTTTTCTAATATCTTTTTGTAAATTAGAAATAAAGATTCTTTGAATATCATTGTCAGGTACTGGAAAAGAAATTTGAGCACACAAATGCTTATATCTACCAATGAAATCAGTCACTTTTTCTTTAACACCTTGTTTACAATGCATTAAATCAATCAAAGTAACTTTAGGACTTATATTGTTTTGAAATTGTTGAATAAAAGCATTTGCAAGTTGTTGGAAAGAAGTAATAGAATAGGAAGGCAACGAGCAATACCATTGTAGAGCCTTATCTCTTAATGTTCTAGTAAAAAGTTTTGCAAGCAACCTTTGGTCGTGAGCAAAATCGGTACATATTGTTTGAAAGGTCTTAACATGTCTTAGAGGATCACCTTTACCGTTATAAAGCTCCAACTATGGGATTTCAACATGCTTAGGAGGGATAGCTCAAACAATGTCAAGAGAAAGTGGGCTCACAACATCAAATGTGGGCACACTAAACTTAGATTGATTCATAGAGGCAATTTGTTGCTGTAAAGAAGAGACAGTTTGTGCAAGATTGTTAATGGTTGCTTCAGTCGAAGAGTTCATATTAGACATGTTAGACTGTGATGGAGGTATTATGTTATTGAAAGAAGGTATTGATTGAGAGTAAGGTGGCGGGACACTATGATAGTTAGTCATAGGAGATGATTGGAAAGAAGGAGCACTACAAGGAGGAATGGAATGGTTGAATGAATTGCCCCCTTGCGTCATATTCATTTGTGGAGATGTAATAGGGACACTCATTGAAGGAATGAATGAAGAAGTCGGATTGAATGAAGGAAGAGGGTTGATTGAAGAGGAAGGATTGCCCCCATGACTGGTGATCATAGGTGGAATGTTTTGTATTGAAGTAGTCATTATGTTTGATGTAAAAGTGGGTATACTAGCAATAGAAGTTGTCAAAGGAATAGAATGATTGACTTGAGTAGGAGGTTGTGTATAACCTAAAGTTTCAGCACAACTCTTCATAGGCATCACATTCGAATCCATGATGTGTGCAATACTACACAAAATATCAATTCCATTCTTATCACTTTGAACCATACATTTTAGACCCTTAGTTAATGAAAGAGCTTGACTATCGGGGTATTCTCGAGATATCCATTGCTGAAAATCATCAAATTGGTTATCCAATTTTGAAAGTTGTTCTACAGATACCTCATGGAGAGCTTCTTCATCATTAAGAGGATTAGAGGAATTACCTATGTCCTCGTTAAAAAGGCCATTCAAATTAAGTTCCATCTCCTCGGTAATTAAACCTTGGAAAGACCTAATTCAAAGGCTTCATCTAATAGGAATAGTGTAAGTAGGGCTTATTGTTGTAAAACTCATGCACTAGAGAGAGAAAGAATTTTGAATTTATTTTCGAATTTAGAGGTAGAAAATTTCAATAAAATCAACCAATCTCCTAGATTTAAGTTGTTAAATGCAATCACGACAATCTCCCAAAATTTTGGAAAAAATGTCAGGGACCGTGGCGAACGGAGTGCACACGGTCCTCGCAACTTTTTTCAAAATTTTCATGGATGAAAGTTATGATGATTTTAAAGCTAATCTGAAAAAATTGAGTGATTTTATGATCTGTAGATAGGCCAAATTAAAGTTGCAATCTCAAAATTGAACCCTACCAAGATTGTTGAAAATGCAAAATTTGAATTTTGAAAAAGAGAGGGAAACTGAAATTTTGAATTTTATGATTTTAGAGGGAATACCAAAAGCAATGCAAACTTTGAAATTTAAAAGTTGACTCAATTTCATGCAAAATTCAATTTTGAAAGTGGAAATCAAAGTTGTTGCATTTAAACACTTAATTTCAAAAGTCACAAATTGCAAAAATTTGAATAAAGCACTAAAACTCTGAATGAATGCCAACACACTTTTTAGATTTAAGACAGTAAGAAACACAATTTTAACACAAAATTTCAATTTCAACAATTTTTGAATGATTAGAAGCCTTAATCCAAGCAATCACTAGACCAACTTTGACTTTAATTTTGAAAGTGTTAGAATTGATAAAATCAGTCAAGATTCTGGATTTTAGCAGAAAAATACAGTAAGATCTAGCTCCCAAAATTTTGGAAAAAATGTCAGGGAAAATGGCGCTCGGGGTGCACACGGTCCTCGCAACTTTTTTCAAAATTTCTAGGGATGAGAGATATTATGATTTTGTTGCGGAATCCAAAGTTACAGCCGATTTGGAGATGTTTTGATCAGTGAAATCATCGGTCAAAGGTTGAATCAAGAGGGTTTTAAAAATTAGGGTTTTGACACTTAACCACTTAATTTTCAGAATTAAAGCACAAATATGAATTGATAATTTGCAATAGAAGGGTAGATCTGAAACAAGCATTAACAATTAAACATTTCACAAGCTCAATTACTAAAAAGAAAATTTAGGGTTTTTATGCAATTAACCTCTAAAATTTGCAAAAGATCAAACATGGAAATGTAATTAAGGAAATAAAATTTTCAGATCTAACCATGAATAATCAAAATTAGGATGTTCACGTCGGGTTCACCAAAATGTAAAGTGGAAAATCGAACCCTAGGTGTTCCCCCCACTCCAAGGAGAAAGGAGGTCACTAGGATTGACGGTTTTCTCTTAGGAGAGACTTTACATTCAAAAGAGGGCTTGAAACTCACAAGATCCAATCCCACACAATGCAAGATTGAATTGTAAATGAGTTTCAAGGGTTGAGACAGCAAGGCTACCCTCTTTTGTAAAGAATGTGGATAGAAGGATTGAACTAGGAGTGTATGTGAAAGTAAGAAAGATTTGCTTGTAGACAGAGATAGAGATGCGGGATGAAGCTACGGACCTGGAATTAGCAGTAAAATGTCGAGACGATGTTGCCCTACAATTTTGAGTGAAAGTTGATGGGACGACGGCGCCCGGCGTGCACACAGTCCTCCAAAAAATCTGCGACATGAAGGGGGATCTGTTCATCTCTACACAAGGATTCCAGATCTTCAATTACAGCCACGTACCTACAACCTACACACAAAAAAGAGAGGATGATTGGGGGGTTAGGGATTAGGGGTTTGCCTTTAGGTCAAACCCCAGTTTTGGAATTAACCAAGAAATGAGAATGTTGTAAATGTAAATCTTTGTAATGTAATCAAGTACTGATACCTTGTTGTAAGAATGTTTGTATTCTTACATGCGAAGGTGTAATGATGTTGTATGTTGTATGTTGTGTGTTGTAGGTGATCTCCTCTTCAATGGTTGAATCCTTGTCTTGAATGCAACACTTAGCCTTGAATAGAAACCTAGAATGCTTGAAGGAATGCTTGAATGCTTGAATGCTTGAATGTTTGAATGTCGCTTTTGCCTCTTTTACGCATATGTTTTTTTCTTTTTTTTCATCTCCCTTTCTGAGAGGGGAAATGTAGTTTATATACTTGTCAATTAGGGTTAGAAGGCTGATTTTTCTGACCTTAGGCTGACCTAGGAACATTATTTATCAAATTGCAAACTTAAAGACCCGATGCCCAACAAGAGACCAGGCCCAAAATAGGGCCAGGGACCAGGGCACTGGGCACCATGGTCCTGAGAGACCAGGGTGTTGGGCGCCATGGTCCCACCTCCCAGAATAGCAGGGTGCAAGGAGGATCAGGCCAAGGTGCAGAAAAGATGTAGTTTTTGGTGTCACAAATAGTTTTTGGGGTCTCCATTCAAGTTCAACGTTGCACCACCATCGTGAAGACCCAAATGCAGTTGAAATTGCAAGTGTCGCAATTTTACGATGCTACAATTACATATAATCTAATTGTAATTTACTTTTTGATCACTCGTTTTGGACTAATAATCCAATGATTTTTTTGTAGGAAATAATATTTTTTATAAAAAATTTAATGACATTGCATTGCAGATATTTGGGCCCACCATAGGTAAAAGGTGGAACATTATATGTGAACTAACCCTAATCCACTATTTTGATTTCATGTCATTATTAGAATAGTTTTCGTTTGATCCATTTCTTGAACTATAATAAATGTAGCTTCAGTTCATTTCTAAATCTAACAGGTTTGTTTTTGCTTTAAAAGTTGGAATGACCAAGAAAAAAGGTTAAAAGATGAATTGACAAACTGTATCATTGAGTGGTTTTGAAATGACACCTTTGACAAAACCAAGCTCCTTGAAAAATTTGGCACATATCTAAAGTATGTGAGGGACCAATACATGACCCATTTAGAGAAGAACGTAAAGTACGAGCATCCCCCCATAATTCTAGAGAGGGAGTGGAAGGACCTAATTTTGGATGTCAAGGAGAGAATTGAAAAGAAAAAAGGAAATACACCAACAGATGCCAAAAGAAGTTATGAGATACTATTAAGAATGTAATTATTATACTAATTAATTACTTTTTATATTTATATAATCTAACATATTTCAAACTTTTCATAGACTGAGTGACATGTCAAAGGCAACCAAGGCAAGGCAAGAAAAGCACAGGAAACACAAACTCGACTCTGGTGGTTATATGAAATTTTTTGCACAAATTGTAAGTATCTATAAATGAAATATCGCATCAAAATATTTATAAATTGCAATCGATTTTTTTTATCAAACAATGCAAGAAAAATTCATGATACAAAGCAAAAATGCAAGGCTTTGAATTCAATAGAGCACCCACAGAAGATGACAAGAGAATTTCCCACCAGCAAGGCTATACAACTATGGCTGATTGGCTACGAGAATTGAGTGGGAAAACACAAGATTCTGGTGCATCCGTCACATAGGTAAATAAGCTAAATGAAAATTGTTTCAAATTGAATACTTTACCTGTTATAATCTAATTGATGTTGAGTTCCAACATAAAGTGACTATATTTGTTTTAAATGAGAAAGCAATGATAACAATGTGCATGACATTAGAATGCAGCCTGCTAATCATGAAACACCACCTGCACATGAAGGTCCATATGTGCATCCCAGTAGTGGAGGTATTAATTTGCTATTCAAATTTATTTATGTAATTATTAATACAATTAAACATCTTAATTTGTAATTAGAGTAGTAATTAATGTAACCTTTTTTGTTAATATTTGAGAACATGTAGTCAGTGGTGACCAAGTGGAAGCATGATCTGGGTACACAACATCAGGGATGTGATGTTCCCCAATCAAGTAAAGAGGACCACTGTTATTCCTTTAACAAATTTAATTACAATTGGTGTTCAACATTAATGTCACCTTTAGAATTTCAACTCCAGAGGATCTAGAGTGTGTTCAACATGTTGAGGTTGAGGCTAGACAAAATGATGTGGCCCCATCAAGTAAAGAGCGGAACAATTATGTTCTCTAAATTAATGAAATACTTTTAACAATAAAAAAAAAATGTTTTGAATTTAACTCATTTCTTTGTTATTAAAGAGGAATCCCCTTCGCTTGAGTGTCCTCATCCTTAGTATAGGACTAGGCATACATCAAGATCAAGAGTAGAGGGCAGAATAACTGAAGAGGGGGGAAATGGTGAAGAAAATGATGTTCCAATTAGTCTTTTCATAGCTTCAAAGAAAAAAAAAAGAAGAAATGATTGTAATTTACCTTATTTGATAATGACTTATTTTTATGTGTTAATGAATGTAATTATATGCTAATGAATGGTTATGAATGATATGTGTTAATTAATATTGATGAATGTTGCGTGCTAATTAATTTTAATCAATGTTATGTGTGAATGAATGCTATGTGATATTAATGAATGAATGTTATATTTTATTAATGGTAGAAAGAATGAATGAATGAATGAATGCTATATGTTAACGAGGAATTTAGAGTGATGTTAGGGGGGGGGAGGGGCCAAATGAGCTTCCACCTTCACATGGTTGGCCCTGTTAAGTAGAGAATATTAAACTATTCTCTAAACCAAGCGAAGCTCAATAAGATAACACACTTTTCATTATTTCATTATGTTGCATAGTTAATCTTATTGAATAATGTATACTGAATCTTAATTGTAGGGTCCAACAGAGCCAACACGAACAACAACAACACAAGTTGCTGGGTATAATGAACACCCATTTATGTATACTTTATGCTACGTGTATGCATTGTTCCCATTTTCATGATGTTTGTACTTTGTTGTGATTTTCATTGATAGACAAACACTTATTTGTTGTATGAGTTATTCTCAACCGGTAGTATGTGATGTATTATTCAAACCAGTATTATATGTCAATGTATGCATAGTCTTTGTTTGTAGAAGATTATTGGTGTTTGCAGAAGCAGCTTACCGGTCAAAGCATGACCGAGGACCTCAAGCGGTATGAGGATGCCAAATGGCAGCCAATCTTTTCCAGATCGAAACACTATGTTCCAGTTTACCAGTTTTTGTTTGTAAACCGGTAATCAGTATACCTTGTTTTGTTAACTAGCAAACTTGTAAAGTGTGATGAGTTATCATCCATCGATACCAATGCAGCGATTCTGTGTTGTATTACAAATTGTGTCTAGATGCATTGTACCTAGGAAATTATAGTCTAATCTCATTGGACAGACATGAAATCGGATTCCTATATGAGGACATCATGTTTAGGGTTTTGTAAGTTGCATAAGAAGATTAGGTCTTTGCAAGAAGGTATCTTGTGACATAGATCGAACGTGCAAAGGACAAAAGACTGAAGTAATACTGCAATGCATTAACAGAGAGCAATCAAGCATCTAACTAAGAATTTTGTGCTACTTTATAGATCACTTACTTGTTGATTACTAATCTCTTCAACAAGTAAGAAACCCTTAACCGGGTAGGCTTAGTTAAGTCTATTCTAAATCCTCTAACAAGGTGGTTCATAGTTATAGATCTGGAATCCTTTAACATGGTAGTCTTTAACAGGACTTATCTCCTAACAGAGATCAAGATTCCTAACAAGATCTATTCTGGTGAAGAACATTATAAGGCCTTAACCGGTCTGACCTTAATCGATCTAGTTGCTATTCTGCAGATAGTAGACTTGTGAGTTTTACTGACCGTGGTTTTTCCCATTTGGGTTTCAATGTCAAAATATCTTGTGTTATGGTGATTTTTCTATTGTGGGTGAATGCTTTATTTTCTATTTGGCTTGTTAGTGTATTAATCAGTTTACTATTGAAAGGGCTATACCAGTTTGCAGTAAAATTGCTTAAGTGCTTGGTAAGGATTTTGGATATACTAATTCACTCCCCCCCTCTTAGTATTCATCATGCACATATTATGGTTTTTATGTATACTTTATGCTATGTGTATGTTGCATGCCTTAAGTGAATTCATGCGTACACTTCATGCTTTAAATGTATTTGTGCTTTATGTGTACACTTTATGTTTTGCATGAATGCTTATTGCCCCAAGTATATTCATGTGTATGCTCTATATGTATTCTTTATGTTTTATGTGCATACTTCATTCTTTAAGTGCATCCATGTGCTTCATGTATATTACTCTTAAATGCATCTTTTAAGTATATATACCTAATAAATTATGGATATTAATGTGTTTGTTATGTCTTCAACATGATTTCCTCATTGTATGATTTATACGTGTACTTTTTCATATATGCATTATACCTTAGGGGGTATGTGTGTGTATTACTTCATGTCTTGCATGGATGATTCATGCTCTTGCCTTGCATGTAACAATATGTATGTTTTATGACTTAAGAGTATTCATGCTCTATATATATTCAAGTGTATTCTTTATGACTTCAGTGGATTCATTTGGATGTCTCATGCTTTATGTATGCTTCTTGATTTATGCGTTAAGTATATTCACGAGTAAGCTTCATGATTTAAGTATTCATTGTATGCTTCATAATTCAAGTGTATTTATTTGTATACTTCATGCTTCAAGGTATTCATTTAATGTATGTCTTATGACTCATTTGTATTCCTCATATTTTGAGTGTATTCTTCATGCTCCATGCACAACATGTGTGCTTAAGTGAATTCATGGACACTCTACGTATTACAATGAACATCCTGTTAGCATATAATTTTTTAAATTAATTATGCTGTTAAAATGTTGCTCTCCTTTATTTCTTGGTTTTATACATTGAACACTCTCTATCATGAGAATAGTTACTACAAGATTTTTTGTCCAGGGATGATCTCACAAGATTAGTCCTCTTTTGATAACTTAATGATGAACGAATGATACCAAACTGGTACTGAGCCGGAGGGGGGGGTTGATTCAGTACAAACAAAAATATAGTCCAAAACCAGTTTGACAGCAAATACTCCAAATGACTGGCTAGCAGTGATACTAGTTGAAATAGAGTGCAACCGGTAAGACCCAGAATAACTAAAACAATCATAAACCGGTCACTCACTAAGCTTTCCTCTTAGCTCAATACTATAGTACCATTACACCCTCATGCATGAACAGGTAAACTATCATCAGATCTTCACAATAGTTAGTTCAATATATTTTATAGATATGCATAAAACACAGAACCATCATATGCTCAATGGGTAATAACAAAGCATCACAAGATAAAAGCATCACACATGACACATATTTTTCATGTGGAAACCCAACTAGGAAAAACCACGATGGGGATGAATACCCACAAGCTACTTTTTGAACTCTTTAGAAGTTCGCTCTATTAGGAGCCTTGTCTGGTTAAAGACATTACAATAGGTTCTGCTAGGAACCGATCCTGTTAGGGATCACCCCGTTAAGGGTTAAACCTAGTTAGGGTTATCTTGTTAGAGGATTTAAAGAACTCAATAGCTAAAGGATCTCCAGAGCTCTCTAGCTTCTCAGAACTTAATAACTTCGAGTTACCCTGTTAAGGGATTTGAGTCAAGCTGGTTAAAGCTACCCTATTAAGGGATTTGTATCAAGCCAGTTAAGGCTACCCTATTAAGGGATTTCACAACTATTGAAGTGGTTAAAGATCAACAGGAGTCACAATGATCTAGTAACAGCACTCAATGCTAATGTAGATCCATTTTGGCTCCTCTTCTCCTTTTGCACATTCACTTTGCAGGTATCTTTTCTCTCCTTTGGTCTGGTAAGAATCACATATCACTTCCCTTGGATACACACACACAAATTTTGCCAACAACCTTAGAAAGAAACACAACATCGACCTTATAGGAAATAGACAGGTCGGTAGCAAAAACCTTAAACCTGTTAGGTTAAGCAATTCAAGCAGTTCAATCCTGACCATTGAATCATACTGCATTAAATGCAACAATCTTGAATTGATCTCAAGACATTCTCCATCGTCCATTATCCACCGATTTCATGGCGTTTAATAACCCATCATGCGTTATCACTGTTTGACAAACTTCGCACATTCTCGAGGTAGATAGGAATAGTCTTCTTCATGCAAGATCCTTCACGCGCATAGGGCTTACATGGCAATATGACCTATTCTTTGTTATACTGCTAACTCATCACACAAAGATCACCGATTGAGTCACATAGGCTTGAGGTACTCCAACCGAAAATCCCGAAGTGGAAACTACCTACCAACCGGTAGCCATACAATGCTTCCATGTGTCGGTTCCCATAACTACATGTTGGTTCACCTTGAGCAAATACAGTACTTCACTTTGGCATATATACTAGTTCACACATATGCCGGTTCTCTCTTCTCACATATCACATATGCCGGTTCACTTCATATCACATATTGACATCAATGACAACATATAATATCATTATGTCCTTATACCGGTTCACATAATGCCAACATCTTCTATCTATGATTCATCTACTGAGATTCAACCATCAAATGGGTGACTAAGGAGTGGCACTGGGTTGGGATAAGACATCTAAGGTTTATTTGTAAGCTAAACCTATTAGACAATTCCTAAAGTGATCAGAAATGTAAGAAGGAATTGAATTTAAGTTTTCATAGGTTTTCATCTTGACAAATTTGATTAGGAAGAGAAGGATCTATGTGATATTTCATATGTTAAGCTTTTAAGAGGTTTTTGCTTATATATAACACTGTAAGATATGATATTTCATTAAGATAAGTATGTTTGGTTATAGCAAAAGGCTTATTTGTCCATCAGTGTAACTTACCCTAATGAAGGCTTATTAGCAAAGTCATTGGAAAGACATGAATTATTAGAGCATAAGGAAATAAGCTATCCTGATACCCGATGGGTCTATCAGGAAGACATACACTGACATGTTCATAATAAAACTCTATCAGCAAATAGTTACAAGCCATCGGGGTAACCTAAGTAATCGAGATGTGGCTTGATAGGCTATATTGATACCTGATGGAAACACAAAAGAAAAGGTTCATTGGGGAAGAAAAAACCATCGGCATGAGGTGATAAGGGCTATACTGATACCCGATGTAAACATCAGTAAAATACATGCCGATAAAATAACTCTGAACAAAATGTTTTTGTGGCGCCAAGGAAATATTTCATCAAAAAATAATATCGATAAGCCATTGCAGATTTAATTCAAACTGAAACTAGAAGTGACCTGTATTTAAACCTCTCAATTGAATTGGTGGCTCACACGAGGCTAATTGAGAACTCACTCGGGAAATAAAAACACATGAATAGAGAATTTATGTTCATAACTCTTCACACAATGTATCTTCTTCAAGTAGATAACATAATTAAAGAACTAGGGACAAGAAATATTCACAATTGCAGAAATGGAGGCCTCGAGTTCTTCAGGGAAAAAGAGAATTTCTAAAGGGTCTGAGTCGACATCGAAGAAACCAAAAATAGAAGAGACTCCTCTTGCACGGAGATTGAACTAGGACATGATCAACCAAATGCAAGCACCAGGGCCAAAATCCAGAAGATCAAAACAAAATTTGCCTGTTAGAGATCAAATGGAGGACAAACTTAAGAGGGTCGGAGATGTGTGGACTAAGGTAAGGGGTTACGAACTTTTCCTGTTTTATTTCTTGAGATGGAATAGGGAAGTTCCAATTTGTAACCCGTGGATGACGAATTAAGGCAAGCTGGTTGTTCCAAATGTGTTTGTAAATATTAGACTATTGGAAACTTATGATTCTATAAAGAGGTGCATACAACTTCCAAATGATGATGTATTTATCAGGTTTAACAAAGGCACCATAGACGAAGTTTTTAACCTTGAATTTAATCTTGATGTGCCCTTATCTTTTGTGAAACTAGAAGAAGAATTTATTGAAATGGACAATACTTATAAAGGTTGTAATCTTGCCTTTCATAAGGCTGAGAAGGGTGTTTTGACTAATGAGGATTGTCCCCCTTTTAGCATGGACATATTTAGGGATTACTTGCAATATACTTACATGTCATGTGGATAAGTGGGGGGTGTTTTTTTGAATGTGGCCAACATTGGGCCTCTAGTATTAGCAGCTAATATACAAATTTATGAACCAAGGCTCTTTAATTATGCTACATACCTTGCTGAGAAACTAAACGAGGGCTTCTTGGACATCAGGGACAATAAGGAACCCACATTTTAGTTTTATTCATTGTTGATGCATATAATTTTGTTTTATGGAAGACATGAAGGCATGTGACCATTGAGTCTATGATTGAACACAGAAGATAGGGAAGGAAAACAACAACCTGTATAGATGTGGACACCAGTATGGGACTCACAGTATGTAAGATCAAATTACATTAAGTTTGAGGAATGGATTGTAAAACCGTTATATCAACTTTTTGGTGTCCCATGTGAGGGATCAATTTCACTTGAAATTAAGAAATTCTTAAGACCTATTGCCTTTGATGATAGGGGTCTGGTGAACCACAATTGGGGTGATTAGCTAGTGCATAAGTACTTCACTTGTTTTATAATTTATGGCTTTGAAGGACACCCTTATCCGCTACCAAAAATTGTACCAGACAAAATTGCCTATTTGGAAATTGTGAGGCAGTTAAGTGTATCAAATGATAAACATTTTGCAAGCATGCATAAACAAGTTTTTCTGCCTGGAACCCTTAGTTTCAGATATTTTTCTATTGTATCAACTAGGGCCTATGAGGCCATTAACAAAAAGCTAATTGAAGAATACAATTTGTTCAAGTTTACTGCCAGAGCTAATTATGACCCCGAAGGATACATAGGTATGTGCAAGAAAGGACATAACCTTGGAGATTATGTGCACATTCCTGTGGAATCAGAGAACTTGTTTTTAAATATGGAAGAGGAAGAAGCTCAACTAGTTATTGATAATTTGAATAAAGGCCTACAAGAGAAGAGGCTGAGATTACAAGAAATGGAAGTAGAAGAAGAGGAAGGTGAAGAAGAATCAGAGGATACCAAAACCATATCCAGATAGTAGGCACTTGATATTATTGAGGAACCAGACTTGTAGGAACAAGTTATCACCAGGTTAAGTATTCACAGTGATGCTTGATATGATTTCTATTCGGCTTTTGTTTCAGATGATGTATTTGTTTAGTTTAAGGAATTTAAATGTTTTCTTTATTATTTCAAAGGCAAGAATTTAACGAACTCTATCCCTAATATTCCCCCTGGAAATGAAGCAGAGTTATTGAGAAAACTTAAGGAAGAGATTGACACAGAGGTCACAACTATGACCCCTCATAGAGGGAGACAACTTCTAATTGAAGTTGGTGTTATTGTTTTCCTAGGATGGGACTTAAGTGCATCTTTCATTTTTGACAATATGTTGAAATCATAAAATAAAGAGTTCAAATTAGATATCCAAGGAGTTCAAGATGTTTTTGTTGGTTTGAGATTGATCAAGATGAGGAAGCTCTACAGTTATGGTCCCTTTACCCTCCTAACAAAAGACCAAAAATCATTGATGTGGATAAGGCCTTTAGGCACATGATGAAATTGAAGGTAGGTGAAGTGGACCCTGTTATAACAACAGATATGGGTATTCATATTTCATGGTTTAATAAAGCACAATTAATCAAGGTGATAAAAGAGAGAGATCAATATAAAGGTTTGTATAAGGGATTTCTAAGAGGAAGAGGTCAACAACTACCAATGATTCATGATGGATCCCAAATCAAAAAGAAAAATGAAGAGTTATTACAAGAAAATAAGAGGATCCAAAGGCAAATTCAAAGTGTGAGATCAGACACTTCCTTTGTAAATTATTGATACCTTTGGGAGAATTTTGGATTGTATATCAGAAGAACATGGACACTACCCTATCCTATCATTGGATCTACAACAAGTTGGGAAAATTGCAACATGATAAGAGGATGACGGGTGCTAATAAAAATCTGATTGAAGAAATACAAGGTCTTATAGATGCACATGAAAGGTTTGGAGAAGAATTGAAGAGTGAATTTGATGAATGTAAATAACAAAATATGTTTTTGTATAGTTGACAAATCAAAATGGAGGAATCAAGGATAAAGACAAGTGGCTCTTAGAATACTAGACCCTTCTCAGTGCTGCTCTTGACGTTGCTCATTCTGATGGTTTGGAATTGACAAGGAATATGGAACAGATGGAAAAGTTCATCACATGGGAGATCAGTGTTAGGGACCTAATCCGTGATGCAGACACCTAAAAATCAGAAGAATACTTGAAGCATATTTGGAAATGTGGTGGGGTCCTTGGAGATTAAAATTATTTTCAAACATTACAAACTATTGTTTTCAAGTGCTTTTATGTAATGTGTCCAGTAGTTAAGTTAGTTTTAGTCTGTTAGGATAGTTTTTAGGCAGTTAGTTTCTAGTTAGTTTTTTCTTAGTTTAAATTTTAATGAAAGGGTATGTCCTTTCATCTTCAAACTGAATCCTTGTCTATATATAGATGATCTTTTAGGAAAAACATATGACATAAGTTCTTTATAGTTTTAATCAAGACAATCTTTCATGCTTTTCTTATGAACTCACTATCTGGAAGTATCAAGTTGGTGGATGATACGTGCTGAAATCAACTGGTTTAAGTATTATATTTTCAATATAAAGATTTAAGTGTTTTTATTTCATTATGGTATTTATCTTTCAATTGAATTGATTAGTTCCTTAGAAAAATCTATTTACCTAGATTGTTTCATTGTGCAGTCTTATGTTGTTGTGATTAAGATTGATTTTCAGTTTGAATATTAGTTTGGAGGATTGGTTGACAAAATTCAAATTGTCTTATTTGTCTTCCACAGCAAGGTTAAATTCAGTAAGACTAACTAGATATTATATTTTAATTACAACTCATATAGAAGCCTTTGAAACGATGGTCTTGTTTCATTAACAAGTATTTAAAACTGTCTCTAAGGTTATACATAGAATCTCTTATTTGAAATGGTATGAAATCATTAAGGAATTAAGGCACTAGTCTTTTGTTGATTTTATATATTTGAATCAAGTATTTTCAGAGTGAGCTTCATTAAGGAAATATATTTCTAAATCATACATTTATCATTTTATAAACATTCATTTACAAGTAACAGTTACAGTTTCTTAGATAATAAAATTGAGTTCAAGAACAATTGCCATCTTGGAGCTATAAGGTTTTCTAAATTCGCTATAGAAACGTTTCACACCAACAGAGTGGATTGGGTGATAAGGTTTACCCACCTAGGTTGAGTGAAGCCTAAAGAGTAGGGGAATTTGGTCTGTGACCATTTCCGTTTGTTGACCAAGACTGATTGAGAGATCATTAGGAGAAGTGGCAATACTCTATGATTTCCAATCTGTGGTTTTGGGAACAAACACAACCCATGCTTTATAAGAATCATGACTTAAATATATTCATGAAATTATATTTTTTGAGTTTTTTTTCATTGTATTCAATTCTTAATTGGTTTTATAACTTGTTATATGTCTACAGAATGTTGTGCTAACAAATTTGATTGATAAAGAGGGAGAAGTCAGCCCAGTGGAAAGTCAAAGAAATGAGTCTGAAATTGTTGGACTTGAGTAGCTCTTGAAAAATAAAACACTCTCGAGGTGGGAAATTATTTTTAATACAATGTTTACTCTTTAAGTTTGTTTTATTCGAGTAGATCTTCATATAGTTCATTCTTTTCTACCTTCCATTATCATGCTTATTTGATAACTTTGGATGTACTTGTCATGGGAGGGAGATTGATGCTAGTAGACATGGTTGGATCTGAGAATATTGATCAATCTTCCTTTGCTGGGTTTGAGGCAAAACTTCAAGTATTCCTTTTCCTTATTATTGTCATTCATTGTGCACAACATTTCTATATCTAAGGTCAAACTGTAGGTATCCATTTTGTAATTCAGAGATTTATAATGCAAGCATATCACACACACAAAAGCCAAATGAACATTACTGAATAGAGAATTCCAAACCACAATATTAGAATTACATCTCCTCCAAAATAATATTGCTCTAAACTTAGTAGAACCCGTACATTTAACTTTCCTCTCCTCACTTGGTGAACGCTTTAAATTCCTTTTGAAAGATGCCATGCACTATATATACATATTTCTTTAGTTAATAATTGAAGACTTTATAGATAAAATGCATATACTTTTATTTATTTCTAGTGTTCGGTATCACTTTTCTTTGGCAATCATCAAGGAAAAATTAATGTTTCAAGGTTTTGAATCACTATTTTTGGCAAACATCAAGATAAGTTTATTACTTTCTAAGGTTTAGATCACTTTGCTTGGTCAATCACAAGGATATTTTGTTATTGGATTGGAGAAAAGTTAAAATATATATACAACTGATTATTTATATATTATACATGATCTTATGTTGCCCTAGCATGAAAAATAACAATAATTCCTTGTATTTTTTTTATCATTTGAATTCATTATTGACTTTACAACTAAATCTAGCCTAAAATTCAACTCTCATAACTATTTGGGTGGTTAAAATGTTTTTATATTTTCACTACTTGTGTTATACAATTGGGAAGCATGACCCTAACATTCACAATTTGTGGTCAACATGCGCCTTAATAAATACTCAAATTATTCATATGCAAACCCAAATCATATAAATAATAATGTCAAATCGACCTGAACAAATCAATGGATTCACCTAATCAGTGTCTCCTACTCCCTAATAGATAATGGGACATCAATTACACAATCTACAATATGCAACAAACTACTACAAACCTTACAAAATGAATCATTAGCTCACTACATCATGGCCATGGGTATTGGAGGATCCTCTTAGCATGGTTTAATCTTCTTAAATTTCATTCCATAGTTGAACTATAAGCTTTACTAAACACTCTTTCCAAAGAACTCCAACACCATGACTTGACCAAAGGTAACTTAGGTAACTTTGTCAATCACAAACATTTAATGAAATTATAGAAGTCCTTAACACCCAAGGCTAATTAGAACATGAATAGATTCTTCAAGATTTTCACCATGGTTGTATATCCTAATTTGCCATACGAAGTTAGATCTATCTCCCCTTAGAACCAAAATGCAACACTTTCCCACCCTTACATAGAAAACTATTTGAACTCTAACTCTCACATGCAAGCTTCTATCATTTCCCCACCATGACAACCAGACTCACACCATCTCTAATAAGGGAAAACTGTCTTGTTTCAAGACTTTGCAAAATTTCTATAACTTAAATCATGCCCAAACATCAATCTGACCCTTTGTTAATGCAAAGAATGATATATACACAACAATCAAGGTATATATCATTGTCTTTGACGAGTGGTCCTATTATCAACTAAGGATAAAACTTTATTATTAGTATTGCAATCTCAAACTTAGTGGAGCAGTGATCTCTATTGTGTGTTAAAAATTGTAGCTAGCTCAGATACCTGACTATGGAATTTTAATATTGTCAAGGTGTAGCGTCGTAAATTGTACGCACTCGCTAGGTTGGTACAATTTCACACCTAGTTTAGCACCCGCCTTAGCGCATTTTGCATTCTGCATTGCATTTCTCCTTAAGCACTTAATTAATCAAATTAATTAGGTCTAAAGTCTTATTTCATCATTTCATAAAGTAGGGCCCTTTCACTAAAGTGCGCCCTTCGCATTTCATTTCTTCAATACATCACTTAATCAAAAACCCTAATTAAGTCCTATTTCGAACTTGGGGGCTTGGTTTCGGGGTCTAAACATCTCGAAATCACCTGTAACTTTGGGATTCTCTCTAAAATCATCATATCCGACGGCCTTGAAAATTTGGTGAAAAGTTGTCGGGACCATGGCACCCATGCAACATGGTCCCGGACATTTTTCCCGAAATTTTGGGAGCGCGATCCAATCATAAAATAAAGCTTAACCCTAAGAAATTGGTGGGATATTCAATCTCTAGGTCGGCCAAAATACGAATTTATGACCTAGGGTTTCATACATAAAAGCTCTCTTTCCTCATTTGAAGAGGTCGGATTTTTGTTTCCAGGAACTTCATATGCAGCGAAAGAGAAGATCTTTGAAGACTTCAACAACACTCAACGTCATTCTATCAAGCATCTATCAAATTCATTCATTCATCCAATTAGGGCTTGGAAGACATTGAAGAACAATAGGAGATTACCGACTGAAGATTGGCTTGTACTCCTCCCTTGAGGGTTGGGTATGATTTCATATTGTTTTCATGTCCTTACATAAGCTTTGATATATCATTTATTCATGCTTTAGATCACATTGCATCTTGATTTAGAGCATTTGCATTATCATTTACAAGCAATTAGGGTTTACTTTCTAGGTTGCTCTAGTTTGCTTTCTTGCATTTTGGACCTTGCACACACACTAGGTCTGCACACACAATACATTTTACAAAACAACTTGGCTATTCGTGGAGGTGGAAATCACCAAAGCGGGGGTTTGACTAAGGCAAAACCCTATATAGCCGCCCTTCCCCCTTTTTCAGATATTATTGCAGGTTTCGGGATTCGGACGACGCCGCAGGACACAGATCCGGAAAGAGGAGACTGAGACAGAACTCTGTGTGCAATTGCAGCTCAGAAGACTAGGACAGGGGCACTGGGCGCCCTGGTCCTACTAGGACAGGGGCGCTGGGCGCCCTGGTCCCTGGGACAGAGGCGCTGGGCGCCCTGGTCCTCCGGACAGACAGCTTTCCGACAGTGTTTCAGGGTGCAAAACAGTGGTTTCCGGTGCAGTTTTCAGGACAGTGGCCCCCGTGCCCCCGTCCCGAACATTTTCAGTCTGATTTCGACTCCAGGTACATATCTGCATTCTTATTTTATCCTTACATTTACAGTTGTTCATTGTTTAATCTTAATTCTGCAAACTTGTTACTAGTTCATACTTACATTTCGAGGTTAGGGTTTGAACTTGTATCATTTTAGCTTTCAATTTCAACAAGGGGATAGAAATCCTAATAGATATCCCATGGCTCTCTCTTTCACCAAAAGAAGTAGCCAACCGTGCGATATCTCTAGGCTCTTTCGTATTCCGCAATGTGTGTCAAAAGTTAGGATTAGGGTACATTGTCCTAGTCTCGCTTTTTCCCCTACACATTTTGGTGAACCCGACGTGAATCTATCATTGCTTCCTCTTGCATTGCATTTGTTAGATCTAGATCTAGATTTAGTGTGTTTTTCATTAAAAGAGAAAAAGAAAAAAAAAAAGGGAGAAAACTTGTGTTTCTTTGCATTGTGTGTTTAAATTTTATGCAATCTTTTCAAAATGTCAGATTTCTATTTGCAAAATGTTCATGCATTTGATGATTATTATGAGTATAGCCAAGATGAATTAGATGAAGCTTTAGATGAGTTTTTAAACCCTAAGGATGCTAAACCTTCATTTTACCAAAAACTCATAAACCTTGTTACTATGCCATTTAGGTGTGATGAGAAAGATAAGTTGAATGATTCCTCTCAAGGATACATTCCTATCCATTCTTCCCCTGAATCTAGTAACATGGTTGTTTTCAATAATCCCCTCTATGAGGAGATGTCTCCTTTTGAATCAAAAGACAAACCTTTTAACCGATATGATTATGCTTTGTTGGATGATGCCTTTGATGACTTTGTGGCTTTGTCGAAACCTATAAACAAAAACAAGACCTCTAAGTTGGTTAACATGATAAGTTTGAATGGATATAACAAACCTCTCTTTGAAGTCCAAGGTGCTTATCCTTCTCCCACCTTTCAAATTCCTAAGACTCCTCTCCTTACTGTCCAAGGGAGGTATGATCATGATCCCTTTTGTACTCCAAATAAACCAATCATTACCGTACAAGGAAGACAACCTATAAGTCCTTACAATTATGCTAAGCAAATAACTAGAGAGAGTTATCATGCGGTTGCCCATACTTATCATACCAGAAATAATAAGCAACCCAATCCTCCTCCTGTTATTCCAGTTTCACTTCCTAATCCTCAACCAATTCTTCCTCAAGCTCCTCGTATTTCGCAAGTTATGGGTAAGGAATATGATCTCATAGAACAACTTAAAACTACCCCTGCTAAGATATCCCTTTGGGATTTGATTCAAACTTCTTCCGCTCATCATGGAATGTTACAAGATGCCTTGAAAGATTTGAATGTTCCTCCACCAAATACATCTAGTAATATAGCATCTTTTGTTAACTCTGTGATGAATCCTAAGCCTCAAATTGTGTTTACGCAAGATGAGTTGCCTACTAGTGAAGTCCAACAACAATATGATCCCTTGATGATTGTGGTTGTCATGAAAGACACTGCTATAAGACGAACACTAGTAGATAATGGCTCTGGCCTTAATGTGTGTAGCATCAATCTATTGCATAAGATGAATGTGGATACATCTCTTATGGAGCCTGACTCTCATTTTATTCGTGGCTTTGACAATGTGGCTAAGACTTCATTGGGTATCATCACCTTACCTCTCACAGTGGGACCTGTTACTCTGCCTACTCCTATCCATGTTATGCCGGGAAATTTGACATATAACTTGTTATTAGGGAGGCCTTGGATTCACAGCATGCAAGCTGTCCCCTCTACATTGCATAGACAAGTTAAATTCATTTATAACAATAAGACATATACTTTGATGGGAGATACTAATTTTCAAGCTTGTCTACAAACATCTAATTCTAAAGGAGATTCTTCTAAGCCATCCTCGTCTAGTGAGGACTCTTTAAACAAGAAACCTATCGATGAGTCTTCGCTTTCCGATGATCAAAATCCTTGGGATGAATCTGGAATTCCTAAGGAAGATCCTTCTCGGCTTGAAACTACACATAAAAAGGATTTTGATCCTGAGAAGGCTCTCGTAGAAGATGATTGGGGATCTCTTGACTTTAACCCTACCTTTGTGGGTGAATATAAGATTCCTTCTAGAGAACTTAAAGTTGAAAAGAAGGAAGAAGCTGGAAATCACAAAGTTGAAAAGAAAGAAGAAGCTAAAAGTCAATCAACCTTACCTGAAGCTATGAGTAATAATTTTGTGGCCACTTCTCAAACTTCTTCTCCTCACATCTACAACTATGAAGAGTTTGATTCTTTGTCTTATGAAAAACCACCTTCTTTTCCTGAAATGGCTGATCGCTATGGTCGTGGTTTTCGCATTTTTGCTAAGCATGGGTATCATGGAAAAGGTTGTGGTGCTAATGAACAAGGGATTAGAGTTCCTCTAGAGACTAATTTTCAACATTATGCCTTTGGACTTGGCTATAATCCCTGCAGATGTACTAAAGCCTCTAAAAGACCATGCATTAGTGTTAATGCCATCTCTACATCTTTATCAATACAACACCCTGAGTATATTGACGAGGATTCTTCGGGTGATTGTGCTCTAGATATCTTCCCTACCGACGACGCTTTAGCTGAGTTCTTGGGAGCCTATGATGCTCTTCCTCGTTATCATCACAATAGGGGACTCCCTTATTGTTTGAACACTGAAGCTTATTTTGGAAAAGAGATTGATGATGATAAAACTGTGAAAGAATTCCCTCAGTTAAAGGATACTCCTCAACAAAGTAATCTTCTCATATGTGATACCACTGATGTTAAGATGGATCCTTGCAACAAAGAAAAAGTCATTAAAATTGGAAAATGTTTGGATAAAGAGGAACAGAAACAATATGAAGAACTATTGCATGAATTCCCTGAGATTTTTGCTTGGGCATATTCTGACATGCCTGGTATAGATCCTAAGATTGTTACTCATAATATTGTCTTAGTTCCTGATGCTAAGCCCGTGAAACAAAAGATTCAAAAAATGAATCCTAAGATAGCTCTGCTTGTTAAAGCTGAGATTGAAAAATTATTGGAGGCTGGATTTATCCGCCCTATTGACTACTCCCCATGGATTTCAAACATTGTCGCTGTGGCTAAACCAGATAACAAAATAAGAATGTGTACTGACTTTCAGGATCTAAATAGGGCTTCTTTAAAAGATGATTTCCCTCTTCCAAACATTGATATGATAGTTGATTCTATGGCAGGACATGCCCTCTTATCCTTCATGGATGGTTTTTCAGGCTACAATCAAATTTTCATTAACCCTCAAGATCAATACAAAACCGCTTTCACCACTCCTTGGGGTACGTTTTGTTGGATAATGATGCCTTTTGGACTTAAAAACGCCAGTGCAACTTATCAACGAGCGATGACCCTTATCTTTCATGATTATATGCATAAGATTTTAGAGGATTACGTTGATGATATTTTGGCTAAATCCTTTCTTCGCATGGATCATGTTAAAGTCCTTCGTCAAATCTTCGAAAGAATTCGTAAATATCACATGCGCTTGAATCCCCGAAAATGTGTTTTTGGTGTGGATAGTGGAAAACTATTAGGGTTCATAGTTTCGCATCGTGGGATTGAGGTGGACACTAAGAAAATAGATGCTATTGTTAACATGCCACCTCCTCGAAATGTATCTCAACTTAAAAGCTTACAAGGAAAGATTCAAGCTATTCGTAGGTTTGTGTCTCAACTTGCGGATCGTACCTTTCCTTTTACTCAACTTCTTAAAAAGGATATCACTTTTCAGTGGAATGAGGATTGTCAACAAGCATTTGAAGATGTAAAAGTGTATTTAGCTAGCCCTCCTATTCTTCAACCTGCTGAACCTTCTAAACCCTTTATCCTGTATACAGCTGCTTCTTCTCATGCTCTCGCAGCATTGTTAGCACAACATGATAAAGATGGTAAGGAGTGTCCGGTTTATTACATAAGTCGTACCTTACTCGATTATGAGACCCGATATTCTGTGATAGAAAGACAATGCTTGGCCATGGTGTTTGCGACTCAGAAATTGAGACATTATCTTTTAAATTCAGAAGTCCATGTCATGGTTAAGTTTGATCCATTGAACCATCTTTTCTCTAAAACTGATTTATCAGGACGTCTCACTAAGTGGGTTATGATGTTAACTGAATTTGACCTTAAATTTGTTTCACAAAGAGCAATTAAAGGACAAGCGTTGACTGATCACTTAGTTGAGGCTCCTTCACCTTTTTCATTCCCTAACCCTGAGTCCTTTCCTGATGACTTCATTCTTTCTATAGAGAAAGATGAAACTTGGGAGTTATATTTTGATGGCTCTAAGTGTCGTACGGGATCGGGGGCAGGTGTTGTTTTGGTTTCTCCTACAAAGAAACCTATTCCCTTATCATATCGTCTAAATTTCCTGTGTACCAATAACATTGCTGAGTATGAGGCTCTTATAGCAGGAATAAAAGCAGCCCTAGCTCTTAATGTAAAACACATACATATCTATGGAGATTCGCAATTAATTATAAGACAAGTAACAGGAATATATCAAGCAAAACAAGACAAATTATCACAATATAAAGACCTTGCTATATCTTTATTACAAAATTTCGATTCTTATACCATAGAACCGGTCCCTCGAAAAGATAACCGACATGTGGATGCGATGGCATGTGTGGCTTCGTTAGTATCTTTAGAGGACCCTATGGTCGATCTTAATTTCGTTATTCACAATCTCACTTCTCCAGCTATTGAAGATGATTCTAGCTTGGTAACATGTTGTGACTTTGTAGACTCAGATGAATGGTTCTCGCATATTGTAAGATATTTGACCGATGGTACCTTCCCTGATTCTGCTAATAGGAACACTAGGGCTAGAATCCGCAAGCTGTCTGCTAGGTATATCATCCTTTCTAATGTCCTTTATCGAAGGGGTTATGATGGTCTTCTTCTTCGTTGTCTTAACAAGTCAAAAATCCCTGTTGCTCTTGAAGAGGCCCACTCGGGTGCCTGTGGGGGGCATTTTGGGGGCAAATCCCTGGTTCATAGGTTGCTTTGTATGGGATACTATTGGCAAACTATGCAGAAGGATTCCTTCTCATTTGTTAAGAAATGTCACCAATGTCAACAACACAATAATCTGATTCATGCTCCTGCCCAAGAACTTTGTTCTCAAGTAGCTTCTTGGCCTTTCTCTGCATGGGGTTTGGATCTTATTGGAAAAATCTCTCCTCCTTCATCTCAAGGACACACCTTCATTATAACCACAACAGATTACTTTACGAAGTGGGTAGAGGCTATTCCCCTTCGCTCTACTACTGCTGAAGTGATTTGTCAATTTCTTCTAGAAAACATTATTTCTCGATTTGGGATACCTTCCACTATTATCTCAGATAATGGAACATCGTTTAAGAACAAGGACGTGAAGAAATTCCTTGAGAAGTATCATATCAAACATCGATTTTCTACACCGTATTACCCTCAGTCAAATGGTCAAGCCAAATCATCCAATAAGATAATTGAACAGATTCTTCGTAAAACCGTAAATAAGCATGGTAAGGATTGGAGTAACCAGCTAATCTACGCTCTTTGGGCCTACCGAACGAATGTACGAATTGCTACGAGAACTACTCCTTATAATCTTGTTTATGGTGCTGATGCTATTATGCCCTTAGAGTTAGAAATTCCATCACTTAGGGTTTCTCTTAAAGGTATAGTAGATGATGACTCTTATAGAGAACAACGACTTCAACAGCTTGAGATGCTTGATGAACAGCGTATAAATGCTCTTGAGCATATTCAAGCGTATCACAAAACCCTACAGCAAAGCTATAATGATAAGGTCATTCAACGTTCCTTCTCAGTAGGTGATTTAGTCCTTTATGAGAATCAGCGCAATGTGAATGCCTTGCCGGCCGAAAAGGGAAAATTTAGTCCTAATTGGCTTGGACCATATATCGTTATTGAGGATTATGGATCAGGTGCTTACAAAATAGCGGATGTAGACGGTACGCCTCTTAAAGAACCTATCAATGCTATGCACTTGCGTAGATATTATGCTTAAATTCTTCACTTCTTATCTATCTTCTTCAACATTGGATAGTATGTTAGTGTTTCTTAATTAAAAGCAAAATAGAATTAAATGTTATGATGTTTGATCTATATTGCTTCGTTCCTGACAAGCATTTCTTCTTACTTTATAGTTTGTCTTGAATTCATTAATGTAAATTGTAAAAGGTTTACATTTTTATAATGCTAGCATATTATACAGTGTTTTTATGTATTAAGTAGAATCGTATCATGTTGTGTTTAAATTAAATTGCATTAGTTATATGATTCTTAGGCTTAATGCATATTTCTTCCCTATCATCAATGTCGTACTTGATTAAATATTTTAATTAAGTCACACATGTATCAATTTAATCATGGAGCATTGAGAAATCAATCACATAGAAATTAAATTCTGAACATACATGTACATTTACCAAATGTATTAGATTTAATCAAAACAAAACATACATTGTTTTAAGCATTAGAGATAACACATTTGAGACAAAAGAGAAGCATGTATATATACATATATATATATATATATATGTGTGAATCGTATACAAACATAGGTCACTGTATATCCAAAATGTGACCTCTCCTACATCATACAATCATCTCCTATCCCTAGGGCTAGTGGCTGGAGAGTGTCGACTGGATGCTCCCTCCTGATCTGGCCGTGGAGGTGGACCCATGGGTGTGTAGCGCGATACAGATCATGATTGACTCTGAGAGGAACTCCTACGATCCCTATCCATGAGGATCGCACGATAGGTGGTAGCCTCGGTCTGGGCCGCTACTAGATCTCGCCGCACCTGCTGGAGGTCCTCTGATAAGACTCTCTCTCTTTGCCCCGCCTGATGGAGATCCTCTGATAGGACTCTCTCTCTCTGTTGCGCCTGATGGAGATCCTCTGATAGGACTCCCTCTCTCTGCCGCGCCTGACGGAGATCCTCTGATAGGATTCTCTCTCTCTCCCTCCATATATCTACCTGTAATCGGAATGGGAAGAACAAATCCTCATGCCGACCCGTGTTCCCCTGAGGCCTGTACGTAATCTGTGAGGAACTAGGAATCTGTGCTATCATGGAGATGTCTATCATTGCCTGCTGAATCAAGGAACACCAGTCCTGCACATTAGCTGTGGCAGTAGAATAGATCTTTGTTAGTACCATTCTATATCATCAAAAGCATTAATCAATCAATATAAACCTACTATACCTGGATCTCCCTCGCGCCAGTAGGGATCATGATATGGTAGCATCTGTGACTGGGAACCGCTAGGCTCCCCTCGCTCGAATACTCTATCCACGATGGGTGTAGGCTGGACGGTACTGGTGACAGGTCTCCGTATCACCTCCTGTTCCTCCTATTGAGGAATACAAGGTGGATCCAGAGCTATGGTATCGTCTCCTGAATGGTGGGGAGCTGCATCCGACTCCTCCTCATCATCTCTATCATCCTCCTCGTCGTCCTCCTCATCATCCTCATCCTCATCCGCATCATCACCTGCATCCTCCTCGTCCTCCTCTCTATCTGCACCCTCCTCCTCCTCGTCACTGGGCTGATCACCTGTAAGTGGATCAGGATCTCCCGTCTCCTCATGACCCTCTCCCTCATCTGACTCCTCTGATCTGGATCCCTCGTCCTCGTCTCGGTCTCCATGTCTCCATGGGCCTGGATAGCCTGTCGGATGATCTGGTGGAAAGACAGGACCTGGATATGATCTCATGAACCATGAAACATATCTACGCTGTGCTCCAGGCTCTGCAGAATAGTCAGTGACTACATCCTGATCTGATCCCTCCAAGTCTGTCATCTCGATATCATCCACCGTCGGTCTCGCTACTGCTCTAGGTCTGGGAAGGACCCGTGAGTGTCGAGTATAGATGGGCACATCGGCTGGAACACACTGCTCTAGTCCGAACTGCCTCCGTACTTGGTCGAAGTAGAAGGGGACTATGATATGTGCATATCGTCCTCGTAGTAGGCGGTTCCTCTGTAAACATGCTAATTGTCTCTCCATACCATCCCATCTGTGCATTAGTAGGTAAGGTCTCCACACTATCACCTCGGATGTCAGTCTGTCAATAGTCACTCTCCAATACAACAAATCCCCAAATCTCCACTCGCTGGTCAGTGGATAAGCGAACACCCTAGGTCGCTCGCTCGCTATACTCAGTGGATAGCCGACAGGCCTGGTGCATGTGAAGTGCTCTAAAATCCACACCTGCAGAAGTGTGCATGTCATCAAACTACAACCTTGTCCGAATACATACTCCTCAAGGTCGTGATAGAGGTGTGCAAGCATACTCCGACCCCATGCATAAACTCTCCTATGTCTCTCCATCCCTCTGATACACCATGTGAGGCCCCCATGCATGTGTGTCCCTCGCCCATTAGGGCAGACAGCTAGTGCTATGATGGCTATCATGAGGCATCTCAGAAGTGGTATCTCTCCTGTAGGATGTAAGAGCCAGCTGACCATGATACAACCTCTCGTCTCGCTCGGCATGAGTCTCCCTATGCAGTACATCTCCTCCCTCTGATGATCCTCTGCTACCCGATCAGTCGCATATGTGACTGTCGCTCCTCTGATAGGAAGACGCAGTATACGGTACACATCCTCGAGTGTGACCGTCAGCTCTCCAACCGAAAGGTGAAAGGTACAGGTGTCAGGATCCCATCTCTCCATCAGTGCCATCAGCATCGCAGGATGAAATCGAATGGCTGGCATAAGAGTCACGTACCACAATCCTACTATCGATAGGGTGTCTCTCTCTGACTGAGTCAGCCGTGGAATCTGGTCTCGCAAAGTGCGAAGGATGTGTCCCGCTGTGTGCTCTCTCATGTACGGGAGACCCTGCAAAATGAAAACATGACCAAAATCAGTACTCAATCATCGAAATCGCAAATGCAAACTGTTGAACATTGAATGCTTGCCGTGTAACCCCTCGCCAGGCCCTGATTGGGGACCATGGTGCCCTGTCAGGGACCATGGCCCCCTGCAGGGACCATGGCACCCCTGTCAGGGACCATGGCGCCCTGGGGGGACCAGGGCGCCCCTCAGGGACCAAGGCGCCCTAGGTGGGCCTCGGTCGACGTTCAGGGTCCGCATTCGATCACTGAAAAGTCAAACATGCGAGAAATCAAAAGTCAAACGTTCAGTCAACTCACCTCATCCAGTGGCTCGTCGTCGATCACGGCCTGGCGCAGGATCTCGATCCTCGTGGGACACTCCGGTCGTCGTGAAGGCATGATGATTAGGTGGGATCCGCTGCACTGAATAGTATCCTGAAATCGGCAAAGTGACGAATACAAGTGTCACTTTCGTGGTATATACTCTAGTTTGTCTATTCTTACTTCTCGAAACCCTAATCTTTCCCCTATCATTCATCTTATCATAACTTGAGTTTGGGAGATGCGATTTTCGAGCCGTTTGTTGCGTTGGAATCGTACTTTCCTTCCCCTACTCTCGGGATGTTCCAAAAAGTGCTCTGATGAAGCCTATTTAGTGAACACCCCTCATCAACACTCTATTACACAATTTGTCGCAAGTAAACATGCTACCCTGTTTCACCTCCCTAAATAAGCAAGTCGAAACAGGGGAGGGCATATAGCTACTCACAGATTTCATCACTTTCCCTAGTAAGCATTAGGTGATTTTGTGATCTAATGTTTGTTTTGTAGGGTGCGGTTCCTAACTGTGTACTGCAGATACCGCTGGGGGCTTCATCCGATGACTTATGGATATATCCTTTTTCAAATAATGTTTACTTTTCTGTACTTTAGCTTGCATATGCACGTAGTACTCATATGACCGCTAAAGTGGGCGCTAAATGTAGTGTCGTAAATTGTACGCACTCGCTAGGGTGGTACAATTTCACACCTAGTTTAGCACCCGCCTTAGCGCATTTTGCATTCTGCATTGCATTTCTCCTTAAGCACTTAATAATCAAATTAATTAGGTCTAAAGTCTTATTTCATCATTTCATAAAGTAGGGCCCTTTCACTAAAGCGCGCCCTTCGCATTTCATTTCTTCAATACATCACTTAATCAAAAACCCTAATTAAGTCCTATTTCGAACTTGGGGGCTTGGTTTCGGGGTCTAAACATCTCGAAATCACCTGTAACTTCGGGATTCTCTCTAAAATCATCATATCCGACAGCCCTGAAAATTTGGTGAAAAGTTGTTGGGACCATGGCGCCCATGCAACATGGTCCCGGACATTTTTCCCGAAATTTTGGGAGCGCGATCCAATCATAAAATAAAGCTTAACCCTAAGAAATTGGCGGGATATTCAATCCCTAGGTCGGCCAAAATACGAATTTACGACCTAGGGTTTCATACATAAAAGCTCTCTTTCCTCATTTGAAGAGGTCGGATTTTTGTTTCCAGGAACTTCATATGCAGCGAAAAAGCAGATCTTTGAAGACTTCAACAACACTCAACATCATTCTATCAAGCATCTATCAAATTCATTCATTCATCCAATTAGGGCTTGGAAGACATTGAAGAACAATAGGAGATTACCGACTGAAGATTGGCTTGTACTCCTCCCTTGAGGGTTGGGTATGATTTCATATTGTTTTCATGTCCTTACATAAGCTTTGATATATCATTTATTCATGCTTTAGATCACATTGCATCTTGATTTAGAGCATTTGCATTATCATTTACAAGCAATTAGGGTTTACTTTCTAGGTTGCTCTAGTTTGCTTTCTTGCATTTTGGACCTTGCACACACACTAGGTCTGCACACACAATACATTTTACAAAACAACTTGGCTATTCGTGGAGGTGGAAATCACCAAAGCGGGGGTTTGACTAAGGCAAAACCCTATATAGCCACCCTTCCCCCTTTTTCAGATATTATTGCAGGTTTCGGGATTCGGACGATGCCGCAGGACACAGATCCGGAAAGAGGAGACTGAGACAGAACTCTGTGTGCAATTGCAGCTCAGAAGACTAGGACAGGGGCGCTGGGCGCCCTGGTCCCTGGGACAGAGGCGCTGGACGCCCTGGTCCTCCGGATAGACAGCTTTCCGACAGTGTTTCAGGGTGCAAAACAGTGGTTTCCGGTGCAGTTTTCAGGACAGTGGCGCCCGCGCCCCCGTCCTGAACATTTTCAGTCTGATTTCGACTCCAGGTACATATCTGCATTCTTATTTTATCCTTACATTTATAGCTGTTCATTGTTTAATCTTAATTCTGCAAACTTGTTACTAGTTCATACTTACATTTTGAGGTTAGGGTTTGAACTTGTATCATTTTAGCTTTCAATTTCAACAAGGGGATAGAAATCCTAATAGATATCCCGTGGCTCTCTCTTTCACCAAAAGAAGTAGCCAACCGTGCGATATCTCTAGGCTCTTTCGTATTCCGCAATGTGTGTCAAAAGTTAGGATTAGGGTACATTGTCCTAGTCTCGCTTTTTCCCCTACACACAAGGATAATTAAAATTCCTATGCATTACCTCTCATGCAATCTGAACCATACCCCACATGCTAAAAGCAAACCAACAAGTACCATTGTAATTGGCATGTGTATTCTTTAAAAAAAAAATCAATCTCCATCAAAATTTTGATGGCCACACAACTTTGCACCGATGACCAAACCGTCAGATCAATAGCATCCTCGTCGGTGCAAAGTTTCTGATAGGTGTCGGAATTGCAACACCAATTGAAGAAAAATCTGATGAGGATGTTGTATGTCCAATGACACTTTCTTGTCGGATGGTCGTCGTAGTCATAGAATTTCAACGGCAACACAAATTTGCACTGACGGCCAAACCATCGGATCAACAACATCCTCAACGGTGCAAAGTTTCTGGCACATGTCAGAATTGTGATGGCAATTAAAGAAACATCCGATGAGGATGTTGTATGTCCAAAGGCACTTTCTTGTCAGACGGTTGTTGTAGTCAATGCATATTTGTGGTGAGAGTTAGAATTCTGACATCCATCTGACAATATTTTTGGCCACAGGAGCGGTCATGGCCACTGTCGGAAGAGTTTAGGATGTAGTCAGAATTTTGATGCTAGATGGCATTGTCAGAATGTCCGACGATGAGTTTTCAATGACTTCATTTGTCGGTAGTCCGATGACAAGTAGTCGAAATACCGACGATAGGTCATCATAAATCAGCCCCAAATGTACTAGTGGATAAAACATGGTACTTGCTGCTATTTCTTGGAACCTTCTTTTTGCACTGACTCTTTGCCTCTGATTCTAATATGTTGATTACTATAGGCATGTGATTTGATATTCTTATGCAAATAAACTATATTACTGTTGGGTTTGTGTTGGGAAAATGATGTCTCAACCTTACATTTACATGAGGTTACTATTTATACTAAGTTTTCATTTGAGCATGAAATGGTGCGAAATTATCCCTGAAGCTTCTGGTTGGCTAGATAAATATTCTGGTAAAGTTATGTTGCAAGATCACAACTACTTTTGAAGATATTAAATTTTTCGTTTTGGAGGGGTCCAATGAAAGGTTTAATTTTCATTCAGAGCCCTTTAGAGGCCCTAAAGCACCCTAAAAAGTGGGTGTAAATAATGTATCCTTTTACGAGGAAATAGAGAACTTCATGAGCTTTTTGACGCTTCAAACAGTTCGTCAATCGGACACACGGTTCTCAAGTTATGACCTTTAGAAGTTTGTACTCCTGAAATAGAAAATATAAAATACACCAGACACATAAATGAGTTGTAAAAAGGGAGGGACATGTCATAGGGAATCTAGAAGGGAGATAAGGTTGGCTACACCTTATTGGGTGGTTTTAGCCCATGGTTTTGTAATGCCAGTTAACCATTTCTTGTATTATATCTCCTATATATGAGGTGCATGAGATAGAGGTTGAGTGTAAGAGAGTCTTATGGCTATTGAGTTACCTTTGAATCTTTGATTAGTGAAACTCATGCGAATAAATTGCTCTACAAGTATATTGTAATCTATTTTTTATTGCAGAATAATATATTGGGCAGTTTTTGGAGTGTGGGATTTTCTCTCGAAAGGGTTTTCCCCACATAAATTACTATGTTATGGTTTGAATTCCATTATATCTATTTCTATTTTCTATAATTGTTGGTATGATCTATCAAAGTTTTTGGATTACCCTCCTCTCAAGGTTAGTGTAGGAGGTTGTTCCGCTACTTAAATTCCTTACAAGTGGCATTAGAGCTTGATCACCTTTGGTTTCAGTTGTGGGTTGTTGGGTTTTTTCAACTAATCTAGATTTTAGTGGGAGATTTTGCAAAAGATACTTTTTGATCTTTTTGCAGGAATTTTTAGATGGCAAGTTCGTCAGGAAAAATAAAGGTGGAAAAATTAAATGAAATGAATTTTGAGATGTGCAAGCTAAAGATGGAATATCTCCTAATAGATCAAGATCTATGGGATGTTGTTGATGCGAATATCCAAAGGCACTTAGATCCTACTGTGGCAGCTCAGTATGATGTTTTGGACTGAAAATCCTAGGGTCTGATCTGATCAATGTCCATTAAGAAAGCACTATAAAGAAACTATATGGGATAAGCTTGGTGAAATGTATCAAGTGAAATCTTTATTAAATTAGATTTTCTTGAGGAAGAAATTGTATTCCTTGAAGATGGAAGAGGATGGACGAGTTGCAGACCACCTAAAATCATTCAATATGTTGGTGGCTCAATTAGTATCTGTCAGTGCTAAGATGAACGAAGAGGAGAAATGCTAGATCTTGATTTGTATTTTGCCTGATTCATGGGATTCTCTTGTTATGGCTATCGGTAGTACTTCTATTATTTTGAATTCTGAAGATGTGGTGGGTGCCCTACTTGGTGAAGAGATGTGAAGGAAGGTATCCCATAGTTCGAATGAAGCCCTAACTATTCGTGGAAGACCTAAGGAGAAAGGTAAGAAGAATGAGTAGCGCAATAAGTCCAAATCGAGACGGAGATCAAAATCTCCTTGAAAGTCCAAATTCATTTGCTAGAATTGTGGTAAACCAAATCACATCTATAAGGATTGCAAAGAAGAAAAGAATAAGATTTATTTTGACTTTGAGTCCGAGAAGGAAGATGGTGATGCATTTATTCCAGATTTGGTGACTCATGAAGGTAATGATGCCTGATTAATTGACTTAGGTGCATCTTTTCATATGACTTCCAATAGAGATTCATTTTCTAAATATAAAGAATTTAATGGAGGTAAGGTGTACTTGGGTGATGATTCACATTTAGATATTGTTGGTCGAGGTAAAGTTAGAATCGGGTTTTTTGATGGTAGAATAAAAAGGATTAATGGTGTGCTGCATATCCCTAGTTTAAAATGAAATCTATTATCTATGAGTAAACCGATAGATGTAGGTGTGTAGGTAGTCTTTTCTAAAGCAAGATGTAAGATGATTAAGGGTGCTATGGTAATTGCTAGAGGTGTCAGGTTTGACACTTTGTATAAGCTATACGCATACACTGTTGAGTGTAATATCACTTCTATAAAAAATAAATCTGTGGAAGATTTGAGGGTTTCACCTTTAGAAAATGGAAATTGCTTTTGGGTACCTTAGGGTGTTATTTCTTCTTACGCAAAGTTACTTGTAGAGAAGACTATGTTATGGTACCAAAGGCTTGGCCACATTGGAGAAAAGGGTCTAAGGACCTTGAAAAATAAACACCTTGTTGAAGGTTTGAATGATTGTAATCTTGACTTTGATTTCTGTGAGCATTGCATTTATGGAAAATAGAACTGTGTTTGGTTTTACTCGAGTTCTCATAAAACTTGTGGTGTTTTGGATCTTATTAATTCTGATGTGTTTGGACCAGCAAATGTTCCTTCGATTGGAAAATCCACATATTATGTTTCATTTATTGATGATTTTAGTAGAAGGACATGGGTATAATTTCTAAAGAGTAAATTTGAAGTTTTCAAATGATTTAAAGAATTTAAAGCAATGGTTGAGTTACAGACTGGAAAGAAAATTAAAAGTTTGAGGACTGATAGTGGCGGTCAATTTTGCTCTAATGATTTTAATAGATTTTGTAAAGACTATGGTATTAACAGACATAAGATAGCTCTGTATTCTCCACAACAAAATGGACTTGCAGAAATAATGAACATGACACTGATGGATGTTGGCATTCTACACTCTTATAAGAATAATGGTGTTGTCATTGATGGCAACCTTTTGGCAACCATCTGGAAACCTTCTAGCACTCATCTAGTAAAGCCATCGGTGGGCATCGACACCGACATAGACATCTACATACACTAGCAGACACTTCACCGACATCTGCAACAATGAGTACCAGCACCCCAGCCAACAAGGAATAAACTCTTGTTTATTGTATTTAATTGTAATTATCTTTTGTAAAGCTGACAAGGCATATTGTAAAAGACTCATATATATGTATGAGATCTTATAGGTCATTTTGCATAAGATCAGAGTTGTGATTTGTGTATAAGGTGATATAGTTGATAACGAAGGTTTTGGTTATAGAATGAGCTTAAACCGGTACTAAACCTGGCATAGTTGGTGCTCATTTGATGCAGTACATTGTATTGGATTTCATAATCCATTTTTGTAGTTAGGTGTGACTCTTATTGAGCAGTGAGCTCTAGATAGTTGGCCTTCCTACATGTGCAGGCCCCTCATTGTAAGTAATATTTATTCATTGGCCAATGAGTGGATATTGTGGGTCACAAATCCCACTGAGGTTTTTCCCACACTAGGTTTCCTCATTAAACATCTTGTGTTATGGTGTGTTTTCTATGTTGTATTTATTGTTCCTGTTTACTGCATTAATTCTTATTTACCAGTACACTATTTTTGAATGCAAAGTTCCTAGTAAGATTAAATATTATGTCAACCGGTTAGATACTAATTCACCCCCCTCTCAGTATCTCTGGGACTATAATTAATCCTAACAATTGGTATTAGAGCTTGGTCCTCTATTTTCAAAAGCCTAATAGCTTGAGGAATATTCTGACACCGGTATAGATGGAGAAATTAAGAAAACAATTGGAAGGAGCTCTTGTAGACTATGATGTAGAAAATTTGAAGAATATCAAACTTGATGATGATCTAAGGAGTGCATAGGAATTCATTCAAGGACTTCAGGAGAATCTTACTATAGCTAGAAATAAAAGAAAAGAACTTCATGAGAAGATGCAGAATGACAATGATGAAAAGGAAACTCTTAATGAACTTGTGAACAAGTTGAGACAAGAAAATAGTAATATGAAAAAATGAAATGCAAGATATGAATATGAGATTTTGTAAAGACATTGAAGATAGAAAGAAGAATGAAGAAGACTTGACTAGGAGACAATGATGCTGGAAATGAAAATCTAAGACTCGGTCATGAAAATGATATGTTGAAGACATATCTGATTCACATGCAACATGATAAAAATGAACTTATGAGACAAAAGGGAATTCTGGAAAATGAGTTGGCTACAGCAAATGAACACAAAGAGAAATTCAAGAAAAGCTCAGAGGAATTTGATAACATGCTGAAAATAAAAAAACCTAATGGAGATACTAATGGACTTAGATTTGAAATTGGAGAAAGTTCTGGTACTGCAAACAATTACGATCACAGTAAACCGGTAAGACAACCTAATGCTTACAAATTTAATGGGAAATGTTTTAACTATAACAAGTATGGTCATAGAGAAAATTAGTGTAGATTTAGAAACAATTAGAACATCAATGTACCCACCAGTCAATGTTCCAAATGCAACAAATTTGGTCATAATTCATAAAACTGCAAAATGAATGTGAAATGTTATGTTTGTGGAAGATTTGGACACTTACCTAATCAATGTCGAACACAAATCGGCATAGGATAAGGAAAGGCTATTCAGAATAATAATGTGACTTGTTATGCTTGTAACAAAATTGGTCATATTGCAAAATTTTGTAGAAGCAAGACTTCATCGACAAATAATAAAGGACCCAGTTTGAAAGGCAAGGAAAAGGTAGATGAGGTAAAGCAAGAATTTTCAAAACAATGGATTAGGAAGACAGATCAGAATGTTGATGAGACTATTTCTTCACCGGCAGAACAGAGTATTACTCCACCGGCAGGAGATTCTTCATCCAACTGAGAAGTAACCCTTGGGGGTATTGCAACAAGTTGAATACCATGCAGATTACCCTTGGTTGATGGTGAGAAGATATATTTCTTCTTTACCGATAGATGTGTTAAGTTTTCACTTAACCGGTGAGCATTTAATGTGGTTGTTGAAGGAAAAGTCATTATAAATCATTGGTTATCCCTTATTTTTGATTCACCGAGCATTCAAATTAGTAGAGAGCATGAAATCCAAGCAAAGACATTCAAGGTGAAGGTGTGAAGCAATTTCTTTCAAGCATTTAGATATTATCAGGTAGCTAAAGGTATTTTTCAAATGGCCTCTTCTTCAGCTCCCGAATTTATTGCAAACCCTACTATCGTTGAAAATGTAAAACTCCCTAGGCCTGTATTCAAAGTTATTCCTAAAGTAGCTAAGCAAGATGATTACATAGGCACATTTTCAAAGATTCCTAAAGGTGTAGCTTATGCTCAAGACCCTAGGATATATATTCACTGCAACATTGCGGAATTAGGTTTTGAGGAGTTGTTAAAAATGTTTAGAACTGTAATTTGCGATGAAAATGGCATTGTCAAACCCGAGCACAAGATTGTGGAGACTTTAGGTTTTGTGGAAATTTTGAACATCCCTGAATTTCTGGAGGAAGTTGTAAGAATTTTCCTAAGTAGGGCACATGGATAATTTCTTTGGTTAGATTTTGTCTGCAAATTCACCCGGTAAGGAATTAGGGCAGTAACAGGTTTACCCTCAACCAACAGCAAACCAGGCAAAACAAAGAAGGTTCCTAACAACAAATTCATCTGATAGTAGATCTCTAAGATTAAATGACATCAAGGACATCAATGTGATATTCATAAGTATGATTTTAGGTTACAAAACTACTCATGCAAACAAACTTAATTCAATTTCTAGTCTTTGCATTAATAGTGCTTATGAAATGGTGAACAACAATGCAAAAATAGACATGTGTGAATGGCTGAAGGATGAACTCATAGATAATTTGAAGAAGATTAAAGGAGGCAAGAAAGGAACATTTCGCTTTGGTAATCTTTTAGTATTCTTAATGTTGTATTTCACAAAGCAAATCCCCCATATAGGACAGAAAGACTTTGGATATGACATACCAGTAGTGCTAAAACAATTGAAAGCAATGTGAAAACACTAAAACAAAGGAAGAAAAGAGAGAAATACATAAGAGAAGCATCTAATAAGGTAAAGGAAATCAAAGAAAATGTTATGAACATTACTGGTATAAAGGCTAGTGAGTTGGAAGGGCTACAATCCAAGGCACACATTTCACCGGTTGGCACATCCTCTGACGGTGAGATACCAGTTGAATTCAAAAGAGTTGAAAGGAAGAGAAAACCTTCATTGGTGCCCTCTCCTCCACCCAAGAGAACAAGGAGTTTAAGGAAGAAACAACAGGTAGTAAGGCAACCGGCAAAGAAACTGACTCCCAAGAAGAAACAAAAATAGGTTATACCACCATTTGATAATTTGCTAAATGAAATAACTGATGATGGTAATTTGGCTAATGTGAGTAAATTCTATAACACATTCAAGGATTCAAAAAAAGAAAGCATTGAAAATAATATTATCTTACATCTAGATATATATAAGAAAGTCTTAATTGAAGTTGTGGATGACTTGCCAAATGAACTATAAAGGAGATTAGATGCAAAGAGGATTGCAGTGATGGAATTGGACAAGAAACTTAAAGTTGAAAAACTTATAGCTGTACATCTAGTTAACTCAAAAGAAGAGATTGATGACCTGATTTGTGAAGCTAATAGATTCATTTTTGCTAGTGGTCACCAGCAAGTAAGTTTGATGGTAGGTAGAATAAATGAGATTGCAAAGGAGACTGGTGATAAATGGGATATCTTTTTTGTTGAAAAAGAAAAACAAGAAGAATTGAACACACCGAAGAAAACATTCAAATTTTATCAGAAGGATAAAGTCAAAGGGAAAGGTAAAGTTGGTGGAATATCAAAGATCAAAATAACTGACAACTTACCACCACCTTTAGATACTGCATCGGTACATACTGATGCTCCAACAGTTACTAAAAGTGAAGGTGCAACACATGATGACACTAATCCTGATTCTGAAATTTTATTCACCATGAATGTAGATACTCAGGAAGTGAACATTGTTGTGGATAAGGACAATACAGAGGTTAAGGATAACATTGCTAACAATGGAAACATTACTGAGCAACTGACAAAGACTGTTGAGGTTGAAATCCAAATAAAGAAAACAAAGCAAACATTACAAATTGAGCAACCATTGGATATTGGAATGAATACTAATGGTATAGATGTTAACACTGAGAAACCTACTAAAATTGAGATACTGACAGTTGAGCACATAGAGAAACCCACAGAGAACCCGATAGAGAAACCTACAGAGGCACAAATACATATTGAGGTAGTGAAACCGGTAATCACTGAGAAACCCAAACCTTTACTGGTTGAAATTCAAACTTGGACTGATCCACTAGAGGATAATACAAGCAAAATGGTTACAAATGCTGGAAGCACAGAGGTAATCAAGGCAGTTGGTCAGACATTCAATACTTCATTAAGTGAATTCAGGCCTACTAATGTGACAGAGGTACTCCTGGACTGTATCAAGAAGATAACTGACTATAATGCATTGGCTTACAAAGCAATTGATGACACAATACCAATACTTAAGTTGATCGCACTGAAATGTAATATAGATCATGTAAAGGATTCTTTAAGTCAATTGGACACATTGTCCAAATTCATTACTGACAATGTAATAATAGTTGATAAGGTAAATGAGGACACATTCAAAGAGAAAGTTGAGAAGGAAAAGGATAAATTCTTTGAGGACAAAATAAATAAGTGCATAGAACATATAAACACACTTTTACTAGCACTAAATACTACAATTTTGGAATATAAAGAGTTGTACAGAGAAACATGCAAACCACATCTATTGACAAAGGACATAGAAAAGGAAATAAGTAGAGTACAGAAGGAGTTAGATGACATAGTTGATAACATAATTGGTTCATCTGAACCTATATCAGTTATTGAGCAGGAAATAGCAAGTTTTGAGGAGAAGTTGGAGGAATTTGAGAAAGAGAAAGAAAGGATTAAGGCTAATGCTAGAGAGTTTAAGTATAAACTTGGTCCTAAGTTGGACAATCTTATCTCTCTGAAGAATGAGATCTCTAAGGCATTACTTCAAGGAGAAAGATCACCGGAAGAGCATATGCATCATCTCACTAGCACGATCCAATAGACTCAGACAACCTTAAATGACAACAACAGATTCATGCAGAGTTTAAATTTGGTTTTGGCAGATATATTTCAGATTGTAACCAACCAGTTACAAATTTTAAGGTGAAATTTTTGCACTCGTCTGACAATTTTTGACAACCTTTGTCATTGATGTCAAAGGGGGAGTAGTGGACAAAGAAAAATGTTTAATCAGAGGAGATCATCTGCTCAGGGGGAGCACATATTTTTGGTAACTTTTTGGACTTCTCTTTTTGGAAACAGTTTTTGGATTTTTCTCATGAGTGTTGCCATTAATGCCAAAAGGGGAGATTGTTGGCATTCTACACTCTTATGAGAATAATGGTGTTTTAACTGATGGAAACCTTCTGGCAACCATTTGGCAACCTTCTGGAACTCATCTGGTAAATCCACTAGCAGGCATCAGCACCAGCATAGACATCTACATACACCGATAGGCACCGACACCAGCATAGACATCTACATACACTGACAGACACTTCACTGACAATGGCAACAATGGATACCGGCACCCCAGCCGACAGGGAATAAACACATTCTTGGGATGGAAATTAAAAGAAATTGAATGAATAGAAAGCTATGGCTAGGCTAGAGTAATTATGTGAATTAAGTGTTACAGAGGTTCAACATGCAGGATTATAGACCATTGTGTATTCCTTTTATAGTTGGAATGAAATTATTTGTTGCAAATTGTCCTACATTCCCATCAAAGATGGAAGACATGAGAAGAGTGCCTTACCAAAGTGCAGTTGAAAGTTTGATGTATGCTATGGTCTGTACTAGGCCATACATTGCCCAAGCAGTGGGAGTTCTATCCAAATATATGTCTAATCCTGGTAGAGTTCATTGGGATTCAATAAAAAAAGTCTTCAGATATTTGAAGGGTACCTCAGAGTAATCTTTGTGTTATCATGGTAATTCTATTAGAGACATGATATCCATGGTTATGTGGATTCAGACTGGGCAGGTGATATTGATAGCAGAAGATCCACCAATGCTTATGTGTTTACTTTATTTGGTTATGCAATTAGTTGGATGAGTAAGCAAAAGGTTGTGGTTTGTTTGTCTACTACTGAAGAAGAGTATATGGCAGCTACTCATGCTTGTAAAGAGGTCATTTGTCTTAAGAGATTATGTTCAAACATTGGAATAAAACAAGGAGACATGACACTTTATTGTGACAGTCAGATTGTGATCTTCTTAGCTAAGAACCCACCATTTCATGCCTGGACCAAGCACATTGATGTTTGATATAATTTTGTCAGAGATATGGTCAAAGATGGAAGGGTGAAGTTGGTTAAGGTAGAAAATTTGATGAATGTTGCAGATTCTTTAACTAAGGTTGTGAGCACAAAGAAGTTTAGATGGTGCTCGAAGTTTATGGGCCTCATGGCCCCTAGCAATTGATTTAATGTGTTGATACTCCCTTTGCTCTTGCAAGGTGTTTGACAAGTGAGAAATTTGTTGGGAAAATAGTGTCTCAACCTTGCATTTACATGAGGTTACTATTTATAGTAAATTTTCATTTGAGCATGAAATGGTGCGAAATTCTCCCTGAAGCTTCTGGTTGGCTAGATAAGCATTCCGGTAAAGTTACGTTGCAAGATCACAGCTAGTTTTGAGGATATTAAATTTTCCATTTTGGAGGGCTCTAATGAAAGGTTTAATTTTCATTTTGAGGACTTTAGAGGCCCTTAAATGGCATAAAAAGTGGGTGTAAACAATATAGCCATTCATGAGGTAATAGAGAACTTTATGAGCTTTCTAACACTTCAAACAGTTCGTCAATTGGACACATGGTTCTCAAGTTATGGCCTTCGAAAGTTTGTACTCCTGAAATAGGAAATATAAAATACATCGGACACATAAAAAAGATGTAAAAGGGAGGGACATGACATAGGGAATCTAGAAGGGAGATAAGGTTGGCTACACCTTAATGGTTTTTTTAAGCCCATGGTTTTGTAATACTGTTTGACAGTTTCTTGTATTATATCTCCTATATATGAGGTGCGTGAGATAGAGGTTGAGTGGAAGAGAGTCTTATGGCTATTGAGTTACCTTTGAATCTCTAATTAGTGGTACTTGTTCAACCCAACAATAAGAATAATAACTCTAGTTGAAGTCTCAACCCAAAGTTTGGACATTCACTTGGTAAAGTCACTATTTCCATAGCTAGTGTTCATTTGATTCTCAACCTAGGGATGTAATACTTGAAATGGGTCTGCACTATATATGCACTAAGTTCCTGCAATAGCTACTCTAGGCTATAGGAAATATTCTACATAAATTCATAAAACAATATTGACTAAGTTCAATGTTGATAGATAGAAATTACTTTATTTTGGTTTGGCTTCAGGAACACTCAGTGGATCTATTTCCAGTGGCTATAGGAACAGTCAATGCAAGAATGTCTATTGCATCTAGGGAAAGAAAATGAATCTTAACAACTACATAGGAACACTCACCAAGTGGGCCGCCTTGGGTTAGTGACTCCAAGCTTCCCAAAAACAACTCTAAATGCTCATAATAACATATTTTTATTCATCATTCTTTGGAAGTCATTACATGATTCAATACGAAAAGAAACTCAAAAACACTTGTGAAAAATCCTCTGCTTTGCTTTTTCCCTTCTCTTCTATCTAACCTTGAGAGAAGATAAAGAGCTTATTTTTAAAATAAATCATCTACAACAGATAGCACAAATCATGTCAAAGAGAAGAGGCAGATAATTGATCAAGAAAGGAGATAGCTGGAGTTATGCTACAGGAAATGTGGATCTAAACCGAACCATAGTCATAACATACTATGGTAGTATTTACAACTTCAATGTCCACTTAAGTTAGACATCGGTAGTACTTCTTGATTTCTTCTCCTATGTCATTCCTTATGCTTTTCAGCATTTATGTTGTTTGATCATTCAGTCATCTTCTTGAGTATCTCTTCCTACAACTGGCGTGATAGGCTATCTTTCACTGCAACATCATTTATTCCTTGCACTACAAAAAGAAATAACATACAAGAACATACATATGTATTTTATTTAATCAGGACATCTATTAATTTCACATATGATATTGCCCTAAACAATCCGCATGGCAACAAGAATAAATGACATGGCTGGATGAATAAACTGGCAGAGACAAAACATGCTTTAATAGGTTCAGACTAACATCTGAAATACATATAGTAAACTTTTGAAACATCATTACTACTATGTAAATTAAAATATGACAAAAGCTCAAGAGTTCTAAGGATAAAAATATGACAATGTCTCAACTCATTAGTACTCCTACAATGAGCTATCTCTACAAGTATATTGTAATCTATTTTTTATTGCAAAATAATATATATTGGGCAGCTTTTGGAGTGTGGGGTTTTTCTCCCAAAAGGGTTTTCCCCATGTAAATCACTATGTTATGGTTTGAATGTTATTATATCTATTTCTTTTTTCTATAATTGTTGTGACGATCTGTAAAAAAAATTTGCATTACCCTCCTCTCAAGGTTAGTGTAGAAAGTTGTTTCACTACTTAACTTCCTTATAGTTTGAGTATGAGAATATGATAATCCTCATTTCTTTAACATCATTTTTCCAAATCTCTTCCAGGTACTAATGGACTGGGAGTGGAAGAAGGTGGAGTGGATGAGCAGTTGCAGATCGGCAACTCTCTTAAGTCCAGACTCGTCATTCTAGGCAATGATGGGTTACTCTGTTCTCCTACTCATTCTTTCTTCTATTATATAGTTTATTTTCATGATGTATGAAAATATATGTCTATGGTTTCAGCTATTCCCACGACTTATGTGGGTTACCTAATGCATTTTTGTAAATAAAAAATAATTTATATGCAATCTTTTGGTGTTATTTCTTGAAAGTATTTCCATAATGAAATAAACTTAAAATTTTGGAATCATAATATATAAAATGAAACACTTGTAAAAAGCAAATTGTGTACCTTTCTTCATCTGCAATGTATAAGGCCTTTAATAGGCCACCAAATTTAGTTGTAGCGAAATTTGGTAACATCTACAAGACATAGACAACCACATAAAAGGTATTTACCTGATGATTGGAGATTTATTTTTTCTTTAAATACTAATGTGGATGAACCTAGATCTGTAGAAGACGCATTAGGTATGAATGATGCAAAATCCTGGAAGATTGCTATGAAAGAAGAAATGACAATTTTAAAAAATAATGATACATGGGATCTTGTACCATTGCCTGAAGGACAAAAAACCTGTTGGTTGTAAATGGGTGTTCAAGAAATAGATTGGTTCAAATGGAAGCATTGAGAATTATAAGGCCACTCTCAAGTTGAGGGTGTTGATTATGGTGAGATATTTTCTCCTATTCCCAAAATGACATCCATTAGATTTTTTCTTTCTATTACTGCTACTTGTGATTTAGAGGTTGAAAAAATGGATGTGAAAACTTCTTTCCTTCATGGTGATTTGGAGGAGGATATCTATATGACACAACCAAAGCACTATGTGGTGAAAGGTAAAAGTAATTTGATCTGTAAATTGAAGAAATCTTTCTATGTCCTCAAACAGAGTCCTAGGATGTGGTACCATAAATTTGATAGATATGTGTTGAGTTTGGGATTTGAGCATTCTAAATCAAATCACTATGTTTATTATAAATATGATGGTGATCATTTCTTGTACATTGCATTATATTTTGATGATATGTTATTCATTGGTAAAGGGAAATGTATGATTACAAAAATAAAGTCTTAGCTTGCTACTAAATTTGAAATGAAATATCCTGGTGTGGTGAAACACATTCTTTGGATGGTAATTAGAAGAGAAAGAGTGAATAGATAGCTATGGCTAGGCCAGAGTAAGTATGTGAATTTAGTAAAATAGAGGTTCAACATGCAAGATTGCAGACCATTATGTGTTCCCTTCATAGTTGGAACAAAATTATCTGTTTTAGATTGTTCTACATCTCCATTAGAGATGGAAGACATGAGCAAGGTGTCTTACTAGAGTGTAGTTGGAATTTTGATGTATGCTATGTTTTGTATAAGACTAGACATTGCCCAAGTAGTGGGAATTATTTCTAGATATATGTCTAATTCTGGTAGAGTTCATTGGGATATAATGAAAAGAGTTTTCAAGTATTTGAAGGGAACCTCACAATATTCCTTGTGATATCATGGTTATGTAGATTCAAATTGGGCAAGTGATATTGATAGTAGAAGATCCACTAGTGCTTATCTATTTACTTTATTTAGTGATGCAATTAGTTGGATGAGTAAGCGACAGGTTGTAGTTGCTTTTTCCACTACACAAGAAAAGTATATGTAGCTACTCATGCTTGTAAAGAAGCCATTTTTCTTAAAAGACTGTTTAGATATTGGAATAAAAGAGGGTGCAATGACAGTTATTGTGACAATGCAAATGTGATCTGCCTAGCTAAGAAATCAACATTTCATGCCCGATACAAACACATTGATAATTAGTATCATTTTGTCAGAGACATGGTCGAAGATGCTAGGGTAAAGCTGGTTAAGGTAGAGACTTTGATGAATGTTGCAAATTCTTTAACTAAGGTTGTGAGCACAAAGAAGTTCATATGGTGTCCAGAGTCTATGGGCCTCATGACCCTTAGGAATTAAATTATTCTTTTGATACTCCCTTTGCTCTTTCAAGGTGTTCGACAAGTGGGAGAATGTTGGTAAAATTGCGTCTCAACATTTCATTTACATGAGATAACTATTTATAGTAAGTTTTTGTTTAAGCATGAAATGGTGCAAAATTCTCCTCTAAGCTTTCTGGCACTTCAAATGGTTCATCAATCGGAGACATGGCTCACAAGTTATGGCCTTTAGAAGTTTGGAGTTGGGAAATAGTAAATATAAAATGCATCGGACACATAAATGAGCTGTAAAAGGAAGGAACATGTATTGATGTATGTTTTGACACATCATAGGGCATCTAGAATGGAGATAAGGTCGGCTCTACTTTATTGGGTGCTTTTAACCCATGCTTTTTTAATATTGTTTGATGATTTCTTGTATTGTATCTCCTATATATGAGGTGTGTGAGATAGATTTTTTGTGTAAGATTCTTATGTCTATTGAGTTGCCTCTGAATCTATGATTAATTGTACTCTTGTGAAGAGCTTTCTCTACAAGTATATTGTAATCCATTTTTTATTGTTGAATAATATATTGAGTTGCTTTTAGAGTGTGAGGTTTTTCTCCTGAAAGGGTTTTCCCATGTAAATAACTATGTTATGGTATGCATTTTATTATGTCTATTTTTGTTAAGTTTTTGTAACTACTGTAATGATCTGTAAAAGTTTTTTTATTACCCTCCTTTCATGGTTAGTGTAGGAAGTTGTTCCACTACTTAACTTTCTTACACTTGGTAGATAGGGAAAAGTGACAACAACACTAAATTTTTATTTTAGTAGTGAGGGTTACTTTGACTATGATTTCATCACCCCACAGAGGTATCTTGAATTGGGATAGATTGGGGAAATCGACTCTCCCAACACGATCTCAAGTGGTTTTTCTGAGTTTCTATATAAATATGTTGGTCAGGCAGCTGGAGTGTTGAGTGAATTCGATATATGTGGAGGCCCCCTCTACACTGATAAGCTCAATTAAAGCCTTAAGTGACTTGCTTTGAGAATATGTCGTTGGATTGGTGATCCCCTGGAACTTTACTATGAGCCAATGTTTTAGTTAACCCACAATCTGACATTTGATGGTTCAAGGAGTGTAGATCATACCCCATAGATACCTCTCACGTACCCATATTGATGAGACAAGAATCCCCTAATCAGAAGATATCTGGATCTTCGAGGTAAGATAATCTGGTATGCCAAAGAAGTGTGTGTCATGGAGTAGAGCCAGTTATACTAGAATCTCTATCTGTTAGTCTTGTATGAGGTATTTTATTGTAGAGGCCCCATTGAATGGTTTCCCATATCCAACCTAGGTTGTAAATGCTTTTCTCATGTCTCTAATTTGTCCGATGTTTTAAACCAGTAAGGGTCAGTCCATTTTGGGCCTATGTAGGCGCTTTTGCTTGCGTAACTTTGATTTTTAGAGTTGTTAAAAACAAGTCCAATTGACCATACTGTCTCTGCTATCTGTATGTAGTGTTTTCAAAATATCTCAAAAACAAATTTGTGCTCAAACAAGGTCATAGAAACAACCAACTCAATAAACAACAAAATTGCCAAACAAGGTCCTCAATTCAAAACAAAAATATCTTATTCACATCTTTTGCGATCATAGGTTTTTCCAAAGTCCTTAGTCCTCATCTTACATCTAATCCAAAATCAGAAGAAATGAGTCTTAAAATAAATCAAGATCAAGAACAAACCCTTTCCTCTAATCCAATTTTTGATCAAGTTCCCACCTGTCAAGAGTCTTATGATGATCCCCTTCCATCTCGAGAGAAAAGTGTCATTTTAAGTCCCCTTCAACACCCACCTCCTAAGAAAGATCATGATATCTCTTCTATCCCCTCCAATGATCCAATTCAAAATCAAGAGCGAAGCACAAATTCTGATGATCCTATTCCAAGTCAAGATCAAAGTATCCCTTCTTCTAATTCCAAGTATACATAGTCCCTATCCTCCAAATCCATTTTAGGTCCTCTTATTCCAAAGTAAAATACTTCCTCCCTTCCATCCATATTAGGACCCTATGTCCCTCCATCCACTATTCATATGTTCCCTAGCTCACAATTCAATTATGCTATCATTAATCAACATCAACAAAGGCACAATTTTTTGAGGACCTTCCAACCATCTACCTACATCAACCCATACAAAAGACCTCCAAATCATTCCTATTCATCCATGAATCTCATTACCTTTACAATAAATTTTTATGTCAAGAATAAAATCCACAAATCCAAGATCCACTTGTCCTCCATCACTCCACTGCCTCTCAAGGCATGTGCTAACGTTGATCTTAAAGACATTGCTATCTATCCTTGTGCAAATCTTCCAACATCATATCTATTATCCAACACCTATTTTCCGTCCTTCCTGTTCAATCCTTTGCATAAATCCTTCTTCTGTGAAACAGGTATTTGTGTCATTTTGTTACATGCTTGCCCGTACTGAATCTTATGTCCAGTCCATTTAATAGATATATTCATGAAATGCTTCAGAATCTAAGGTTGTTCCTCTTCAATACTATCTTTTTCTTGGGATGCATACTTGATTTGGAAAGAGAATCACTTGTTGTATCTTGATACCGACATCTTCTTATTACTATATCTCAAGCACTTAATTAATTCCCCTAAGTCATTATGGTTTTTTAGGTAAAGACGTGGCTAGTGAAAAATCTAAGATCCTTCTTCAGTGCCATTGTAATTCTCTAACCCATGTGAACATCATTTCTTACAAAACAATGCATAAAATAATAAATGAAAAGAGAAAAAAGAATATCAAAAGATCAAAAAAAAAGCATGATCAAGAAAAGAAATGTTGAGAAAACAAAAGCAAAAATGCAATGAAATGCAATATCAAAATGCTTGGCTTTGGGAACATACGATTAACTCCATTAGGGCTATGGATGCCTGACCACTACTAGAGCAATATTCATGAGGATTATAGTGATAACCTTATCAAGGCTATGGGCACTTGTTGGTACTGAGGCTATATCTAGGATGCTTTTGAAGTCAAGATAACTCACGTAGCTAATCATGTTGGATTCAAATGATTACAATGATCATATGAGTTGGATTAAACCCTCTTGCACAAACATGGGTAAGGAAAGATTAATTACGTTGATCCAATTTGGGATTCTTATTCCCTTTTGAGTATGCTTCCTAGTCTCTAGATATGTTCAATTAATTTTTTTGGAGATTCTAAGTGTGGGTTGGGTCTCTATCTTTGAAACGTTCAGTCCAACACTTATTCGGGTGGTGCTAGATGTTGTGACATATCACCCTTTTGAAAATGGAGAACTCTATACTTGGGGGCAAGTTTCACCCACTCTATTATTCCTACCACATCTCCCATTACCTCTCATACACTATCCATCACCCTATCTAGATCCATCTTGTTTTTCTATCTCTGATAAGCAACACACATTCTATTTGCTTCATCTTATCCATACCCTCTATTCCGTATCCTTTATCATATCCATTCCTTCCTTGCATCATCCATTACTACACATGATCTTTCTTCTCCCATCCATATCCTATCTCCATCCAAATCCCCTTTTCCATCCTTGATCTTGATCAAAACTAAGGACAAAAAGAAGAAAAGAAAAAACATGATTTCAGAAAAAAGCTCTTGATATGTCCCTTTACATTCCATAATAAGATACCTCCATCTTTCTCCTATCCATCTCCACCTCAACAATTCATTCAACCATTTGTAATATTCCTTGCCTTGCTAGACACTGGGGCAAATAGATACATATTGCTTGTAATCCAAAAATCTTTCAAAATCTAAAAAAATAAAAAAATAATTCAAAAATCCAAAACAAAAATTATTAAATGTCCTAAAAAATACAAAAACAAAAATCATAAAAAGTCTTGAAAAAAATCCCTAAAAATCATAAAAGTCTTGAAAAATCCCTAAAAATCATAAAAAGTCCTGAAAAAATCCATAAAAATCATAAAAAACTCCTAAAAAATCCATAAAAATCATTAAAAGTTAGGAAAAAAATCCATGAAAAATCATAAAAAGTCCTCAACAAAATCCAAAAAACATTGAAAAACAACAAAATCCAAAAACATTGAAAAAAGAACAAAAACCCTGAAAATTGGAAAATCAAACACAAAAATTATTCAAATATGATCCTGAAAAAAGCACAAAACCATCGAAAAATTCTCTAAAAAAGGAACTAAAAAGTAAAAAAACCATCAAAAAACTTGCAATAACAAGTCTTGCGCGAAATCAAAAACCCTAGCAAATATCTAGCAAACACTTTGCATGAAGGATACAAATATCTTATCAACATCTGCAATCAAACTGATCAAACTGTTTTATCAATCAAATCAACCAACCCTATCAATCAATCATCTTGTGTTAAACAGGGAAGGGTACACATGAAACCAGACAAATCAGTCTTACATAGGGTATTCAAATATCTGAAATCGGACATTATCAACCATCACATCAATCAATCAAAATGAAGGCATGGATTAGTATGGCTATTGGATTTTTTCCAAGTTAGTCTTTATTTTTTATCAATTGGTGACAATCATGTTCCTATGCTACTCAAGGATGTCCATAAGGGACTAGAGGGGCCAGGATGGTGCATAATCTATTTCTTTGTTTGTTGTTTGTGGTGTTAATCGATGAAGTTCTGGGATAATGTTACCTTAGGTGTCTGTGTTGGTACATTCATTTGATAAATATCCTATACAGAAATCAAGTCAAGAATAACTATGCTTGTGACTATTGCACATACCTTGACCCTTAGAACTACACCTAGAATGGAGGGTTCACTCCTTGTCTATTATGCATTTGTTTCTGCAATGAGATATCGTCTACACCTTGGTTCCTTATACCTTGGTGTACAAAGCTCGATTGGAACATAATAAGGCTCAATGATGAAAATGTTGTGCTAAAAAATAAAGGCACATGAAGTCATGGTTACATATTTTCTAATCTCTTTAACTCATCTTCTCGTTTCTCCTAATTCCATCTCAAATCATTTCCTCACATCAACTTTTTTTTCCATCAATCAATTCTATTTCCTAACATTCTTCACTTCTTACCAATCATTCTTCATTTCGTCATATTTCATTTATCATCTATCTTATGCAAGATGTGTCCTTCCTAAAACCAAACACTCTCATCTATCTTCTTCTTAAACAGGATGTATCCTTCTCAAAAATAGACATTTTGATCATCTTTGTCTTATACAAGACGTGTCCTTCTTGAAACCAAACTTGATCTTTACTCATCAATCCGATCAATCCAATCAATCTACAAATCTTTCTAACCATTTCTTTTATCCAATCAAACTCATTTATGTCATCAACTAACCATTCTTTCATCTTTCATCTAACATTCTTCTTCTTTCGAGAGATTATTAATGCCTTTAATGTACAAACAATCCCACAAGGGGGCATCCTACCTCCATCTCTCGACATACTAGGGTATGTTTTTCACCTATGGGCAGGAATTTTTTTCCATTTTCTTTGAAACAATGTCGTTCCGACATTGTCTCAAATAGGGGCAAATGTGGACACCTAAAAATGTCTCATTAATCATACACTAATAATTTGTCTTATTAATTAATTATTTAATTAAACTTATTAAATTCTTCCAAATTAATTTTAATCATCATTTCAATATCACTAATTATTCTATTTATATCGCCTTAATCAATTAATCATTTAACCCATTCTATACAATTTAATTAATTATTTATTATTTAATTAATTATGATTTAATATTTTATTTAAATAATTTCTTTAAATTATTTAATTAACTAATTTATTCTTCTAATCCAAATTTTTGAATTCGAATTTTACCAAATGTCAATTTCATCAAATTCAATTAATTACATGTGCATTTCACTTTTTGAAAATCCAAATTCAAATAAAATGTAAATCAAATGCAAATTCGTCTCAAAATCCTACAACACATGTGGAAAATATAACTCCCACTCACTTTCAGTCTGACTGGACAATTAATTCAGTCAACTGAGTAATATATTCAGTCATCTCCCCAGTTAACTTTGTTAACTCCTCAATCACCTTTTTCAACTCTCAATCACCTTTTTGGAACAAAGCAATCAAATAAGTTAATATACCAGTTCACTGATCAATCAATCTAGTTGACTGATCAATCTAACCATTTCACTGATCAATCAATCTAGTTGACTCATCAATCAAATGAGTTAAACTCCAATCATTTTTGTCTCAAGCAATCTCAGTCATTGATCAATTATGTTCCAGAATGAATCTCAACCGTCGATTATCATCCTCCAAAATCTATAAATTCAACATCCCTTCTACCAATTTTCTTAACCACTATCTTCAAAATTATTGTGCCATCTTTATGCAAGAATCCCAACGAGACACTGAGAGCCACACAACATAATATTGGAGAAGAGCAATGTAAGCCATGAAAGAAAGCAATTGAGGGAGTTTTGATTGAATTTTCTATGTTCAATTGATTTTAGCATACATTTCATTATTATTTAAGATTTTATTTAGAATTTTGAGTTTTACTGATTAGCTCTTAAATCTAATTAAATATGATTAATTTTTCGTAAACCACATATGAAACTTGAAGACTTTGTATGCATGCTATTCTAAATAGTGATAGATTGTCTCTCTTACTCCAAAATATATTTAAAATTGATCATTAATTTTTCATATTTTTCTAGTATATCTTGATTGTGATTTCTTTGGATTGTGTCAAAATTCTATACATGTTTTGATTGAAATATTCTTTGGATTCTTATGCATATATTAAAAATTAGTGATTGTATGAAATAGTAGTTCATAAGAATAATTCAATTACTTCATGTGTTCTGATATAAGATACATGATAAATGACACGAACATAGATCTTTGATGAAGTGTTCAAAATAACTATAAGCTAGCAAGTGATATGCCCACACATGTTGCGTTGGATCTTGTATGACTATCATTATCGTTTGTATGAGAGAATGTTTGGTTATATGTGGTGCCATTTCTTTGTGCATAGATGATGACACTCCCTTGATTGTGCTCTAGAATACAATTCCTTGAATAGCTTGAGTAGGGAACCTTGATGTGTTCATGGATTGTTATCATTTTCTTATTGCTATTGCATTTCTTTCTCTTATAGTATGTTGTGTCATGTATTCTTTGTGTATGGTGTGAGTGTATGACTATTGTATTCTTGTTTGCCTTGTTTGAGTGTATGGGCCTTGTGACTACCTTCGCGGGCATAGTGAGGTGGACCTATGGGTACCACATGGTCAGGTGGTGTTGTACACCACTATTAGGGACTGATGGACTTAGTTCATGAGCACCTTGGAGAGCTTCATCACCTTCCTTAAAACTTGACCTTCTTCTTCCTTCTTCATTTCAAGTTGTAAAATAAATGTATATTGATATGGCATTGTAAACATTGAAATTATATGTATAATGAACACTCCAAGTGGAGAATGATGTAATGAAAATATATTGATATGATTAGAGTAGACTTTGAGAAATCAATGTTGGAACCAGCCACCAAAAATGGTTATGTATGCTTCTCATTTGATTCTATATTATGATGTTATCATAGTAACACTTCAATTGGTACTTTAAAATCAACATAGATGAGTCTTGTACAGAGTCAAGGTTAATTTAGTCATCTTCTAGTTGGCCATGAGGCCATGAAACATGTTAAGTTCCATTGCAAAGAGAGACGTTAAGGAACCCTTAAAGGAAATTGATAAGATTTGAATATTTGTTATTTTGCACGTGCATAGTTAGTTTAATGAATAGTTGACCTAATCTTGAGGTTTGAGCTTAGTTCATGTTTGCGTTATGTATATTCACACTAGTTACTTTTTTTTAAAAATCATATATTCTTTTGTATTTTTCTCATATCCTCTAGGGTTCCTTAGCGAGGTGTTACATAATCTCTATGTGATATTTTTTATCATTTGAGATGTTACACAACTAGAAGGATTGATATTAGTCAATGCATAGGATCTCACTCCATCTTTTATCATCTTTTCAACCTATGTGCAATTTTTTTTTGGTGTGCACATCTCATTTCATGGTGTTTGATTACATGCACTCTTGTTTCTATTACCATGTGCCAAAATTTTACAACTTCCAACTTACTAGAGTTATAGGATGGATGGTTTTGACATATATCATTTGGTAAACATGAAAATGGTTAATAAATGATCTAAAGTTTCTAGTTAGTGACTAATCCTTTTTGTTTGAATCTAAACTGACATAATTATTCAACTTATTCTTGTGGTGGGATTTACTAATTAATGATAAAAGTTTAAGTTAAACTTCAAGTTTTAGTTTGATAAGGTGTTGGCAATTGACACTCATTGGATTCATTTTTGTTGTCATTTATGGCAACAAGATATGATGGAAGTCATAAACCGACACTAGGAAGCATATATCGACAGATACTAGCTTTGGAGCATTCAGGGCTACACCGGCACTAGCATCAATACTTCTTTGGAAGCCGACATCAAGGAGGATTTACTTAAATCATTTTGTAATTAATATTGTCAAGGCCAACATTTTTGTAAATGTATTGTAAGCCGACATAAGGCATATCATTTTTAATAGGTATATAGGTCAGTTTGCTAGGTTATTTTTGCAAGTGATGTAATAGATCAAATATGTGGATATAGGAGAATATAGTAGAACTGTATGATGCGAAATATATGTATGAAGATAATTTTGTATGCGAGTAGTATATCATGCAATGATCTATAAATAGCTTGGAAAGCATTCTTGGAGGAGAAGAGATACCGGTAGCAGTTCAGAGTTTATGAACCGGTACAGAGCAGAACTAAAACTGAAACTCTACTTGGCATAGCAGATGCATTCTTGAGTTCATTTTTTAGTAATTTACTTTGGTAGAAAGCTTGTAGTTAGAAAGGATCTTTAGTGATGAGCATTATTCTCTAGGAAGAGTACCTTCCTGCAAGTGCAGGCCCCTATTATATGTAATATCTTTTCATATGGCCAGTGAACTGATATTGTGGGTCACAAATCCCACCATGGTTTTTCTTTATTGAGGTTTTCCATGTATAAATTATGTGTGTTATAGTGTTCATTTATGTGGATGGTTAATTTGATTCTTGTTATATGTTTATTTGTTTACCAATATATATGCATGGTCTAGAAAGCTAAAAACTGTTCATTTCGGCAGAACACTAATTCACCCCCCCCCCCCCCCCCCTCTTAGTGTTCTTGGATCCCAACAATTGGTATCAAAGCCTGGTACCTTGGAAGAAGTTTAACAACTTGAGGAAGATCCTGAAATTGAAATCTTTGAACATGGCTATGGAGAAGCAACTTGAGATGGCTCTTGAGGATTATGATGTTGAAAGGATGAAGAACTTGAAATTGCAAGAAGAATTGAATTCTACAAATGCATTCATTCTTATCCTGCAAGAAAGGTTATCTTCTCAAGCCAAGAGAATTTTTTTTTTGCAACAACCGGATGATGAGGAGATAAATGCTCTTAAGGAACAATGTCAGAAACTAAGTCAAGCAAACATGCTCATGAAGAATGAAATGCAAGATCTGACTATAAGGTTATCAAAGGATATTGAGGATAGAAAGAAGAAGGAAGATCATGTTGTTATATCTTTGAAGAAAAAATTTGATGAATGTGGCATATTGACTCATGAGAATAATTTGTTGAGAACTGATTTGGCACACTCTCGGAACAATGAACAAGAACTTGAAAGACAAGTAACCACTCTGAGAGATGATCTGACTACTGCAAGTGAGTATAGAGAAAATTTTAGGATTAGTGCTGCACAGTTGGATGACTTATTGAAAAGACAAAGACAGATTGATGATTCAAGAGGACTTGGATTTGTACAAGGTGAATGCTTTGGTACTGCAATTGAAGATCAGACAACTAGTATGCAAAACTCATCAGAACAGAGGAAATCGGTAAGGCAATCTAATGCTTATAAATTCAATGGTAGATATTTTGTTTGCAATGAATTTGGGCATATGGCTAAACAATATAGAAATAAGGCAAATCAAAACTACAATTTTGTTCTTGGTCAATACACAAACTGCAAGAATATATGGTCATAGATCAAAAAATTGTAGAATGAATGTTAAATGTCATGCATGTGGAAAGTTTGGACATTTTGCTAATCATTGTAGGTCAATAAATGATACCAGATATGTCAAAGCAATTCAGAAGAACAATGTTACATGTTATGCATGCAAAAAAATAGGTCATATTGCTAAGTATTGTAGAAGCAAGACTCAACTGATTAATAATGATAAAGATAATGAGAAAGGAGAGAAGAAGGTAGATGAAATGCAAACAAGATCAGACCAAAAGATGGGTTAGAAAATCTAAAGAACCAAGTGGAGATGGATCTATATCGGTAACTCCATTAGTAGATTAGAGTATTCCTCCATCGGTAACTGAGACATAAGCCCTAGGGGTTGGAAAATTCATTGCTAAATTTTACATATTACCCCAGAAGAGATCTAAGGAGATCTGGAAAGAGATCTGGAGAATTGTGTTCATCATCGATGAAGGTTCACTTGGCACATAACTGTGAAACTGACATCCGTAGGGTTAATGGTGAAGTATTTATTATAAAAAATTAGGGTTTTATTCATTGATAAAAGAGGGTAAATGAATTCATTTTCACTCACTAAGCACTTAAACATTTAGAGAGAAGTAAAGGCGAGTCAAGAGCAAGCATAAGCATTGTGAAAATCTTTGAGTAGTTATCAATCTTCCACTGACACTCACTTTCAGGTATTTTTTGACATGGCATCTGGATCTTCATCTCCTACTTTTATTGCAAATCCCACCATTGTCAAAGTCAAGGATAGGTTAAGGCTAGTATTTAAGGAGGTTCCCAAAAATGCTAAAAAGGAAGACTCTGCGGGAGCATTTTCTAGGGCTCCTGATGGTGTAATGTATGTCAAAGATGTGAGGGCATACATTCATTGCACCCTTGAGGATTTGGGCACTAAAGACATCAAAAGCATGTATCAATCCCTGATACTGGAAGACTCTAGAACCATCAAACTAGAATTCAAAGCAATTGAGCATCTAGGGTTAACCGGTATTTTGTACATACTAGAATTCAAGATGAGGTGATCAAATACGTTCTGAGTAGGGTTCACAATGAATTTATTTGGATAGATAGGCCTTAGATGATCATGAAGGAGGCAATTCAAGCTGTCACCGACTTACCCAGGGTCAGACAAGACCCTGGCAACAAAATTTCTGACACAAAGGTCGAAAAACTCACCGGTGCTACACTTGATAGTAGATCAATGAGGATAAGCACAATCACCAACACAAATATAAATTTTGCAAGCATGATCATAGGTTACAAGGTAACTCAATCCAACCAATTAAATTTTGTTGCTATTTCATGCATTCATGTTGCATATCAGATGTTGAGGAATAATGTGAAGTATTATTTATGTGAGTGGATGAGGAGTGAGTTGATGTTAAACCTTGGAAAGATCAAAGGAATAAAGAAAGGCACCTTTAGATATGGAAACTTGATTGTTTGTTTAATGCTTTACTACCTAAATGAGCTACCTAGTATAGGGAAGAAGCATTGGGCTCATGACATACTAGTAGGTATCCAAATCAAGGAAGTTATCACTGGTCTTGGTACCGGTAGAGATGAGAAACTTTGGGGGTATTTTAAGACTTTTCAAGAAAACATGAGTAAAAGGGAGAGAGTTTCAAAGAACATTGTGGAGAAGTATTCCACTGATATCTATTTCATGGTAAAAACTGATGAAACTCTTATGGAAGTAGTTGAACCTAAGCAAATCTGGATTACTAAGCTTGGATATGAGGTGGATGATAGCATTTTTGAACTCTATGCAAAGATGTTGTTAGATGCCCCATTAGATGATAAGACAGAACATTTTTGTACAGCAGAAGAGAAGGCTCTTGAAGTGAAAACCAATTTTAATAGGAAGAGAAGAGAGAAGAAAATATAAAAGGTGTCTACATATGTACAAGATGCACTTTATAAGATAGACACTCAATTGGGTTCCAAATCAAAACAGACTGCTAAACTGACAGAGGTTGGAACTGCAAAAGTGAAGAAGCCACAAGTTCACATTTCCCCTATCACTTTTGACTCTGATCCTGAGGATAATGAACCTCTAGCTTTTAGAAGGGTACAAAGGAAGAATGTGGTAAAACCACCAATAGAGTAGAAGAAGACAGAGCCTAGAATGAGACTTGTTAGAAAAGCAAGTAAGCCTACTGCACCTCCACCACTGACAAGGAAGCCTATGTAGAAGAGGAAACCAATCACATCGACAACCACAAGAAAAAAGCAAAAGGGTGATGATACTGGAACTGATAAGACCAAAATGACCTATGTTGAGCTTATTGATGAAATTACAAAAGATGGAATATTAAAAAATATATCTAAGTATTATGAAGATTTAGAAGAGAATAAGAAAAGTGAATTAGAAGAGGCTATTTTGTTATATATGGATATCTATAAGAAATCCTTAATTGAAATTTTGAAGGAGATACCTTTATCCTTGTATAATAAACTTGAGGCTAGGAGACTTGACTCTGTCAAGAGGGATAGTGAGATCAAAGAAGTAGCACTTTTGGAATTGTGTGGTACTATAAATAATGAGGAAATGAAAAGACGTATTGACAATACAAATAGGACAATCTTCAGTAGTAAATCCTGATAGATAAGCCTTATGATGGGGAGAGTAAATGAGGTGGTAAATGAGGAAAGTAAGGGATGGACCAAATTCTTTCAGAAAAAAACCCAAACTTTCTCACATCTCAAGAAGAATTTGCAAGGGCAACATCTTCCACCATTCCTGACAAATCAAAAGGGAAAGGTATTTTGGAGAGTTCAACTCCAATTTTGACACAACCGGTAGTAACTATAGATACTCAAACACAACCGGAAACTAAGGAGAGTCTACAGTCTGTATCAGCATAGACCATTTTTTACCAAGGCAATGTATAGGACACTAGAAACTCTGTGGATAATACTCCACCGGCAGTAACTGACACTGCACCAAGTGGCGAAGCCACTAGTGCAATAGAGGTTGAGATGGACAAGGTAAAAGCCACTGAGTCCATATTGGTAGGTAAAATTGATTCCCCAGCAAAGGTTTTGGCAATTGACATTTCTCAGGTTGAGAAGAAACTAGTCTCTAAGTTGAGTCCAACTGAATTAATGATGATGGCTACTCAGAAATTATTGAAGCAAGGTACTATAGATAAAGGATTAATTGATCAATTAGTCTCTATATTGCACAAATTATTACCTGACTGTCAAATTGAAGATGGAGCACTCCCTTTCGGTAAACTCAAGACTCTAACAGAGCACATATCCAACAATTTTTAATCTCTAAGGCAAATAGAAGACTGACAGGCTTTGGACAATTTCACAGCAGCAAAAAGAACAACTTTTGATCAACTTATAGAAACAGGGAAGAAGAAAATTGAGGACAAACTTATCCCTATTGAGGTTTGTTTAAAACAATGTACAAATATCTACACAGTGTGTTGTAACATAGAAAGTCTTACAGCTAATGTAGATAGTAGATTGAAGGAGTTATATGATAAGATGGCTAAAATTGCTAACTCTTTTGATGGATTGACTACACTAACCACATCTATGGATGGAGAATTTTTGTCCTTGGAGAACCAATTTTTTTCTTTTGAGAAGGAGAGAGATAAAATCATGAGAAGAGCAAGAAATCTAAGAGGATTGGTAAGTCCTAGACTAGATTCATTGGGTGTTCACAAGAAAGTGTGAATGAATATGATAGCTAAACCCACACCAACAGATATCCAAAAGAAAGAAACACTTGCCCACTTACTAAGTGGACTTGCATCTATTTTTGATACTTTCAAATCCGGTTGGGATACATATCTTTAGTTATTGCAAAAGGAATACCCAAAAATCCTGAAGATGACTAAGCTCCAATGAAACTAACAGTATTCTTTTATTCTTTCAATTCTTTCACCGCTTTGGCATTAATGTCAAAGGGGGAGTACGTTCATATGTGAAAAATATCAGGGAAACACATTTCAGATGGAGTTTATTGCTCAGGCGGAGCATATCGGTAGGGAATCCATTTTTCACATGAGTGTTGCCATCAATACCAAAGGGGGAGATTGTTGACAATTGACACTCATTGGATTCATTTTTATTGTCATTGATGGCAACAAGATATGATGGAAGTCATAAACTGGCACTAGGAAGCATATACCAACAAATACCGGCTTTGGAGCATTCAGGGCTACACCGACACCGACATCAAGGAGGATTTACTTAAATAATTTTGTAATTAATATTTTCAAGGCTAACATTTTTTGTAACTGTATTGCAAGCCGACATAAGGCATATCATTTGTAATAGGTATATAGGTTAGTCTATTAGGTTATTTTTGCAAGTGACGTAATAGATCAAATATGTGGATATAGGACAATATAGCATAACTGTATGATGTGAAATATATGTATGCAGATCATTTGTATGTGAGAATTATATCATGCAATGATCTATAGATAGCTTGGAAAGCATTCTTGGAGGAGAAGAGCAGTGATTTTTTTAGTGGATAATATTTGCCAATTGGTTATTTTTTAAAATTTGGAAATCAAAATTTGGCTAATATTTCAAGTTATAAGGTGACCTAAATCGCCATATTTTTACAAAATTTAATTTTAGTCTTATTTAAATCGCCATAGAATTTATTTTATTAAATTTTTGAACTCAAAGATTTGCCAAAATATTCGATACATGATTGGATCAAATTCGCCAAAATTTTATAAATTATTATAAAAAATTAAATTAATTCGCCAATAATACATCATAATTATTAGTTAATTTAGGGTTTTATTAGAAATCGTTAGTTGCCAACATTGGTTCAAAGTATAATCTAATGACCATCATTGCATTCCATGAGGTAAATTGTACCTACAAGTTGTAATGCTCATGAGGGTTGAGTTGCTTTTCAATTGTTGACCTCAATAGAAATCAATGGTATAAAAAAAATATGGAGTCCCATGATTATGACAATTTTTAAGTACATTTTATATAAAATACAAAGAGGGCTATTAGATTAATTTAAATTAATGGCAGTAACTAAATAAAGTAGTGTCTACCCTTTAAACTCATTAACGATTTCCACCTTAGGCCTCTACTTTTCTATAAGTTTTTTTTTTAAATGAAATTATTTGCAATAGTAATTAATGCATACTCATATTATTTTCTAAGATTCGCCAAGATTTTCTACCCAAAAATTTTGATGTAAAAAAAATTGCCAATAAAATTAATATTTTTCTTATAAAAAATGAAGGATTCGCCAATAAAAATTATTATTTTTCATCCAAAATAAATAAATATTCACCAATATTCTATATCTTTTTTTATAGGGGTTTTCTTAAAGTTATCACTGGAGAAGAGATTCTGATAGCAATTCAGAGTTTATGAACTGGTACAGAGCAGAGCTAGAATAGGAACTCTACTTGGCATAGCAGATGCATTCTTGAGTTCTTTTTCAGTAATTTACTTTGGCAAAAAGCTTGTAGTTAGTGAGGCTCTTTAGTGCAAGCAGTATGATCTAGGCAGTGTGCCTTCCTACAAGTGCAGGCCCCTATTATATGTAATATCTTCATATAGCCAGTGAACTGATATTGTGGGTCACAAATCCCACCGTGGTTTTTCCTCATTGAGGTTTTCCACATATAAATTTTGTGTGTTATGGTGTTCATTTATGTGGATGGTTTATTTGCTTCTTGTTATATGTTTATTTGTTTACTGGTATATATATGCATGGTCTAGAAAGGTAAAAATTGTTCATTCCGGCAGGAACACTAATTCACCCCCCCCTCTGAGTGGTCTTGGATCCCAACATAAGGAAGGTCAATAGATAGAGTGATTCAATTACTTAGGCTCAAACTTTGATGGAGAACAACATAACAAGTTAATGGTTTAGAATATTGAGGAGGAATTCCATTATTGGTCATTAGGTTGGGATTTTATTTTATAGGAAAAGAGTAATCTCGTAGGCTAGTGTTTTGAATTATTGGGTTTCATAATTCAAGGGTCCCTTGAGTGTAGTTTCTTTTGTAGTTAATTAAGTGCACATTTCCTTGGTCTTCATCATTCTCTTCCTTGTTCTTTTCTTGTGAGTATATGTTTGTATTATTGGTTATTCATTTGACTTGCTTATGATGTCACATCAATATCTATCATGAAATAATGAGTCATTAATAATATAATGTGAAGTAGAAGATAAAGGAAGTTCATCACTCAAGAAATAGTCATTAAGCTCCTCCCTAAAAAGTCATAATTAGATTATAAGTCAACGAATAGAGATGATCCACATGAAACATATAATCACCATTAAAGAGATTAGCTTCATATGTAGGCAAATGAGGTGAAGCATCACTATCACTAATGCATCATTATCATATATTTTATGCAAGAAATATGGTCATTATGCATTTCATGAATAGAAGTAAATTATTTCTAGATAAAAGGAGATAAGCAATTTTAAGAAGGATTAAAAAGTAGCATTTTGTTGAACCCATGTATCTATAAACATGAAGCACCCTCATATTGGTAAAATAATTTGATGGTTTTAAAGGTTGAGGAGTTTGATGCACTATATTGTAAAAAAATACTCAAGTCTTTGAGGTATGTAAGAATATATCTTAACAAATATAAGTGTTGATGATAGCATTAAATTTTTAGCCAAGAAGCAGAAACAATAGGGGAATTCAAAAGGTGACAATTAACTAAGAACCATAACCTAGGTGAAAGGAGCACAATGAGAAAACAATATTAATGAATAATTAATGGTGAATATCAAAGTGTGCATGCACACCCACATAAAACTTTTTAAAAAATATATCTAAGCTTAAATACTAGGTATCAAAGTTACAAGTTCAAAAAAAATAAAGAAAATATCTTCAAAATATTTAAGTGTTAAATATGTTTTGATTAATTAAAAAAATAGGTTTTCAGGACCCGAAACCTTTAACAAAAGATATTAAGATAAGACACCAAAAAGATCAGTGGTTAAGAATCGCATACAAAAAGGCTGGCAAAAAGCCAGTGAACTGAAAGGACAACAAAACTAACAATAGCAAAGAAACTAAGAGGGTGCTACACAAAAATTTTCTTCAACAAGTCCTCTGCCTTTGTCACCAGCTCGTCATAAGTAGCCTCGACAACTTTAAGTTCTTCTAGATCCTTGTTAGGTTTTTTTTCCTTCTTTTTGCCTCTGGTGCGGGTTCTGGGGCCTTGAGCTTCCCCTGTTCCTTCCATTTTCAGGTCAATGTCCAAGATTTCCTTTTCATCATCTAGTTTGCTGATGAGAGTGTTGGTGTTGTTGGCTGAAATCTTCAAGATGCTAAGGCTCTGTTCAACAATGTTTAGCAATGTTCTTCAGATACTTCTCAATTTTACCAGTTTTGTTGACCATTTCCATGAGAGTATGGTCGTTAGTGTTAGCAAGATTCTTTCTTTCCAGCAAATCCTTCTCAATTTTTTTGAATGTGGGGTTGAAAGCATCTCTTATGTCTTCAACTTTGGCGGTGGTACTTTTTAGGTCCTCTATGAAGTTGGCCATGGTCTTCCTTTCCCTTGTATTAATGGTTTCTAGGATCAAGATTCTGTTACAGAGTTTTTTATTTTTGTCCACATCTTTCTTGTAACCATTGATGAGCCACTCCATAGTTTCCATGAAACCTTGCAAACCCTCGGGGGGAGGGTTAGAGGGGGGGTCAACTTTTCCAGGGGTTGCCTTTTCCTCTTTAGGGGTGTGCTGGATGGTTGTGTTAACAGCCCTAAGAACCTCTTCCATGGTCTCCTTTTCCAGATTCTGATCGTCTTCCAGGGCCCTTACCTACTTGTGGGCTTCTTGTTCCTTAACAGTCTCCTCTTTCTTCTTGTGCATTTTTCTGGCCTGGGTGTGAGCTTCTATCTTCTTCTTCAGCCACCCTTGAGGGTACTCCTCCTCAGAGTCATCCAAAGTCTCCTCTTCCGAAGAAATGCTAATCAGGGGTCTACCTTTAGGCTTTTTTCCCTTAGAGGATGAGGGTCTGGTTTTGATGTATTTCCTCTTCTTCCCACTTTCATAATCTGAGACATCCATGTTGTCCTCAGTATCAGTTGAAGGGTCACTTTCAGACTCCTCTTCCTCTAAGAAGGTAGGGTCAGACCCCTCATCCTTAGAATCCACAGAGGGCTGCATCCAAGCAATTTGGTTGGCCTTAATATGGTCATAGATTAGTACCATAAGGCCTTGGTGCATGGCTATATCACCTCGTGGGTTCTCTTTGTAGGTCTTGAGGGACGCATTCATCGAATAGAGCAGAAAATAAGGGAAGTTAACCTTATCATTGTGCCTAAAGTGATTCAGTAGAACAAAGTGATAACCATAAACTTTAGTGAACCTACCATCTAGAGTGATGTATCGCATTAAAACAAAGAGGACTTCCTGTCAGGGTTTGGCAAAAGCCTTGAGCGGGTAGTAAGTTTTTCTCAACTTTACTAGTCATTTCTTCTCTTTCTCGATGTCTGGGTATCTTTCAATAGCTTCCCTACTAACTTTCCTATCTCTGTAGAAGTTGCACCCTTCTCTTGTGAGGCCCGTAGCTTGAGCAATTAAATCTTCATCGATTTCTACAGTCTGGTCTCCCATTTTTCAGCATGCCCTTTTTCCAATGTTTACAAAAAAAACTGGTGACCATGTCATCTCAATCGTGGAGTCTCTCCATGAATTTTGAGAAGCCTCCCTTCTGCAGAATACCCAAAACCTCCTCCTTTTGTTTCCATTCTTTACAGCTACTTGGTTCATATCGCCTCCTGTTACCACCCATTTTGTTGTTGTTCAACACCAAATTTTGAAACTTGTAGAGCAGATTAGCTGGTGAGCTTTTTAGAACTATCAAAGTCACCCAGAAAGGATGGGAACTTATGGCATTGGTAATATAATAAATGAGTCTCTCATTATTATAATGACTCGAAGTACTCAAGTCAGTTCTTTTCATAATTATCCTATCCATCAAGTATCTTAGGAGTACTTCTATAATGATCATAGCAAATGATTTGCCTGACATCTTTGGGGATTCCTTGTTCTCTCGTCCACGTGGTAATTGCTTCCTTGTTAACCGCAGTAGTGGCAGCCCAGTCAGCAGAGCCTTTGGCCTCCCGTAAATGTGGAAAATGTAGCTTTTTTTAAAGGCGCTAATAAGGTCTCTAGCAGAGATGATAATGTTGTTGATTGACCATGAAGGTTTTGAGACCCCCTTAAGACAGTTTATAATATTGTTTGAGTCCCCTTCAATCCATAGGTGGAGACAATTCCATTTTTTTGCTAGGAGGATACCTTGGAGAGCAGCCATAGCTTCGACTTTATGATAACTTTGAATTCCAATAGGGACAACAACCATTTCCTTGCACATTTCTTTGTCATCTCTTAGAACAGCTCCACAACCTGAAGGACCCGAGTTACCTTTGGCAGCACCGTCAAAATTAACTTTTAACCAACCATGAGGGGGGGTTTGCCATTTGGCTTCAAGCCTTTTATTATGATTGAGGTTTGAACTTTTGGTACTCTTTATGTTCCACACCCTTAAAATATTTGCTTCTAGAGTATTGTTTGAAAAACAAGGACCCTCAATGATCTCTATATTTTCCTGAATCGCCCATTGGATTTTCTAGAACACAATATCCTTATTGAGGGAAACATCCCTGAAGATTCGATTATTTCTTTCTTTCCATAGTCCCCATAGGATGTGAGGAAGTAAGAGCTACCACAAAGATCTCAGAAAAGAATTAGTCCATTTTATGTTCCAGGAGGAAAACAGATCTGTGATGGTGTTGGGAAACACCCAGGCAATGCTAAAACTATTGAGAAATTTTTCCCATATTGAGGCTGAGAAGGGGCAGTGAATGGCAAGGTGGTCCACAGACTCTTCTTCCTAAAGGCATAGAGCACATCTATTAGGGATAGCAAAGCCTCTACATTTTAGGTTGTCAAGGGTCAAGATTTTATTACGGAGGACGGTCTAGAAGAAGAAATTGATCTTGGGGGTAAGGCCTCTAATCCAGACTTTAGACCAGAAGGGATTACTTAAAGGATCAGGGGACAAAACATAATACATAGAGGAAATAGTAAGGGTACCTTTGGGATCATGTTTCTAGATCAAGGAGTCAACCTCTTTGTTCAACCAAACCGCAGACAAATGCATCTTGAGCTTAGAGAGGCTTGGGTGGATGTTTTCAATATTCTTCCATTCATTACTAGTCCAGTACTCAGCAACTAAGGAGCCAAAAGATCTTGTACAAGAGGGATCATAGGGGGCCCATTCATTGATTTCTATCAAAGGTTTATCAAAAAGCCAAGGATCCTCCCAGAATTTAACTTTCCTACCATTTCCAACTTTCTAGATCACTCCTTTAGCTATACTTTCTTTACATTTAGCAAAATTCCATGTGGGAACCATTAATACTAATATCCAAATTGATAAAAGAAGAAAGGGAAGAGGACTGAAGAGAGTAATTACTTCACCAAATTTTACACCATCTGGTATCAAGATGAAACATTCTCCAGACTTGTTTGGATAGAAGAGCTTCATTTAGGGTTCAGATCCTCCTCAGGCCCAGACTGCCATGGCTCTTCAGTTTACAGACCTAGTCCCAAGCCACCAAGGACATTCTTTTCTTGTCCTCAACCCCAGACCAAAGGAATCTTCTTTGTATTTTCTTGATAGCATTAGCATACTTAACTGGAATTCTGAAAAGGCTAAGAGCATATATCAGAATACTTAGAAGAGAAGCTTTAAGAAGTTGGAGCTTTCCAGCCTGACTTAGGAGGGATCCTTTCCATCTAGCTAACTTTTTTGGGAATTTGTCCACTAGAGAACTCCAGAAGGAGTCAGGAGGAGCAGTGCCCATAGGGAGACCAAGGTAGTTTGCAGGAAGATCAACAATCCTACACTCCAGGATTCTACTGATTCTCTGTTGTCTTCTCTCCGGGGTATTGATGAAAAAAACTTCACTTTTAGTCCAACTGATAAGCTGACCCGACGTAGAGGCAAACTTACAAAGAGTACTCTTCAAAATTTTAGCTTCAAAAATACTAGATTCCCCCATGATAATAGTGTCATCAACAAATTGTTGATGAGAACAAACAAGATCTACAGAGGAAGGGTGGAGGCCCTTAAAGGAGCCTTGCAAAACCAAATTTTCCATACTCCTTCCAAAACATTCTGCCATAATAATTAAGAGGATGGGGGCAATAGGATCTCCTTGCCTTAGACCTCTATAAGCTTGGAAAAAAGGAGAAGGTGAACCATTGATAATGATAGCAAAAGAAGCAGATGTGATAAGTTGGGTGATGAGATCCAAAACTCTGGGAGAGAAACCAAAAGACATGAGAACCTTCAAGAGAAAAGACCAGTCAACTCTATCATAGGCTTTGGAGAGATCAAGTTTAAGGATGAGACCCTACTTCTTAGCTTTAACAAGAGAGTGGATGTTCTCATGGACAGTAATAATAGAGTCAAGAATTTGGTGAGCAAGGACAAAACCATTTTGTTGGTGATTAATAAGAGCAGGAAGGACAGACAACAATTTGGAAGTAAGAACCTTAGAGATAATCTTATAAAAGGAATTGTGAAGACTGATAGGTCTAAATTTGTCCATAGAGTCAGCACCTTGAGATTTGGGAATGAGAGCTAGAAATGTGCCATTTATTTCCTTCAAAAATTTTCTAGCCCTGAAAAATTCTTTGACTCCATTGGTAACATCTTTCTTGACAATGTCCTAGAAATCTTGAAAAAAGAACATTGGAAAACCATCCGGGCCCAGCGCTTTGTTACCATCAAAGGAGAAGACAACATTTTTGATTTCCTGATTAGAAGGAATGGAAGAAAGGGAGGCATTCTTATGATCATTAATGAGACAAGGGATGTTAAGTAGAAAAGAAGATTGAGCTTCAGCACCCAATCTATTATCCCTCATTAGCAGTTCTGAAAAAAACCTTTTAGCTTCCTTTCTAGTTTCCTCCTCCTTGGTAATCTCCCCTTTATCCACCATGAGTTTGGTAACCCTATTAACTACTTTATGCTTGATAATCGACATGTGGAAGAATCTTGTGTTCCTATCTCCTTCCTTAAGCCAGATGCATCTTGATCTCTACTTTCAAAAGGATTCCTCTTTGGCAATGATATCATGATATTTTTTGAGAGTCTCATTTTCATCAGCAATGGACACAGTTCTGAAACCATCTTTCTGGATTTGAGTTTGTATTACTTTGAGGTCTTCCTAGACTTTGATTTTGGCCTCAAAAATGTTCCCAAAGCTGGATTTATTCCAGATTCTTTTGTTGTCCTTTACACTCTTAAGCTTCTTAACAGTTGTATACATAGCAGTTCCCTCAACTTGAATGCTACACCATTTTTGGATGTTACTTTTGATGTCTGGGTGGAGGGTCCACATTTTTTCAAATCTGAAGGGGAAGTTTCTCCTTCTATTGATGGAGTCAGCAATAAAGGTGATGGGAAAATGATCTGAACCAACCCGAATGTGGGCCGATAGAAAACAAAAATTAAGACTAAACCAATCATCAGAAATGAGAGTCCTATCAAGACAAACTTGGATAAGATCAGTACCAGTTCTCTTATTAGTCCAAGTATAATTACAACCCTATATTTCCAAATCAGTGAGGGCCTGAGAGTTAATGAAATCCATAAGGGCCAACCTACTTTCCAGCTGAGGGGGGCTTCCCCCATATTTTTCCTCCTCTCTCAAAGGAGTATTGAAGTCTCCCATAACCAGCCAGCTAAGATTCCTAAAGTTGTCCCTAGCTTGAATAAGTTTTTTCTAAAAGGAATTTCTAGCCTTCAAGGTGTTGGGAGCATAAATATTGGTGAGGACCCATGAAGTACCATCTTTTAGGTGCTCAAATTTGATACATGAGAAATTGTTGTCCTGGATGATAACTTGCCCTTTGACAGAATTAAGATTCCAAATGGTTGATATGCCTCTTGAAGCACCTTCAGAGCTGCCGCCACTAACATTTTCGTTTTTGAAAAACTTCAATGATTCAACTTTCTCTTTACTCATTTTGGTTTCTTGAATTAGAAAGATATCATGTTTACTATCCCTTATTATATTCCTGATAATGTCATGCTTATGGGGGTTATTAACTCCCTTAATATTCCAAGAAAAAATCTTCATAGATACTCACCAATTCCTAACTCCTTAAGAGTCTTCTGGGTTCCATCTGCAATGTTCTTGTTGGCCTCCTTGATTCTAACTGTGTGATTAGAGGGACGGCCTGGGGAGGAGGAGGTATACCCGACATCCACTTGAGCTATTCTGGTAGATTTCCTAAGAAGAGAATTCGAGGGAGTAGTTCCTTTCTTATTCCTTTTCTTTGGTATTTTCCATTCAGCAACTATCTCAGGAGCCGCTACCCGGGTTGTTTAGGATTTTGGAAATTTCTTCTTCATTTCCCCAGTTAGGGGTACTAGAAGCGTTTGAATCATTTAAATCAAAGTTAGCTAATTTTGAACTCTAGACTGAGTCCGAGAGGTTCAAGCCCAAAATTGAACATTTTTGGGCTTCTTGTATTTCAAGACTAAGCATGAGCAAAGAGGAATCAGTCTTTTCTTCTTGGGGAACAGAGATTTCCCCTCCCTTTGGTTGATCATTTTTCTCTTGCAGTTCATTTCCTTCATAGGTATCAGCCACCACTTCAACTATATAATTTGGGTAATCAGACTGATCTGTTTGCTCCCCTGTTTGAGAAGTAATCGGGAGGTTGACTTTGGTTGGATCATTTCTTAGAGCTTCCTGGGCTGTAGGACTGGAGATAGAGGCTAAGGGCACTTCCTTCTTCTCCCCCAAGGGATTAAATCGATTTGAGTTTTCTTCTTTACTATCTGAGTTTTTAACTTGCCATACCTTTTTTTTTGGTGCCCTTTGGTTCTCATAATGGGGCTTAGGCTGCTTGGATTCTGCCTTGGGTTTGGTGGGACGAGACTTCACCCAGTGCCCCGCTTTTTTACAATGGAAGCAGGAAAAGGGAATAGATTCATATTCAATATGTTGCTTCCATGTTCCTAGCTTTGAAACTAGATCTATCTGATCTGACATATCTACATCATGGGCTACCCCTACGCAAAACCTAGCACGAGTGAGTCTCCTTTTTGAAGTTGTTACTGGGTCTATAGAAAGTAGTTCACCAAAAGAGTTTGCAATTCTAGAGAAGATAGCCCAATATTCCAGAGGCAAGTCTGGTAGCTTTACCCAAATGGGAACTTGTGTTAAGAGAGAGTCTTTCATATTTAGATTCGGTTGCCATTTATGAAGAACCAAGGTTGTCTTTCCTACCATCCAGGGACTTCCACAAAGAATCATGAGTTTGTCTTCTTCACAAGAGAAAGAAAAGGACAGAAGGCCTTTGGGTAGGGCCGAAATTTCAACATTACCCTTAAGGGCCCATTTTCGTTTGACATAGGCCCTAACAACTTAAATGTTAGGACGCAGTCCCATAAATTTGCCTACCAAAGAGTTTGACATACTATTTATATTGTGATCCAAAACCAGATCAGGGATAGAGATAGCGAACTTACCTCCAGAAGGATCAAATATATTCTTGATAGGAGGAAATGAGGATTTACCCGTTGGTCTAGTTCCAAATAGGGAAGACCATTTTTTTAATTCTTTTCCACTCTCCCCGGAGCTGTCACGTGGAATGGGCCCCCCACTGGTCCCTTCCCCCAAGGGCCCAAAGGAGTCCTTTGTCTTCTTTGGCAGAGTACCACCAGTCTACTAAATAGCAGCAGCTTTCAAAAAGTTCAGAGGCTTATCCTTCTCTCCTATGGGACCAATTACAATCTGGCCGCTCCCACCATTGGAACCAGAATTCTCGCCTTGCAGAAAGTTTGAATTTTGAATTCCCCCATTGTCACTTCCTGCTCCTTCCCCCATTGTCACGCCGACTCACTATTCTAATCTTCCCTTTAAGTGTTAAATATGTTGATAAACCAATTAAAGATAATTAACACTAGATATAGAGGTTGGGTGTGCATATTATTGATTATAAGAAAGCCAACAATGACTAATTTATGAAGTGCTAAAAATAAATGGCATGAAATTAGAGTTTCATACTTTGAAATATTTGAAAGGTGTATTTTGATTGGTATCATGTCACAACATATATTTTTAAACTAATAATTAAGATTATATTATGGATCAAGGAGTAAATACAACTGTAAATTTTGAGAGATTGAGTGTCTAGGAGACGATCATGAGAATGATCTTTTCCAAAAGCATAATCTCTTCTAGATTTTTATGCTTATTTTCATGATTAAAATCAAATATTCTATACCTACATAAAAGTTCTTGTCTAGTGTATATCTAAGTAAAATAATGGTGGTACTAATTAGCTCCTTAGGGCTTTCTATATCAAAATATTAATTTGAGGAATTACATTCACCTTAGTCATACCTTAAGGATAACTTATTACAATGATAATCAAAGTGATTTGGAGTTTGATGTTAGTTTAGATATAGAAGTCAATATAGTAGACTTGCAAAGTGTTGACAATAGATATGTTAGTGCATATTTCTAAAAAAGTCTCTCTATTGATTCTAAAATGACTTAGAGACGAATTCTTTAAATAACTAGACACATTTCAAATTTTAAAATTTTTTTAGTGTACACACCAATAGACAACAATCATAAAATAGATTATTAATCTTGTAATATAAGAAACTTAAAATTTAATATTTAGAGAAAAAAAAAGATGAGAATGCACATATAATAAAAATATCAAATAAGATCTTAAATTAATATATTAAAAAATAGTAAAACAATATATTAAAATTATCCATACAAGACATGTTGAATAAAGAAGATTAACTAGAAATTGCACCTTGGTGTGCAATGTGTACGCCAAAAAAGTATAATTAGGAAAAAAAATTGGTCTATTTAGCATACATTTGTGCAGTACATGAAGTGAATTTCTTGATTCAATATAAAAAAAATACACAAGCTCAATTGGTAGCCCATATAGAAAATGACGTTGTTTGTGTCTCAATGGAGAAGTGAGAGATAGGGATACAAACATGATCAAAATAAAACTTATAAATCAAGAATATAATTAGGCTCCAATACCAATATACTCGTGTTATGTTTACAATAGGAAGAGAGGGAAGAGTGAGAGAGAGATAAAGGTGGGGCAATAGAGATAAAGATGAAGATATAAATATAAATGGATATTGAGAGGGTCATGGAGGGAGAGGAAGAGAGAGAGAGAGAGACAGACAGACAGACAGACAGACAGAGAGACAGACAGACAGACAGACAGACAGACAGACAAACAGACAAACAGACAGACAGACAGACAAACAGACAAACAGACAGACAGACAGATAGACAGATAGACAGAGACAGAGAGACAGAGACAGAGACAGAGACAGAGAGACAGAGAGACAAAGATAGAGAGACAGAGATAGAGACAGAGACAGAGACAAAGACAGAGACAAAGACAGAGATAGAGAGTTATTTAGAAATAGAAAGAGGTAGAGGGGTGATAAAGATAGAGAGATGTAAAGGAAATAAAGAGAGAGATATAGATGGTGAGATAAAATGAGAGATATGTGTGTGTAGAGAGAGGGAAGAAGGGAGACAAAGAAAAAGAGATAGACAAATAGATATGTAGAGAGAGAAATACAGGGAGATAGAGATGGAGAGAGAAAGACTAAGATGGAGAGAGAAAGACTAAGAGGGAGAAATAAATTGAAAAAGATGGAGATATATGGGAAGAAAAAGAATTAGATATAGATATACAAGAAGAAAAAGGGAGGGAGAGGTAGAGACAAAAAGATTGATATGGGTATAGGGAGGAAGTAAGGAAGGGCGAGATGGGGAAAGATAGAGAGAGGGAGGGAGAGAAAGGGAGAGAGATAGGTAAAAGATGTTCAGAATTAAGAAGATAAAAATAATCCCTGCAACCAATAACCTACATCATCATGTGGATCCCATCTTTCCAGCTAGCACATTAACTAAAAGTGAATGCCTGTCATTTTGAATTGGATAAGACATGCATTGTGGATGGGGGACTATGTGCAACTCTCAAAATATGCACAAATTAAATAGATAATAACATGGGGATTTTAATTTCACCATTACATAAATATTGGAAGTGATATTTATATTAAGTTAGATGGCATAAAATATAGAAGAGTGTTAACATTAGATATATATAAGAAATTGTGGAGACTAAATGCTGAAATAATTTTTATATATTTATAAAATATTATATCATAATTTAATTGTAAAAATATCATATCACACTTGTAATTATCCCTACAATAATATTTAATAATAAAAAATTTAAAATATAATAATACATCAAAAACACTAATAAAATCTTGCTAAATAAACTAGTTTTAAAAATAAACTAGTTTTAAAAATAATAAAAGAATAATAAATATTATAAAAGCAAACCAAAATAATGTGAATGGGTTTCCTCACATACTCAGATATCACATTTATTGTGACCATGGATAGTGCCTCATTTATGGTTATTGAATTAGAACAAGGGGAGAGGTCATGGTTGTTGGATGGAGATATGAGGGTCTCTACGATGAGGGCCATTCAATGGTTTATGTTGCACACCATTCATAAAAATCTATGTGTCACTGATGTCGAAGAGAAAAAATGAACAAGTTTAGCAAAAAGATATCATGAAACACTACCAAAACCTAATAAAATAATCTCTCATAAAGTAAGAAGGGAAAAAGTGGGAAAATAAATGACGAAGATGGAAAAAAGGAAACAAATGACCAAAATAGTGCACCAAAAAACGAACAAAAAATGACAAAATCCCATCATTCCATTGAATGACTCACTTCTATCTAGATTAAATAATAAATATAAATATATCCTTAACATATAATATATTTGATATTTTAATAAATATTAAATATATTATTTATATATTATAATATATTTCTATTTAAAAATGGATATTATAAATAACATACTATATAATAATAATAAATATAATTAAAATTAAAATTTTATATATTGAAAACACAATTAAATGTTATAATAATAATAATGTATAATAAGAAGAAATATAATTTTAATTTAAGTACAATTAGATTTTCAAAAGATATTTATTGTTGGTGTTCACAAAAGATTTTGAATCGTGCATATGGGAGATAGTATGGGGAAAATGCTCTATTAAACATGTATAAATTATGTTAACATTCAAGCGTTTTGCCAGTTGTATAGCTACCGTACAATAAGTCAATAAATTCTCCCACCATTAGATGAATCCTTATCTATTAAAAAAAATGCCTCATGTCTTTCATGAATGTGTCACTGCATTCACATAAGTTTTGCGGAAACAAAAAATACACAGAAAAGGACAATGACCAAATTTGATGAATGACGAGTAGTGATGAATTGTTGAGAGTGCCCTAATCGTCTTGCACCCTTCTAGAGCATTTCTGATCATTGAAGAAGAAAATCAGGTTGTCCATTTCATATAAGGAGATGCCTTCGACATAATTTTTCCTTTTACCTATCTTGTTTTGAGATTACATCAATCTTTTGTCTTTTTCGTTGCCTTTTTTAGCCTTAAAATTTATTCAGGTAGTAATTGTCCCACCATTAAGTAGATGTCAACTTTATCTACTTTTTATTTTTGATCCACTAAGTGTGGAGTAAATGATTCTTTGGGCTATTTTGTCCCCCAATCTCTTTAAAATTATTGCTGAACTAGATTTAAAAAGTTTAAATGATTTCTACAAGATTAAAAGAAAGTGGTAATTTAACTCATTACAAACTAGAGAGTGGAATAAATCTAGAAAATTTATGGTAAGAGAAAACAATAATGAGTTAAATTACTACTTTCATTTAATTTTGTGGAAGTATTTATTTTTGGTTTAAATAATTCTAATAGTACTCAATCCATTAAAATAAAGGTTAAATCTTTTGTGAACACCAACAATAAATATCTTATATGTCAATCCATTTATTGAAATCTTTAAACATTGTCTGACATATGAAAATTATTGAAATTCATAATATAAATATGTTAAACAATAAAAAAAACACAACATATTGTGAAACAAAATTAAACTCTATCTCTTGCGATGGTAGTGGCGATGGAGACAAGTAGCGGTGGTGGTGGTGCATTGTAGAAGGAGGGAGGAGTAGAAGGTGATGGAGATGGTAGAAATGACCTAGGGCAGATGGCTGGCTCTCTTCCCCTTGTTGGCTCTGTCATGGGTACTAGAAAGGAGAGCCCTCTGAAGGTGACCCGTGACTCTTCTTTGTAGGTGGACCTAGGTAAGAGTCTGACTCTTAACAATGGTATTTTGACTTTTTAGGATATTTCGGGTGTTGTCAGGGCCCCTAGTAACAATGGTCAAAATAGTACGGTTTTGGGTCCCAATGATTTTTTGTCAAGCGAAGGAAGCAAGTGCTAGAATTCAAATTTGAATTTGGGCGAGAAAAATGGGGGAGGCAAATCACCTTGGATTTCACTCTTTGGAGTTAAACCAAATGGTAAATCTTCTTTTCCCCCTGTTATTGTTACATCAGATCCTAAATCTGGTGATATTTCAATCTCCATCTCGGATTAGATTATTGATCACAACATCTCCTTGATGGCCTTATCCCTGGTAGGAAAGTTCATGGGTCCAAGACCTAATATTGAGACAGTGTGAGAGTTTGGTAAGAAGAATTGGCGATTGAAGGGTCAAGTGAAGGTAGTGGCACTACCTAAGGGTTTCTTTTCTTTTGACTTCTCCTATGAAGAGGACATTGTTTTAGTTTGGTGTGGTGGACCCTAGGTCATCAGTATGTCATCTCTGGCTCTCAAGAAGTGTACTCCAAATGGGGTTGATTCAAAATTTGTTTTGAAGCAGTCCTATTCTAGGTTAGGCTCCCTGGACTTCCTCTGGAATATTGGAATGAAGATGCCTTTAGAAGAATAGCTAGTTCATTCGGGGAGTTATTATCCATAGATCAAATGACGATAGCAAGAAAAAGGCTGGTCTTCACCAGGATCTATATAAGTATTGTCCAATCCTCTGACCTTCCATCATCGATTGAGATAATGTCAAAACTAGGGAAGTGGGTTCAAAAGATTGAGTTTGAGTCCCTCCCCTTTGTCTGCTTCAATTGTAAAAAATGGGGACACTGGGCTAAAAATTATCCTGATATGGTTATAAAGTCAAAAAATAATACAAAGTAAGTATGGAAGGAAAAAAAGGAACCTGCTAGTGAGAATTATCCGAAGGAGAATCAACCCAGAGAAAGATTGGAGAAAGTTTTGCCTACTACTCAGGAGGGAGAAGTTCCTTGTAAGGAATCAAACTGTAAAGCTCAACAGGGAGTTACAAAATCTAGTACAAATAGTTAGGAGGTAAGAGAAAATGATGATTCTAGAGTGGTTGTACAATCAAAAGATGTTAGACCCTATCCTGTTGAAAAGGAAACTAACATAGAGATGGATCTTCCAGAGGGGATTGCTGACTCTCCCTTGTCCGTCTTCAGAGGAAGTTATCAATAGTCAGATGTAGATTTCTCCTCTTCAATCAAATGAATCTATGAGCCATGTTAAATCCATTGCTTCTAATGATGGATTGAAAAGTTATATTTGTGCTTCTCAACCCATCCAAGAGAATAAAAAACTAGAGAATAGCAATTGAGAAAGGTACCGAAAGTCACTCATTAGTAAAAAATTATGACTCTAGCAAAGAGTAAATGAGTGTATAAGAAACAAAATTTGAAGAGGATAGTGGTTTTACCACTATCACTGAGATGAAAAAGTAAAAAGTAAGCTGGCACCCAGGATGACTACCAAAAATAGAACTAGAGTTGATGTGGGGCCAAGAGGCAGTGCAAGAAAAAAATCCTCAAGATTGCATAGAGAGAAAGACGATAGTCAAGATGTTGCAAATGAGATTCCTTTTTTTCTTGTCATCTCTTTAAATGATAGTTTAGCCGGCCACAAAATAGACCCTGTTAATTATCCTGTGTTGCATGTTGGTCTTATCTTGTTAATCTTTGAACATGCTAAAGTCTTGTTGCCTGCACCCTCCTCCCCTCTTGAGGTTAATATTGACTCTGAGAAGACCCAGTCCCAAGAAGATGATTGCTATACTAATTTGGAGGATGAGAATTTCTCCCCCAAGTCGGTTCCTAAGAAAAAATAGGAGAAAGCTACTCAAAGAAAAGCTCCCTCTCTCTCGACCTCTTCTGAATCTCATCCTGTTTAGAACCTTGAGACTTGACAACCCTTCCCTAATAGCCTTGATCCTTCTTCCAATTTGCTCAACTCTAATAAGGAGGTGGTCACTGATGTGTTGGCTTTAGCCTAGGATGGGGTACATTCAAGATCTTCAAATGGATATTCCATGAGGTTAAGGATGTGCAATTGAAGCAGAGGGTGAGTAGCAACAATATTGAAATGATGCAAGACAAAATCAAGCAATTAGAGAAGTCTCAAATTGTGGATGAGCCTAGCCCTAGATCTTTGAAAGATAAGGCATCGATTATTGAAAGTATCAAATCTACTATGGAAGCTTTTGATGAGTTCAAAAAGGGCTATGAGACTAGGATGGTTGTGCAGGAAGATTAAGTGAAAAGAATTAAGGAAGTCATCAAGACTGTGGTTAATAATAGTCATGGTGTTAAGTGCCACTGTTGATAGCTTTAAAAACATGATAAGTAGTGTCGAGGACCAATTTCAACTGAAGGAGGGTGTGGAGACTGATACTTTTGAGTAGGATGCTACTTCTAAACCAAGTAAAAGGACCAAAGGTATTCTGAAGAGAAAGGACGCGGTTCCTCCTCTCGATTTTCCAAGGTTGAAGAAAATCACCAGTACCGTGAGGGATATCAAAAAAGAAATGGAGTAGTCCATGCAGCTGCTGGATTAATGTTTGTCCTTTTGTTGGTTTTGTGTTGGTGCTCTATTGGTTGGTGTGTTGTTTTTGTCTGTTTAGTTCTCAGTTCATCCTTTTTTGTCTTGCCACAAGTATGTACCGTTCTATATTTTTATGTGAGGATTTTTTGATTAGTTTTGTGTTTTGGCTTAATGCCTTGTTAAGTCAAAACTTTCTCTCATGTTAAAGGGTTTCGAGGTCCCTTCAAAACCTTTTTTTGCTCTAATAAAAAACAATAAGAAAAACACACAAAATCTTGAATAACAAAGATGCTAAACTATCTTATAAAAAACCCTAATTAAATAAAAAGTGCTAACAAAAATATGTCATTCCACTATGTGAGACATTCTTTACAAGTGCTAGAATTCATTAAAAACTAATGGAATCCTTCATAATATTTAAAAACTACTTCACACCCATTTTTACCCATTTTTACCCTTGCAACCAAGAAACCTTATTCTATTCCCCCTGTACATACAATTTGAAAATTCAAAAAAGCTTTACAACTAAATTATCACTTCATAATTGTGTTTATAATAGATATGTTTGTCTTTCATCTCTTGATGCCAAAATAAAGACAAGTAAATGAAATGAATCAGCCCAAATTAAAAAACCCTCCAAATTCCACTCATTATTGACACGAAGAACTTTCACTTTTTCTACTAGTTAAACATTTGCCATAATGGTTGCTAAACCATAGTGCAATGGTCAAATCTAATCAGATAGTTCTGTAATAATAAAGTATATGATTTAGCATTTGCATTTTACCTTGTTTTATCTAGTGAATTTGGCTTTTAGCCCAGAAAAAGCCAAATTTTATTTTTCATCAATTGAAAATGCTAGGCCTATTCGTTTGGCGGGTTCGCCCATAAAATATATTTGATTGATATCTGCCACTTTTAGCGTGTATTTGTTTGTTGGGAATATTGAGGTGGGAAGACTAATTAATAAACGTTGTCAAAGCCAAATCCATTTGTATTGTCGTTACCTAGAGCCAATAAATTATAAAATGAACACCTCACAAAAGCAAAAGTCGACGATAGGGATATAATTCTAAATATCATTATCCTCTAATTTAAAGAATATAATTTAGAAGCACTTGAATTCGTAGAAGGTGCAAGGGATATGTCGATAGATAAAAAAAGAAAAGATGTAAATGAATTTTAAATATCATCTTATAAATTACAAAATGCTTCTATGTATGACAAGTAGTTGAACTAGGAATAATTTCTATGTTAGAATCTATATTTATAATCATATTTCTAGTTTTTCTTCAATCTATTTATTTATATTGATTATGGATTGTTTAATGTAAACGTAGTCATTTAGTCATAGATGATTTTTCTTTTAAGATGGTAATTAAGGACATTGTGGAAGGCATAGTTGTCAAGTTATAAGGTTTGACCAAACCAAGCATAGGTATGTTGAACCTGAAACTTTTCAAGTGGATAGAACCTTAAAAAACTTTTAAATTAAATTTTTCAAAGTACAAATAAAACTGGTTGATAGTTCCTTTTTCCTCGAATGAGCTTTACATCTCATAGTATTTGAGTTTTTATTTTATTTTATTTTTTTTAATGTATGTACAGTTTTGAGTTCTCAATTTTTTTGTTATTTGAGTTTTGATAGTTATTATATTTAAAAACTAAATTATCAAATTTGTTGTTTATACTGACCATGAAATTCCTTTTCCTTGTGTGTAATGTTGATTACTCTTACGGTGTAGTCACTTTACTTTAACTATGGTTATAATATTCACACACTTAGTCCATCCACATTCTCTGGTTTTTAAGCATGGAAACAATGTAATATTAAATGCCTTCGATTTTAATTTTTGCGTTCGGTTGTGAAGGGCGAGATATATGGAGAGATTAACATATTTTCATGGAGTCTCTATTTTGTCGTTCATCTAAAGATGGTTAGACAATGGATAAAACTTGTTTGCAAGTGTGAGACAACTATCACGAGAAGTTGTGGACTAACAAGTCCACTTAAAATAAAGCCCATCGACTAATTATGTTCTAATTGAAATAATGTAATTTCTTACTTCTAATATTTCGTCGAGTTTAATTTGGAATATTAAAAGGTAAGATGATGTAAATTGGTGGTTTTGACTTTGAAGGAATCTTTTTTGAAATTGTTGTGTAAAAGATGTAATCGTTTTTGGACTTTTTCTTCATAAGTGAAAGAATTTGATATTTGCACAAATCCAATTTGTAAAGGTTGTCATCTTCCAAGACTAAATTAACGTATTGATGATTATAAAAGGCCGAACAAGTTTTTGTTGATTTCCTTTATTTATGTTTGTTTTTTATTATAAAGCAGTGTTAGCTAGGGTGCCAACCCTTTAACATAGTCAAAGACTATCCACAACACATTAACAACACATTAGTCAGTGTTAGCTTTATTTATGTTTGTTGATTTGTATTATGTAATGTGATTTATTTTATTCATTGAAAACATGATTATATATTATAAAAGGATAAACATTCTCTCTACATTATATGATTAGGAGGTGTATGGAGTATAAGACACTAGTGTACTTATCTATAGAGGAACATAGGCAAAGTATGCCAAAATATATCATTTTTGTTCATTATATTTATATTATTATATTACAATTAATATCAAATTATTGTTATATCACGATATTGTAATTAAAATTAAATTATATCAACATATGATTATATGATTATATTATTATATTTCCATTAAATGCTCTACAAAAGTAAAAAGGTTTTTATATCAAATTATTATTATTATATTATTATATTATTATATTTCTATTAAACTCTTAACCAAAGCAAAAAAATTATTAAGACTGCATTATTATTATTATATTATATTATCATATTGTAATATTTTAATTTTATATTTGTTCTTATCCTTGTCCTTGAGAAAAAAAAGTGGATTTTATGTAGGACACTTTCAATCCCCATAATTAATAATATTATTTCTAATTTTCTATTCTACTACTATTTTATTATATTATATATTTAAAACAATATAGAAATATGTTTTTGTTTTTATATATTTATTAAGAATATAAATGTACTCATCTTGTAATAAAAACAATATAAAATTAAAAAATAATAATAATAAACGTTTTTAATTTTTCATGAATTTAAGTGTCACAAACATGTCAAATTAAATGGTTCTAGTTTTTATTGATGGACATTTCTACCTCTATATGTGAGTGTAATATGTCTTTGGCATAATTAGTAATTGTGTGTGGAAAAAGCAGGTCAATGAAACTTAAAATGCGAAAATGCGGTCTCAAAGAGGCTTGTTCACACACCCATGTGACTTCTTGGTGCAAGTTATGGAGACATGAAGAATGACTCAACTTCCCAATGTTGGTTCCATGGTTCTCTATCTCACAAGGTCCCTCAAGCCAATGCCTTTCCTCTCAGATCACTGAGCAAAGTGGCTTAGGGATGACGAATGCAAGAATGAGGGATGCTTATGATTGATTTAATTATGAAATGCATCCTATCTATGCATGATTCTACAAATGCAATAAACTAGATTATAAGATGACAAGATTAGTAGCAATACTATCCTAACATGATATACTAGTTTAATGATTTAAGCTAATGATAAAGGAAATACTCTAAAATTCTTATTAGATTAATTCCTATTACAAAGAGAAGCTAGATGTATTGATAAATTTGAGCATAAATGAGATATTAAAAGCTTGCATGGATCCTTAAAATGGAGGAATGAGAGCTCTATTTATAGTGAAAATAGGGCAATGGATGGTCAAGATTGAAGGAGTTAATCAAGGGTCAGGATTGAAAGTTATCAATCCATGTTTACAATTTTCACCAATGAAATGGTGACAATTGTCAACATAAGATTGGTTGAGAGGAGATGAAAGAAGCATTAAATGCTTGAGAAGACCTTATGGTTACCTTAGAAGGTAAGGGTTAAGGTTAGGTTAGGGTTATCCAATGGATAAAGCTTTTATCCAAGGGGTAAACTCTTGTGCAAAGGTTAAAGGGATAACCATGGTCAAAGCAATGAATGCTTGATGAGACCCCTGGGTTAGAAGAGGGTTGAGTTAGTCAAAAAGTCTCTAACCATGCCACTAAGGGTTAGTTAACCATTAATGGTTTGAAGACTTTGGGGACAAATTTGTAAGAGTCCTTCCAAATTTGGGGGTATTCAACAAGTATAAAGGCTTTAATGCTTTTAGAAGATTTTACTCCAAGAGAAGTGACTTCCTCAAATTTAGGGAAAAGGGATAATGAATGGGTTTGGGTTAATTGATTAGGATTAAATGGATTCTAGAAGAACTTAGGAATAGGGTTTAGGATGCAAGTGGGAGATGTAGGAAAATGCAAGTGGGTGAGGGAAAATAGAATTAATTAAAATAAATTGTTTTATTTCAATTTGGTTGCAATTTGGGAAATTGAATAAATTAGATTTATTCAATTTGGGATAAACTATTAATTAAATATAAATTTAATTAAAAGTAAGAAGAAGGGATTTAATTAAATAAAATGATTTATTTAATTAAATGTATGAAAAGGGGTTAAGTGAATTTAACCAAATAAATTGAATAATTTATTTAATTTAAATAGAAGAATGTGGGTGATTTAATTAAATTAGATTTAACTAAATAGAGGAATGAGAATAAAATGAACATTGAATATTCATTTAGGAATATGGTCATTTTTATACATCTACATTTTGCCCCTCTTTGAAGTGATGTGTGTGCACATGTTGATTCGAAGAAAGTGATGTGTTGCCATGATTTAGTTATGATCATTTTTTATGTCATTTTGAGATTCTCATGTCGTGCCTCAGATTTGATAAATGATGTTGATAATGCCCCCTCGGGAGATGAATCAAAAATTTTGAACATTTGATTTGATTTGGATAATTTTGATAAATTTCATTGCGTTGTACAATTTTTGGCTATGTTGAATGCGGTTATTTGATTCATCTCTCGATAATGATGTTTGGTAGGGTTGTATGAGACACCACGAGCTATTTACGCATTCCTCCACATAACCCTAATTTCAATTTACCCTATAAAAGGGAAAAAGTGATTTCTTTTTGTCTTATTTGTGCTTGTTGACTTTTAGAAAAAGTGACACTTGGAGAGAAGTCAACATGCCGGTTCCTTATGCTTCTCATCGATACGAGCGCGTGCGGAGGTATCGGAGGCCCATCGTGTATGGACCATCGGTAAGTCAACCTATTTGACCCCTTTTAGATTTTTTACTTTGTCATTTTTTATCATGTTTTCAATTTTGTCACACGGATTTGTCAGTTTAGTGCGTCCGAGTCAAAGCGTAGCACATATGATAGGTTTCATAGCGCGTAGGGTTCAAGATAATAGGATGGCATCCGAAAAGATTCGAGTAGCACATCTATAGGTTAAGATGGCGCTTAGGATTAGGTTAGTGCATCGAGATCATAGGGTAGCGCAGAGGGCAAAATGGGTAGCGCATAGGAGATACCTAGTGCATAGGGTTTCTAGGGGGTCACATGGGTAGGCCTAGGTAGCGCATAGGGTTAGACATGTAGCACAAGAGCAAGATAAAATAGCGCATAGGGTAGTTTAGTGCTTGGGGTAGGCTAGGTGGCGCTTTGGAGAAAAGGGGTAGCGCGTAGGTTCTTTTTAGCGCATAGGGTGGATTGGGTAGCGCTTTGCGAGGATAGGGTAGTGCATAGTAAGCAGTTTAGCGCGTAGACAAGTTTGTTTAGCGCATAGGGGAAAATTTTTGGTAAAGTGTGATTTTTGGATGAAGAAAATTGGTAGGTTGAAGCCAGTTTTGCCAAGATAGGTGCAAATTGTGGGTCTTCGTGTTTGTTGCCATTGTTTTGATAAGTTCTCCAATATGAGTTCCGATATAACTTGATTTGATTTACAATTTTTCAAGTTGATATAGATTTGATGTTGATTTGATATGATGTGGTGTTTGATATGGATTTTTGGGATATGAACTTGATTTGATTTGCATTGTTTCAAGTTGATATATATGTTGAACTTGAGTTGTTTTACAAGCTGCAATGATTGTGGAACTTGAGTTGTGTTACAAGTTGATATGAATGTGAAACTTGAGCTATGTTACAAGTTGATTTGATTATGGAACTTGAGTTGTTTTACAAGTTGATGTGATTGTGGAACTTGAGTTGTTTTACAAGTTGATATGAGTTGATATGAAAATGGATTGATATGATGTGGAACTTGATTAGATTTTCAAAGTTTCAAGTTTTGATATGAATTTGATTTTGATATCAATGTTTTTGATGAGGAAAATGATATTGGACTTGTTTTGCTTTTCAATGGGAGTGCCTTGGAGTGGTTCAGTCGCGTGAGCGATTTTTGAGATTGTGGTCATTGATACCATGATTGACACAGGCTGATAGAGGTATTATTGAGAGGTGTGGCATGTATTCATTGTTAGAGATGCCTCAGTTTATCGTGAACCAGGGTTTATTGACAGCATTGGCTAAGAGGTGGCATAGTGATATGAACACTTTTCATTTGGCGACAGGTGAGATCATAGTGATGCCTGAGGATTGCTATCGGATTCTGTGGATTCCTATGGTAGGTGCATTGCTACCCTATGAGCAGACTGAGGAGGGTGGGATCGAGGCACTTCGTCGGATTCTATAGGATGATACCGTTTGCGGGTATGAGATCCCCTGACAGGAGTTCTTCGATTTGGATTACGCTCCTCTACCATCAATGCTGGCAGGTTTCATAGGTGGTTTCTTATATCCTGGCCATAGGTCGAAGGGACTGGCAGTGGGATGGGGATTGGTTCTAGAGGACATGGTGACATAGGGTTGCCGATTTGCATGGGGATTGGCTATGCTGGCCCACTTATACAGGGATTTGTATCAGGTGGTATATTTGGGTTATGGTAGTCTATCAGCTGGGGTTACATTGCTACAAGTATGGGCATGGGAGTATATTCCTGCAGCTAGGCCACTGGAAGATAGAGATAGGCCTGTTGGGCCTGCGTACGCATGCAGATATAGAGGGATAGTTGTCCAGCGTAATCTGGGCAAACTAGAGCACTGGAGGAGAGTTTTGGATGATATTGATATGGTCGTTTGGCGACCATATACAGGTTGCGAGGTATGGGCAGAGGATGGGATGGAGATTCCCTATGTATATATGTCCAGGTATCTGATAGGGCAGACACCCTTTGTTATTGAGAGGTTTTTGCATAGCCGGCTGCTGTGGTAGTATGATCGACAGCAGGGGATTCCATAGGGAGCATGTTTTTATGCTCGACGCAAACAAGACATTCCAGAGTGGTGACCTACAATTGATAGTGCAATGACAGTTAAGGAGTTCTTCCACATAGTTAGCTAGATATGGGACTACACCCCTGAGATAGTGGATGCAAGGATGACTGATGAGTTTGCAGCACTCTTTGCAGCGCGTGTAGTGGCTAGGATATTAGATCTAGTAGAGATGATTCCCGCTTTTGATGATGATGAGGATGATTAGCCTAAGTGATTAGGGAGATGGGGAGAGGCGGGTGAGGAGGTAGATGAGGGAGCTGGTGATGGAGGAGGAGGCGATGGTAGAGATGGTGGAGGAGGTGGCTGAGATCGGCGAGGGGATAGGGAGAGATTGGATCAGGGGAGGAGAGGAGATAGGGTGGACATGGTGGAGATAGAGGGATACAGGTGGAGAGAGCAGTGCGGCGGGCTGTCGTGGATAGAGGGAGAGGAGGTTTGGCTATCAGAGCTAGGGGTGAGGAGAGGGTTGGGGAGGTTATAGCAGCAGTGGGAGGGCATGAGGATTTCAGATGACCGACCTAGAAAAGGAGGTCAGATGTTTTACCTCCACCTGCACCGAGGACAGGCAGAGGGACAGGGGGTACCCCTACAGATGCGGATTCTGACGCATGTGGAGGATGCGCAGATTAGATCATTGTAGTTGTCAGTGCAGCATTTGTAGACATAGTTGTTGGTGCATCAGCATCAAATTATTCAGCTGACCACAGAGTTTGATACTGAGATAGAGCATCGGGGTCAAGCAGAGGAGCTCATAGTGAGTTTGCAGAGAGTGACAGCAAGTGGCCCGATGAGAGACAACTTGAGAGAGCTGGCTTTGAGAAACAAGGAGGTGGAGTACTACTGGCATCATTATGAGGATGCGATGCCTAGGGAGCATCAAGTGCAGAGTTTCACAGCATCGAGATCCAGTCGATCTCGAGAGACTAGGTTGAGGACAAAGAGAAGAGGCATGACAAGGCCTCCTATACAGGATCCACCTAGAGATCCAGGTGCTAGGACATCTGTAGCAAGACCGTCTCCTTCAGGAGATAGTCATACCTGAGAGACATTGTGTCTATTGTATTTTGATCATTTTGTTGTATTGGTACAGACATGACATATTTTGTACATTGATCATTTTTTGAGATATATATATGACACCATTTTCTTTGATCTTCATGTGATGTGTCATGGATGATGCTTTCTATATGCTTGTGATTATTTTATGATGATGCAATGCTTAGATAGATATATGTGATGTGATATGTGATGAATATGATGATGCATGATGTTGTGAGATGTATCTTGCATGATAGTGATATGTTGTGAGATGTAGCTTGAAAATGAGATGTATGATAATGATATGTTGTTAATGCAAGATTTAAAATGATATGTGACTAATTGTAAAATGATATGCAACTAATTATAAAATGATATGCAACTATTGTAAAATGATATGCAACTATTTGATTTGAGCATCCTCATTTTGTATTCGTCATCCTTGTATAGCCACATGTTGTTTGCTTTCTTTATAGGTATCATCATTGAGCATTGATTTGTTTCGGGATATGTTGAAAATTTATACAAGCATAATGGTATAATTGAACCATAATGACCTGAGAAAAATTTACATGATTTTTGATTTTGCAAGATAGCACAAGCGTCAAGGTATAATTGAACTAGGACGACCTGAGTGTGGATTGCATATAAACAAACAAGATTAAACCATTTGTGTGTGTAAAGTGGAATCATGTCTTCAGTGATATGCTATGAATCACGTATCGAGACAAGTATTTACACAGTAAAAATGATCGCCTCACAAACAGAAAACTAAAAAAAAAAAATTGGAGTCCCCACGACTTTCTCTAGTGTGAAGCTTTTGTTGAGAACATGTAGAGGATCCAATAATTCAAAAAGTTTAAGTACAAAAATAGTCAAAACTTTATGCAAGATGCAACATTTGATACTTCAAAAAATCATCCATCATATTTTGTGAATCTTGTTAAGTGATCAATGTGTGGTTTTTGTGATTGTTGAGTTTTGTTTGCTAGATATGATGTTCTGAGTTTGCGACAAGTTTTTGACATCTTGAATGTGCTGCAAGCTGATTAATACTGCCCCTAGCCAAGTGTTCCTCTTAATGCGGATATGTATAGGGATTACCAAGCCATGGTGAGATGCGGTGAAAGGATATGATGATAAACTAGGATAGTGACTATGCTAAGTATGTCCGGGATGGATATTATGATAAAAAAGTTGGGCAATGGCTGATAGTGTTTTACCTGTGGATATAATGGTATGGATATAGATAGAGGAGCCATCCTCTCACAATAGCACCTGTTTGCCAGGTTTTCACCAGTTGCTTTTATTGTTCCTTTTTATTTGCTTTTTCCTAATTTTTTGATATTTTTTGATTTTGTTGACTTTTCCGTGCATTAAACTACTCAAGTGTAGTATTTCTTCAGATGGATGTTGTTAGTTGGTTCATCCAGCACATCTCCTTCTGAAGTTGTTAGCTGATAGGTGCCTGATCCATAGGTTGATATGATGACATAGGGACCTAACTACTTAGGTTCAAATTTCCCTTTCTTTTCCCGATCTTGCTGATTCCTAGGATTTTCCTTGAGTACTAGGTCACCAATTTTTAAAATTCTGGGAATGACCTTGTGGTTGTAGCTCCTGCACATGCGTTGCTGATATGCTTTGAGATAAGTGTAGGCACATTGACGTCTTTCATCTAGAAGTTCAAGCTCTTGCAGTCAGTTAACTCGATACTCTTCATCTGGAATTAGGCCTTTCAAAGAGACTCAGAGAGATGGAATTTCTACCTCTAGGGGTAAAATTGCTTCTGATCCATATACCAATGAATATGGTGTAGCTCTTGTTGGTGTGCGGATGCTAGTTCTGTATGCCTAAAGTGCTAGATTGAGTTGTACATGCCAATCTTTGCCTGCATCATTCACTGTTTTCTTTAGGATTTTCAATATTGTCTTGTTGGATGCTTCTGCTTGACCATTCCCCTGTGGGTAGTAAGGTGTAGAAAAACGATGTTGGATTTTGAATTTTTCACATAGTTCTCGCACATCTTGGTTCTTGAAAGGTCATCCATTATCTGTGATGATGGAGCTTGGAATGGCATATCTATAGATCAGATAATTAAGGATGAAAGAGGCTATTTGTTTCCCAGTTATTGTGGTCATGGGGACCACTTCAATCCACTTGGTAAAGTATTTCGTTGCAGTTATAATGAACTCGTGTCCATTTGAAGATGAAGGATGAATTTTTCTAACCAAGTCTAGTCCCCACTAGCAAAAGGGCCAGGATGTTGTGAATGGCTGCAGTTCCTGTGCTAGTGCATGTATAATATTGCCATGGATTTGGCATTTAGGACACTTCTTTGCAAAGTGATAAGAGTCTTTTTCCATTGTCGGCCAATAATATCCCATTCTCAGAAGCTTTTTAGCAAGAGTAGGACCACTTGAATGTGTACCACAGATACCTTTGTGAAGCTCTTGTAAAGCGGAGTCAAATTCATTACGATCAAGGCAACGAAGAAGAGTACCATCTAGACCTCGATGGTACAAAGTACCAACAGTAAGAGTATAATAGGTGGCTTGCCAAATAAAGTTGCATTTTTGGTTTCAAGATGGGTCAATGGATAGGATATTGTTCTTAAGATAGTTGTATATCAGTCCATATAATGGAGAGTCTGAACCAGTCAAGGCATAGATAACATGGGAATCAGAATGGTCATAGGCTGAGGAGAACAGTTGCTCTACTAGAAACTCGTAACGATTATGTTGCTCTGGAATTTGTAGTAGTGAAGTGATAGTAGCCATTGCATCAGTTGCTCTATTATCCAACCTTGGTATTTGCTTGAAGGTGGTGTGTACAAAATATTGTTTGAAATCATCCACCATTTGCTTCTATGGTAGCAACTTGTCGTCCTTTGTCTGATAGTCATTGTTGATTTGATTGATGACTAGTTGTGAATCTCCGTAGACTTTTAATTATGTGATTCTCCATTCCATGACCATTTTGATGCCTATAGCCAATGCCTCATATTCAACAACATTATTTGTGCATGGAAACATAAGCCTATATGATCTTGGTATGGTGTACCCTTCAGGAGTGATGAACAGAATGCCAGCCCCTGAACCATGTTGAGTAAAGGATCCATCAAAGTATAGGGTCTATTGTTTGAAGGAGATAGCAAGAACGTCTCTATCTAGAAATTCGATCTCCATAGGTTGTTTTCCAGGTAGTGGTGCTTCAGCCAATTGATCTGCAATTGCTTGTCCTTTGATAGCTTGTTGTTCTGTGTAGTGGATATCAAACTCACTGAGAATCATGACCCATTTAGCCAATCTGCTTGTAAGAGCTGCCTTGCTGAGTAAATATTTGAGAGGATCAATTTTTGTGACCAGCTTAATTGTGTGAGCTAGCATGTAGTGTTGGAACTTTTGAGAGGCAAATACCACTGTTAGACAAGCCTTCTCAATGAATGTATAGTTGAGTTTGTATCCATTCAATGTCCTACTGATGTAGTATATAGCGTATTCCTTGCCTTGTTCATCCTCTTGTGCTAACAATGCCCCCAGTGATATGTCTATTGTTGAAATGTAGAGAATGAGTGGCTTCCCTGCTATTGGTGGTACTAGAACTGGTGGGTTCATTAGATACTACTTGATTTGATAAAATGATTCTACACATTTGGCTTCCCATCTGAATGGTACATTTTTATGTAGAAAATGATTTAATGGGAGACTTTTATCTACTAATTGAGCAATGAATCGCCTGATTGATTAGAGCCTTCCTTGTAGAGATCTGAGCTGACTGATGTTCTTTGGTGGTGGCATCTCCATAATGGCTTGTACCTTTGCTGGATCCACTTCAATACCCTTAGCTGAAACTATGTATCCTAGTAATTTGCCTGATGTAACCCTGAGGACACACTTCTTAGGGTTGAGCCTGACTTGGAATTTCTCCAATCTATCAAAAATATTTTCTAAGATGTTTAAATGATCTGATCTAGTGAATGATTTAGCTAGTAAATCATCCACATAGTCTTCCATGAAGGTATGCATCATGACATGAAAGATTGTTGTCATTGCTCATTGATAAGTTGCTCCTACATTCTTTAAGCCAAAAGGCACGACATTCCAACAGTATGTTCCCTAGGGATAGGTGAATGTTGTTCTATCTTGATCCTTTGAGGCTATCTTGATTTGATTATAGCTTGAAAAAATGTCCATTAGTGATAGCATTGCATGGCCTACTGTGAGGTCTACAATTATGTCGATACTGGGTAAAGGAAAGTCATCCTTGGGAGAGGCTTTGTTGACATCTCTAAAATCAGTGCATATTATGATACTGCCATCTAGTTTTGATACTAGTACAATGTTAGAAATCCATTCAGCATAGTCAATAGATCGAATGAACCTGACATATAATAGTTTCTTCAGTTCAGCTTTAACCATGAGTGCCACATGTGGATTCATCTTTCGCAGTTTTTGCTTGACTGGCTTAGCTTCTAAAAAAATAGATAAGTGATGCATGATCAATTGTGGATCAATCCCAAGCATATCTACATATGACCAAGCAAAGTTAATTTTCTTTTCTTTAAAAAATTTGATAAACTCTGATATTTCTTCATCTGTCAAAGATTTGGCAAGGTGTATATTTTTGGCTACTTTTGTAGTACCAATGTTGATTGATTGAGTGGGCTCAATCAATATGGGTGATCGCTCATGATAATGTTTAGGAAGAGTGTCAAGTCTCCCATCCTTCGGTGCCTTAAAAAGGTTTTCACCCTTAGATGCGTCCTTTATTTTTACTTTTTTGTGATCTATTGCCGCCATTGACTAGTTTTCAGTAGTAGATCCTTTATTTTGTTCATTTTTACGACCGAGAGACTTGGCACTCCCCTAATTGCAGATGTCGTTACTTTGTTCACTGGTAGAGTTTGTCTCCGGGTTAACGGTACCTAAGTAATGGATAATGGATTCATCATTTGGGAAAATTGGTATATCATGAGTTTCAGGTTCATCCTAGTTTATGAGGTTAGGAAAGACAAGTGGTAAGGAATAATTTGGTGGATCAAGTTCTGTTGCTGTAAGCGTCAGGATGAAGGTATCATCATGATTGGATGGGGTGTTAAAGAAGTTAAGGATTTCATCAAGGTCTTCGACGGTATCATTTTCCATATAGACTTGCTCATAATGTTGCAACTCGTTTTCCTTGGCATCATAGATATTTTGTGGACCAAATTCAAGTGGTCTAGATTCCGTGTCATGTTCTTCTTTAGAGATGGGTGTATTATTGTCATTTGCACAAATATCTTCTGTAAGATTAGAACAGCTGCCCCATTCATATTCATTGGAATCAGTCTTAGAGGTATTATCCCATATTCTGGCATTGTTGTGGACTGGTATGTTGTAGGGTGAGAAGAGGTCTTTGATGATTGATACAAGTTTGATAGTTTTCTCTGATTCTATGTCAGATCCTACTTCCACTCTTTGCGTTTGTTCATATACTGTCTTTCCTTGGGGAGGAATGATGTTATCAGGAGGTGATCCTTCTTTGTTGAATATTGGTTGTTGAATATGATGTGCTTCTGTAGTAGATGTTTCTTTCTTTTGATTGATAGGCTGCCTTGGATATTGCTTTTGTTCTTGATGTTCATGTTCTTTACGTATTGTCTCAGCTGACTCAAATAATGCCTCCTGCCAGGAGTCTTCTTTGTATTTTTGCTTTTCTTTCCACTGAGGTTTTTGATATTTACGTGGTGCCCTCTTTGGTAGTAGAGTGATTTCAAAGCCTAATCCCTTTTTGTCTTTACTGAATTGTGAAGGAGGATCCAATGGTTCTATGACACCTTCCTGACGTTTTCCAATAGGTCCTTTGCCCTTGTATCCCATTTGTTGCATGATTAAGTAGCCTTTTCCATACAGGTGTGTCGATATAGCTACCTCCACAGTAGCTGCTTTGTCTTCTTCTTCATCTTTGTACAACCAACTAAGGATGTCCTTTTCCTCTGATTCATGTGCTAGAGTGCCTAGTTGGATAAATGTGCCATCAAACTTGGTGATGGGCTGGATTGCTTGATGCATTGATGTTGTAGGTAATCCATGAGATTTAGGTGATGTTGGTAAGTTGGCCAAACACATGGGTTCGAAAGAGTACTCCCCCATACCTTGCTCTTTGATTTTCATTTTCTGCTTGAAATCTATAGACAGTGATGTAGACTTTTCTTGCTGAGGATCTGGTGTTGAGTAACTTTGTTTTTCTCTATTATGTGGAACCAAGCTGTCTTGGGCTGCCCTCATGGCATTACAATATTGAAAAGGATTATGATCTGCTGATATGGAAATCTCCTATCCATTATAGGGGAACTTAACACACTAATGATAAGTAGAAGCTACTGCTTGCATTTCATGTATCCAAGGTCGACCCAATAAGATATTGTATGTGAGATCTATGTCTAAGACTTGGCACATAGTGTCCTTTTGTATTGGTCCTACTTGAATTGGCAACATTACTATTCCTTTAGATGATCTTTCTTCATCGTCATATGCTTTGATAGTGATCTTTTTGCATGGATCAATAGATTGCTCAGAGAAGCCTAATGCACGGATAAGTTTTAAGGTACAGATATTGAGTCCAGCTCCTCCATCTATTAATACTCTTTTGACTTGATGCTTGTAGACCAGGACTTCAATGTGGAGTGGAGTATTGTGTGGATGTCTCAATGAGATATTATCATGCTCAGAAAAAGTGAGGTTATGAGGCCCTGTCATATGAGCTACCATGGCTTGGAATTTGTCAGCATCCAGATCTTGAGGTACATTTGTTTCTAGTAACTCTTGTTCCAATATGTCTTTGTGTTTTGGTGAAAGTTTCAGCAACTCTAGTATAGATATTTGAGTAGGAGTTTTGTGCAGTTGACTGACTAGACCATATTGAATTTTGGGTATGGTGTTTGCTGTTGACATATGCCCTTTCAAGACATATTTTTGAGCTCTGGTTGTTACGTTGACCGATTCATGTTCACGTTTATCTCTAATTGTGATGACATTTACTCGATTGTCTTCAGCTGATATATGATTGATGGAGTTATTGTATATGTGATTGATATGAGCCCCACATGTATCATTCGAGGTTGAAGCTCCATCCTTGTTGTAGTTTGGAAGAGGATTTTTAAAGGCTCCATGGTCACCATTTGTCTTGAGACCATTGACTATTAAATCACCTCTATCGATCATGTCTTGAACAATGTTTTTCAGTCTCATGCAATCATTGGTTTGATGACCTTTGTTACAATGAAAATCACAAAAGTGAGAGTCATTCCACCAGGGTGGTTTGATTTGTGGTTCAAAGTTGTTGATCATTGGTAAGGACATAATTTTGTTTGCCAGGAGTTCTCTGAATGCTGACTCCAGTGATTTCCCTAGTGGTGTGTAAATGCGTTTTGGAAAATTGTTTGCATTACCCCATGAGTTTGGATTAGGTCCTCAATAGGTGTTATTGTTTTGGGCATTGTTGGTGTTATTTGTATTGAGTTGATCTTGATTAGTATTTGGTGCATAAGTGTTAGTGCCTTGGTTAGCACCTTTGGGATTCTTTGTGGCTTGAGGATTACCTGATAATGCGAGCACGGGCTGCTTTGATTTTGAATCATTTGATTCATTTCCTCCTTCATTTCCATTGTTTTTGTTTCTGGTCCAGAATCTGGATTTGTCTAAGTTGTTGTTGTTTTGGTTGTTGTAATTGGATGAACTCATTCCTTCTTTGAAGAATTTTAATGTTCCTTTCTTGATGCATGCCTCTTCTACTTGGATGCCATTCTCAATCAACTTGACAAAAGATGGTATGCACTGAAGTTTGAGTATGTAACTCACTATTCAAGTTGTCGATAAAGATCTCCATTTTTTCTTTTTCAGGCACATCACGAGGATATCTTGAGACCATACGTTGCCAACATTGAAGGAATACCATGAATGTTTCATTGTTTTCCTGCTTGGTATTACAGACATCTAGCATAATGATAGCATGTTGAATGTTATAAGAATATTGAGTTATGAATTTGTTGACTAGTTCATCGAACGATCTGACGGGAGATGTGATTTTGGATAACCATTCCATTGTTTTCCCTCCCAAGCTTCTTGGGAATAACCTCATCAAATAAGTGTCATCATGGGCAAATTCAAGACTCATTGAACAAAATTCTCGAACATGATCATGGGGGTCGCTTTTCCCATCATATTTGTCAAATTTTGGAATGTCTGAGTTTGGGGGAAAAGGCACCATGTTTAAATGTCTGTCAAAAGGATAAGGACAAATTTCAGTTAAGGAGTACCGTACTGTTGTCCCTTGTTGCATGTCTTGCATTTGTCTTTGTAACATTTGCATTTGTTGAGTGACAATAATCAAAGTTGCATTATTTTGTTGAGGGAAGAGTTCTTCCCTTGCATTAGTTCTAGGCTGAAAGGGTGTGTGGAATGGTATGTTTGGTTAGGGGATGTTTTTCTTGGGCAATTTTTGTTCTGGTAGATCTTGCTCATGTATGTTTTGTTTTGAGTCACGAGCTTCTTCCTCTCTTTGTTGCTCTTGATATTCATAATGTTGAGATCTTGTTCTAAAAATGTCAGTGTCCAAATCTTCAAGAAGTTTAACTCCTTTGCTTGTGAGCATGAGCAGATATTTTTCTTTGTCATTTTCCATGAGCCTTTCCACAAGCCTTTGAAATGAAGCGCTTTCTTGACACTCTTGAAGGAGTTCCTCAATAATTTCAGTGTCCTCTAGATGCGGACGCTCAAAAGGATTTGATAATCTCTGATTCATGCTGGATTCCGGTTGCATTTCGCTTTGTTTGTTTTGTTGAGAGCGAGTAACAATGGGCATCTAGTAAAAAATTTCTGTGACAAAGGGAATGAACTCCTCTTCGATGTGTTGCTCAGGGGTTGGTGGTTCTAATCGGGGTATGTTGTAAGTGATGCACTCTTCGGTAAAGAAGGCTGGATTGATCTTCCCTCCTTGGTTTATGCTTTGACTGAATGCTGATTTTTAACTGAATGCTCTACTCCTCAAGGGTTCCTCGTCAAATTCATTTGTTTTGTTTTGAAGATACAAGCATATATGATGAAGGAATGTACAATGAGATTTGAAGAGTTGGCGATTGATGTATAAAACCTTATTTCTTTTGGCAAGTTTCGAAGAGCTCAGTTATTGTTTATTCAACTCAGTGTTATGATAAATATTCTTTCTTCTCAGAATATGAGGATTAGTCATGCACAAATGATCAATGGTTTCCTTTCATTTGTTTTGGATTCAGTTTAGCTTGTTTTGGAAACTCAAGTTTTACTTTATCAAAATGAAGGTTTAGATGCCCCCTCACGACAAAATGTGTCAAATGATATGGAATACGAGCTTTCCCGATATGGAAACTCGATTTGACAACTTGGAGTTTTAAAACAAGTGTGTTTTGGGATAAAAATCCATTTGATTGAAGGACCTTTTTGACACTTGTGATGATGTTTTCTGATTTTGATAGGAGAGATATGTTTATCTTGCGACTAGTTTTAGATTTTAGACAACTTTGTTTGATGGAGAACTTGCTTTGGAGATAGCTTTTGTTACTCTATTTTTGGTTTTCTGTTTGATGAAGTTTAGGCCAATGAAGGAAAGCTTTCGAAATTGTTTTCAAAATTTTCAAAATTGACCTCTGTTTTGCCCCTTATTTTTTTGATTTTGGCTATGCGCTAAAATAGAGACTCAATGCGCTATAAAAATTTCTCAACGTGCTAGTGAAAAGACTCCACACTCTACATTGCCCACTGATACATGCTAACTAGTTTATTTTGATTTTACCTTGGTTCAAAAGGTTATGCGCCAATATGGGCCACCTATGCGCTAACCGTTAAACCCTACGCACTAAGGTTTGGTTTCCATGCACTAAGCCGATGCTTTAATGCGCTACTTGAAATTGCTAGTTTTGGTTTCTATTGAAGCGCTAATGTTTACACTTGATGCACTAAGGTGAAGGTCTAATGCGCTAACAGATGGTTTCTACATGCTAAGAAGTTGCTCTTGCGCGCTAAACTGTCCTGATATTTTGACTTGGTTGTTTTTCTATGATTTTTGGAATTTTACTTTGAGTTTTTAGTGTTGATAGATGATTTTCTGAAGTAACAAATGAAAGCACGACACCAAAGAGACAACCATCTTACTTAATCTAAACAATAAGTGTATGTTCTGCGAGGATGTGTTCAAATCCTCAATGTTTTGACAGGTTTAGATACAACATGCACTTTAGTCAAACTCTTTATTCAAGGGTCATAAGCAATATCATAGCCCACTAGTCTCGATACTCCGTCAGCTCAAATAGCCATGTCACCCCCTAGGGGGTGCCCATTTTTTTGTCTTTTGCCAGAAATTAACTCAAAGTGAAATGCTTCACAATTGAGTAGTTATCTTGGGACATATATGGTAAGTGATCTTGGGGGCGGATTCTTCCCCACCCTTGCACTATGATATTGCAAATGTCTAGATACTGACTCGACTCAAAGTTTCTATGGTAAGGTTCGTAATCAGGCTTCCCGTTCTGCCGTCAGTGATAAACTCCCTCAGGAGGCTTCCCAACTTTTAGAACAAAGGCTTTACGTATCTCAAGGATACTGGGGGAAGGCTAATCACTACGCGCAACTGTTGAAAAGGACTTTCATTACTTTCCACTTTTGATTATAGTGGGTTGGAACACTTGGCTTTAAAGCCATTTCCCACTTAGGTCGTTCCCTTCACACCAGCCAAAAATGGCTTTAAGAGTTTTTCAACCCCTCGGGAAGGCAGGCCTGCTAAAGGATTTATTGCTTGAAGTAAAGAAAGCTTTAAGAGTGGTTTGGCTTTTTGATCACCCAATTAAGGGGAGAGCATATACCTTCCACTTTCGAGACAAGGCACACAAGTTCTTTTTAGCCTTTTAAAGCAATGATTTGCTTACTCTATATGGAGATGTTGCTCCACGAAAACATGGTGTTCCTTTTAACCTTTCATAGCAATGATTTTTTGATCTATTTAAAAAATGAACTTGGTCAACAAAATAAATGCGATGTTTCGTCAACAAAAAAAATCGATTTGAAAGGGGAAGATCTTCCCTCTTTAGTTGCAAATGACCTTTGAACTTTGTGTGATTCTTTACCTTGAAAAAACTTAAAATGGATCCTTTTATGCACCAAAGGATGGTGAAGTTATTTTTAAGCCATTTGTTTGCAAAACTTGAAAAATTGATTTGTTCTTTTTAAGATCCAATTTGAAAATTTCTCTCCTAGAAAAGCAAGAAAAAAATTGTTTTTTTTTGTGGTTTTTTTTAAAGCCCAAACAAAGTGAGTTCAAGTTTATCCAACAAGAATAAAAAAGCTTTATATTTTAACTAACTTAACTAAGTTAGTAAAAAAAAATTAAACTATCCTAGAAGTAAAATTAAGCTCCCATCTACAAGAAATTGTTTAAAACCCTGCAAGATACCAAGTAAAATTGTTAGAAAAAACTGTGGGTTTGGTGGACTTCAACAAGTCTAATTTCACATTCGGTTACAATTTTTAATTTTGTCTCTCTCTGTGATGCACTACAGGATAGACTGTACACGCTACGAGATAATCAGGATGTGCTATCGGACAGACCCGATGCGCTGAACTGTTTTCCAAATGCGCTACTTTGTTATTCTCCCAAGCTAAGACCTACAAGAAAATGTTAGTGGGGATGATGCGCTAAGGTATGGTCTACATGCGTTGGGGAATGAGTCCCATGCACCAAACAGTGAGCCAGATGCACTAAAAGATCAACCAGATGTGCTAAGGGATGTTCCCTAAGCGCTAATTCTTGTTTCTCGCGTACCTACAAAAGTGTTTATTTTTAAAAACCGATTTGATTAATGGGGTAGAGCCCCATGGTGGGCGCCACAAATGTGTGCGGGAAAAGCGGGTCAATGAAACTTAAAATGTGAAAATGCAGTCTCAAAGAGGCTTGTTCACACACCCATAGGACTTCTTGGTGCAAGTTATGGAGTCATAAAGAATGACTCAACTTCCCAAGGTTGGTTCCATGGTTCTCTATCTCACAAGGTCCCTCAAGCCAATGCCTTTTCTTTTAGATCACTAAGTAAAGTGGCTTAGGGATGAAAAATGCAAGAATGAGGGATGCTTATGATTGATTTAATTATGAAATGCATCCTATCTATGCATGATTCTACAAATGCAATAAACTAGATTATAAGATGACAAGATTAGTAGCAATACTATCCTAACATGATATACTAGTTTAATGATTTAAGCTAATGATAAAGGAAATACTCTAAAATGCTTATTAGATTAATTCCTATTACAAAGAGAAGCTAGATGTATTGATAAATTTGAGCATAAATGAGATACTAAAAGCTTGCATGGATCCTTAAAATAGGGCAATGGATGGTCAAGATTGAAGGAGTTAATCAAGGGTCGGGATTGAAGGTAATCAATCCATGTTTACAATTTTCACCAATGAAATGGTGACAATCGTCAACATAAGACTAGTTGAGAGGAGATGAAAGAAGCATTAAATGCTTGAGAAGACCTTATGGTTACCTTAGGAGGTAAGGGTTAAGGTTTGGTTAGGATTATCCAATGGATAAAGCTTTTATCCAAGGGGTAAACTCTTATGCAAAGTTTAAAGGGATAACCATGGTCAAAGCAATGAATGCTTGATGAAACCCCTAAGTTAGAAGAGGGTCGAGTTAGTCAAAAAGTCTCTAACCATGCCACTAAGGGTTAGTTAACCATTAATGGTTTGAAGACTTTGGGGACAAATTTGTAAGAGTCCTTCCAAATTTGGGGGTATTCAACAAGTATAAAGGCTTTAATGTTTTTAGAAGACTTTACTCCAAATTAGAGAAGTGACTTCCTCAAATTTAGGGAAAAGGGATAATGAATGGGTTTGGGTTAATTGATTAGGATTAAATGGATTCTAGAAGAAATTAGGAATAGGGTTTAGGATGCAAGTGGGAGATGTAGGAAAATGCAAGTGGGTGAGGGAAAATAAAATTAATTAAAATAAATTGTTTTATTTCAATTTGGTTGCAATTTGGGAAATTGAATAAATTAGATTTATTAAATTTGGGATAAACTATTAATTAAATGTAAATTTAATTAAAAGTAAGAAGAAGGGATTTAATTAAATAAAATGATTTATTTAATTAAATGTATGAAAAGGGGTTAAGTGAATTTAACTAAATAAATTAAATAATTTATTTAATTTAAATAGAAGAATGTGGGTGATTTAATTAAATTAGATTTAACTAAATAGAGGAATGAGAATAAAATGAACATCGAATATTCATTTAGGAATATGGTCATTTTTATACGTCTATAGTAATAGTAACATAAAATGTTATTAAATGATTGATAAATATAATATTTATTATTTATTATTTATTATTTATATTTATGTTTATTGATTATTTTTCATTGTATTGAATAATGCATTTCATAAAGAATTGACAATTATTAATTTATGGTTGAGAAGATAATCCTTATAATGTATAAAATCAATGATTATGAGACTTCTACAAAATAGACTAAATCCCTTTCTCTGGAACCCAATAAAGTGATAGTTCTAATGGAGGATGGTCAGAGCACAAAAGGAGGTTTGGATAAACAAACAGCCTCAAATGAAGGGAGGAGTGCAAATAAATCCCTTTCTCTAGAACCTAGTAAAGAGATGGTGCTAATGGAGGATAACCAAGATACAGAAGGAGGTTCAAATATTATCAAATAGCCACAAACAAAGGAATACCCAGTCCAACTAAAGGAAAATAAGAAGAAAACCAAGAATATGCAAAAGAAGAACTAGGTAAAGCCCACACATTGTATCTCCATGCTAAAGTTGTTGAATACATTGTTGAACACCAAAACATAACTATTATTTTGTATTTTTAAGAGGTATCCCTATTGAACTTGAATTTTACAAATGGGCCAAATTGGATTGGGAGAACATGGGTTGGGTGATTGGATCAATTAGAGGTCTAGGAAAAAGATATGTTTCTTGCATGTTTTAAGTCTGCTAATCATGCAAAAGTAGTCTTACAGTACAACACTTGGGTAATATGTGGAAAAATATGCTATCTTAAAGCTTGAACATTTTACTTTCATCATGAAGGGCCTTCACACTCACACTATCTTGTTGAATCCACAACAAGACTAATTGCGTGGGGGGGGGGGAGGGGGTGTGTTAATCAGTTTGGATCTTGAAACAATGATTTATCAAACTTAAAGCAATATTCAACTACTTTACAATAATAGTAAACATCAACCATTAATACATGAACACCAGATATATGTGGAAAAACCATAGTGAAAATCAAACTCACAATATAAATAAAATTGATTGAAATAATTTAGGCTTACTAGCATGGAGCAATATGAACATGATGGACTTGCAAGGCTAAGATGTACTACCTTAGGAAAAGATACAATGACTTGCACAACTAAAACTCGTTGCTTCAACGCAAGATACAAAGAGTTTCCAAGAGACTCATTGTCTTCCGACAATAGTAAGAATAGGAGAACTGAAATGAAAGGAATCTCCTGATCATGAAACTTTCCTTGAATCACTATGTCAAATGACCAATATCATGGCAAGCACATATGACATCAACTGTTGTCTTAAAACACTATCACACTGAATATATCATCATGAAATCTCTTCACAAACTGACTTTTACACTTTTGTAGTACCTAATCTACTTACACAATCTTCACATTTGCTTCACATCAATTCACACACCTTCATTTACTCAACTCATACATTTTTACTCCTTAAATACAAGTTATATCATCAAAAACCTAGTTTAGGGTCGATCATAGACAAAGTATGCAATATTACATAAAATAGGCCACTCAGACCAAAACACGCCATGCAGTCCACTCCAGGAAATAGATTTAGGCAGGAGCCTCTCTTTGAATTCTGTCTGATCAACAAGTGGTGTCAATGTGTTCTACAACATCAAAAGATAAAGGAAACATGAAAAAGGGAAGAAAATAAAAGGAGAATCCCGATGAAACTTGTAGATTAATCTATAGGATATATATGTTTGTATAATTTTGGTGTTGATTTCTCCATTCAACATAAAATATTCATGGATAGACTTGGTTTTTTGAGTCCAAGGAAGCACTTTTTCTCAAGTGTCCTACTCGTAGGTACTTAGGTTGGGGTTCCAAGATAATAGTAACATTAAAATTCTCACCCTAGGAATGTTTTCTTACATTAGAATTAGCATTCACATATTAAACATAATACAATATAATTTAATTATTTATGTAAGCACCACAATGAATTTCTTAGGAATAGTGTAATTATCTCATAACTTGGCACAACCACACATTGGAAATTGCAACTCAAATAGGCTTATAACAAGAATTTGTGAGATATTTTGGAATTCCATCTATCAAATAGAAAAGATAAATGTAGGGGTGTAAGAAATGAGAACATAAGGTTTTCATGATGACTTGGTAAATATTCAAGGTCGGGAGATAATTAGGTGCCCCAAGTTGGATCAACTTTCAAGAGATTATCAAATTCACCTAATATTGACATGATTACCTGCTATTCTACTATAGTTGCTTGCATAAAATATCAAGACTTCAAATTTCTACATGTATTAGCTTTGATATTGATTGATCACATTGCGTGCAACTCAAATTTCCCATCTACTCAAGTTGTTTGATGGCCCTTAGAAGTGTAGCATGTTATTGAGACATTAAAATATAATAGCAATAAAATCTCAAATATAGAATAGATCTCTAAATCAAATTGTGTTTTGAAATGGAAAGGAAGTTTATCCTATTTCAAGAGAGCCAATAAGAACGTGACAGTACCTATTAGGTCCTTGTCACAAGTCTTTTCTTATCCAGAGCATCCCTTTAGAACATGAACTCTTCTATCTAAGATGGACAACTACCCGTCTTCATTTATTTTGTATGTATTGTTTTTAATTAGGAAAAGCAACTTTACAAGGGAGCTGACCCTTAAAATCCATAGCTCGAAGGCATCATACTAGCATTACATATTACCAAAAAAAACAACCAAAACTATTAGCAGTAAGTTCAAAATAAAATAGGGGACCCCTAAGACAAATCCAGTCAAAACAAAACCAACCCCCAGCCCTACGCCCAGGAAAACAACTAGGGATTCCAAATGCCTGCTTGTCTAATGACACCTTCCCAATCCTCTATGAGGAATTTGAAAAGGTCCCTGGTCTTTTCCTTGTTAGCATCGTCGTCCTCAAGCATCCTATCCTGGAGGTCACACAAGGTAGTTGCCAGATTGTGCATGATTCTCAGGCTCACCCTGGCAATGCCCGTGATTTTCCTGTCTAGCACCTCATGCTTTTGCTTAATGGTCCTAGTCTCTTCCATGATTCTCTACATTTCCTCAATCACTTCTCTGAGCACATCCCTTGTACTTTGTAGCTCCCTAGATAGAGTGTTAACATCTTCTATAGATGGCTGAGTAGTGGGGCTGATAGGGTGGGGCACATCCACCTATTGCACACAATCCTCCTTTTCACTGTTGGGGTAGGGCACATCCACCTTTTGCACATGATCCTCCTTTTCATTGTTACACTTTCCTTCTCCCTCATCATCCACAACTTCAAAGACCAAATCTTCCCCAAGAGCATCCCCCATCACATAATTAGAATTTGACTCAAGGGTATTAGGTGGGGTTAGAAAGGTATCAAATTCACCTTTGGAATCCTCCTTGTCCTCTTCATCCATCCCAAGATCAATTTTCTTAGGGCTCTCCTCCTCCTCTTCATCGTCTATTATTCTCTTTCTCTTTTTTCCAGCAGTCTTAGATGCAAGCCTATGGGACCTCCTCCTTCCTTCAAATTTCACATAACTCTTAGTAGGGATTTCCTCACTACCTGAGTCATCAGAACTATAATCTACAATAATGTGTTTTCATTTCCTAGTAGATTTTCCTTTTCCTTTCAAAGGTGTCTTTTTATCCTTCGAGGTTGAGAGTGTGAAATGAACCACCGAGGTTCCAATCTCCATGATAGAAACAAGATTGGGTGGGGCGGGGTGCTAAGGTTCATGTCGATAACAGGATGGTACAATTGTAGTTGCATGCTATCAGAAGGGGGGACGAGATGATGTATAGCTAGAGTAGAAAAGTCAAGGGGTAAAACACTCTAGGATGGGTAGAGGGAAGGATGCACAGAATAAAGCCTAAAAATTAACCCTTGATGTAGGGGAAGGAGATTTTTGCTCTCATTTTTGGGGTCCCTTACCTCTAGGACCGAATTCTCTAAGGAATGAAAAAAAAAATGCAGGAGACAAATTCTATCATTGTATCTAAAGTGATTTAATAGAGGTATGTGATAGAGAAAACAAACCTCATACTTGCCCTCCAACATGAAATATTTCATGATCATGAGGCAGATTTTGTCCCATTATTTTGGAAGGTCTTCTCTTGCATAGCTGCTCTAACACTTAACAGGAACCTCCTTATCCTTGAAGAATTTATTCAGAGAATTAGTTATGGCAACAAGGCTATTTCTCTTCCACCTACGCCTCATCATGGACAAGCTCGTGGCTTGGGCTATAACATCTTTCGTCACCTCAAAAGTAATACTTCCCATTTAAACCCATCCGTTGTTCCAGGAAATTGCAAATTGTGCTAAGAGATTTTCATCATGGCCTTTGAGGCATTCTAAATAAGTATCAATGCCCCCTTCCTTGCAGCAATGCCACACTAACGAGTCATTCTTGAAATCATTTGGTTTGTCTAGCTCATAATGAACTCTATCTCCACCAATGATAACATTGTTTAGACACCTCAAACACTTAGTTTTAGTAGAGGTATTACAAATTCCACTTGCACTATGAAAAGGAATGGTCGGTTTCACAAAATATTTAACTTGCCAAGAAAGCTAGCAGTTTAACAAATTATTGCCCTTCAGGTGATAATTAATGCAAAGTCTTTTCCATCTATCTCAAGCATGATAAATGGCAAAAAAATTTGATGTGGCTCCAGTGAATCCCTATATGCCATCAATCGTACCCAATGGATGAATTTTTTATGATTAAAAAAATACTCCTCCATAGCCAAGGAGTCATTCCCCGTAATTATTTTAAGGCCATCTCTCGACACGTGAAACCATTGAAGGAAGGGATGAGGAAATTTGAACCAACCACAATTGCGAATTGACCCCTCCACATATGATGGCCAACTTCCAAAGTTCTAGCTCACCTCCACCACCGCATCAAGACCATAAAACCAACACTTCGTACCAATCCCCATATGGTAGGTCGGATCCACAAGGATAGGCAAGCCAAACACATAAGAAACAATGTACCACGTCAGCCTATGGCAAAAAATGTAATCGTGAATGAAAAGCCCCATCAGACCAAAAACAAGGAATCTGTTGGCATTCAAATTCAAAAAATCCTGCCATCTCCCCTTTGAACGGAGAGCGGGTTTCCTTAAGTAAACAATAGGGCTACTAGTCATGGTTATTAATCATATTCTTGTCTCTCCTTAGCAAATCATAAACTTGATCTGGTAAAGAGTTAGCCTTCCTCTAGCACCTCCAACCCACCAATTGGGCACCCATAGCAGTCATACCAACCGCAATAGAATTTCCTTCCCTATAGAAGTGATCAATGTGATAGGCACCCAAAACCAAAAGTAACAATTGGACATCTTTAATGACCCCATCAATGGACCATTTGATCGTGCTTCTTCCTATGAAAACATCGATGATGAGTTTGGAGTCACCTTCAATAACAACTCGGCTCAAACCAATAGTTAGGGCAAGATTAAGACCCCACCAAAGAGTCATTCCCTTGGCCTAGTAGGAACTGCAACCATTCAAGTTCCTGGTAAAGGCAACAATCAGGTCCCCAGTGCTCGAACGAATCACCCCCTAGTAACAGCAATACCTAAAGAAAGATTGGAAGAACCATCAAAATTAAGTTTACACCATCCCTTGAAAGGAGAGGCCCATTTAGTATTCCTTCTTATGAGGATTTTAGTGCTGTCAAAAATAGAAAAGGTTCCAGGGAGATTCCAAATTATTGCTATTACATAATCAAATGGAGAGGGAGGGTAGGGGGACTTTTGACCTTAGTGACAAAAAGGTTATTAGAGAGGAGACAAAGGAAGCTCCCAAAGACTTGAGTGGTTGAGCCTTCCTTTTCATGGAAAATTTGGTTGTTTCTCTCTTTCCAGATGCACCAAACCAAATGAGGGGGAATTTGCTCCTAGAGTTGAGAGATAGAGGGATTGGGGGAGGGGCATTTCTAGGAAAGCACAAATTGGCCTACATCCTTATCCATGACCTAGGAAACCCTGCATCACTGAAAGACAAGATCCTAGAAAGATCTAGCAAAACTGCAATGGAGAAATAGATGGGGGATGCTTTCTTCTCCATGTTTGCAAAGGATGCATTAGTTGGGAAAATGAAACCCTCACTTCACCAAGTTGTCCTATGTGAGAGATTTATTGTGTAAAGAAATCCACTAGAAAAATTAATTTTTGGCATAAGTTGTTGATTCTAGATTTTTTTCCAAAAATTGGGATGATATGTGGGGTGCAGCAGGGACAAGTAGGCAGATTTCACAATATAATAGCCTCTATGATCTAGTATCCAGATGAGCCTATCCTCTCTATTGAAAAGGGAATTCTTGAATTCTATTAAAAGCCTTTGAAGTTCATTAGCAACATTTTGTAGATGGGGTCGACCAATACAACAACTTTTGATATCTTTCCATACATAATTAGGCCACTTCTAGTCTTTAGCCAATTGTCCAAAGAAGTTCTTAGCACAATTATTCAGATCTCTGAAGGGGTGCAATCCCTGAAGTGGCTTATCAAAAAGCTAGGCATCCTCCTAGAAATGTATTTTGTTTCCATTACCCACCAGCCATCTTAAGCCATTATGAACAATCCTTCTGATTTTTAGAATGTTGGACCAAATTTTAGATCCAACAGGAAACCCTTGGTGGACTGGAAGTTTGTGGAATTCCTAATTCTGTAGATATTTTCCCTCCATTATTGTGCACTAGTCATCTTTTTTGTGGGAAAGTCTCCACCCAATCTTTTCCAAGAGAGCCTTATTGAAATGTAATATCCTCATTATGCCAAGACCTCCCCAAGATTTAGGAGTACAGACCTTGTCCCAACCAACCAGGGCTAATCTATTCTTCTCTTCCATACCTGTCTAGGGGAAAGTTCTCTGAATTCTCTCCAACATGTTCACCATGCAACCTAAGATTTTAAAGAGAGATGTGAAGTAAATAGGGATCCCCTATAAGCAAGTAGCCAACAACTGAATTTTTCCAGCATTGGTAAGAAGCTTCTCTTTCCATCCAACCAATTTCTTCTGGATTGTTTCCAAGATTGAATTCTAGAATGTGTTAGAGACTTCTTTCACCATTAAGGGAAGGCCAAGGTAGGTCCTAGGAAGGAAAGCTGGCTGGGCCCCAAGAACCCTCTGGATCCTATCCTGAAGGTTGGGGGGACCATAAAAAAAATATATAGAACTTTTGTCAAAATTGATATGTTGACCTGAAGCTTCGACATAGTTATCCAAGAAATTTTTCCAAACCTTGGCCTCCATCAGTGAAGCCAACCCAAAGAGGATGGTGTCATCAACAAACTACTACAAGGGAACCAAGGGGTGGTGGAGGTAGGTTTGATTCCTTTTAGCAATCCCTCCTTAATCATTTTAGTAAAATTTTCCCCTAACACAGGTCAACAACTATAATAAAGAGATAGGGGGAAACAGGGCCCCCCTATCTAATGCCTCTAGAAGCAACAAAAAATTCACTTGAACGACCATTAACAATAAAAAAATACTTGATAGTGGTGATGCATTGCTTTATTAGATTGATAAGTTTGTCACAACATCCCGTCTTTCTCAAAATTTTAAAAAGGAATTCCTAGCTCACCTTGTCATAGGCTTTGGAAATATCAATTTTGAAAGCCATGGAGGCTTGTTTTCTCCTATCCATCATGTGCAACAATTCATGTGTAGTGATGAAAACATCCAAGATTTTCCTACTTGGAACAAAACCTTTCTGTGAGGAAATGATGAGGTTGTCCAGGAAGGGTTTAATTCTATTAACAAGGATCTTGGACAAGATTTTGTAAATTGTATTACAAAGGCTAATGGATCTGAAATGGGTGAGATGTGAGGGATTAGAGTTTTTGGGAATGAGAGCTATAAAGGTGGAATTTAGCTTTTTGAGGATTTTACTTCTTTTGAAGAAGTCCTTTGCAACCAAGATGACATCAGAACAAACAATGTCCCAGAATTCTTGAGATAAGGTCGAGGGTAAGCCGTTAGGTCTAGGGGTTTTATAAGCATTCATAGAGAAGACCACAACCCTAACCTCATCATCAGTGATCGGGGAAAATATGGTAGAATTGGCATGATCATCCAGGGTGCAAGGAATGCATCGAAGAAAGAGTTTGTCATTGTTATCATCCTACAACCGAGAGGAGCATGGCAAAATAATTGGTGGCAAGGGCACCCATACGGTCCTCATCTTCAATGAACTGATTTGATCATCCTAAAGTCCAAACATTAGGTTCCTTCTTCTGTGAGTGGAAGCCGACCTATGGAAGAAAGCCTAATTTCGATCCCCTTCTTTAAGCCATTGGATTCATGATCTTTGCTTCCAGTAAACCTCTTCTTGACTAGAGATGTCTCTCCACTTCCATCTAAGCAGATCCTCCTCCCTGTGTGTGGACTCCTAGAGATACCCTTGCACCATTCTAAGTTGAAGGTCATTTAGCTTGTTGGAAATTTCCTTCTTTTTATTGAAAATATTTCCAAAGGTTAACCTATTCCATCCTCTGACCTTTCTTACGATAATATCAAGTTTTTGGACCACCCTAAACATGGTCATTCCTTGAATAGGAGTACTCCACCAAATTTGAATGAAATCTTTGAACTCTAGGTGCTAAGTCCACATACCTAAATGGGATTCTCCCTTTCCTAGGATTGAGCAGAGTAGTTAAAGAGAATGGGATTGTGATCAGAGACCATTCTCGGCAGGGTGTGCAGAGTAGCATTAAACCCTTCTTCCCAATTAGCTGAGATTAGAAAGCAGTCAAGCTTAACTTGGATAAGATGAGTTCCTTTCCTATTATTTGACCAAGTAAAGTCATGTCCTCTCAACTCAATATCCATCAAAGAATTGGAGATAATGAAATTACCAAAGTCAGCCATACTGTCAAAGTAGTCATCCAGACCCCACAACTTTTTTCAAGGAAAGAGGGGGGTGTTAAAGTCCCTTGACACTATCCAAAAATCCTCCTTCATACCATCCATGAAAGCAAACAATTCCCTCCAAAGAACACCTCGACCTAACTTCAAATTGGGGGCATAAACATTAGCTATCAACCAGAACTCCTAGGAGGATTTAATCCTAGCAACAAGAAGATTGTTAGGAGTGAACAACCATGTCCTTGAATCTAAGTGGATCCCACATCGTAACCAAGCCTCCAAATGCCCCAGTGGCATTACTAATAAGAAAATCCACTCCTGACCATAATTTATTAGCAATAAGTTTAAAGGAACTATATGTCATTTTAATTTCCTATATCAATATAATATCAATCCTATTATCCGTAATACTGTTTCTAATTGTAAATTGCTTTTGAGGGCTATTTAGCCCTCTAATGTTCCAAGAAAGGATCTTCATTTCTTCGACTTAGTTGTAGAGTCCAGGGTCCTCTCCCTCCCACAAGCAATTTCTCTCACCGCTTCTTTATGCCTAGTGAGTCTTTGCAATAGTCTGCCCTTTGGGTCTTGACCCACATCCAATCTGAGGCTCCTAGCCAACTTGTTCACATTATCTTCATCGGATTTTATATTCCTAGTTTTTCTCCTTTGCGTGATCCAACCATCATCAAGAGGAGATGTGGTACAACTAGAAGAAGCTCCGGGAGAGAAGGGACCCAAACTCTTCCCCACAGGAGGGGGGGCGGTCACCAAGCCATCCATGACCTTAGAAATACTATTGGTAGGCGTAGAGGGGAGAGAAGCCACAATATTTCTTGTAGGAGTCTCCAATCTATTGGAATTCTTCCCCCTCCTCAAGGGTGGGCACCTTTGGAGGAACAAAGGGATTAGGATCAATCGATTCTTGAGGACTAGAGTTTTGCAGGGTTTTCTCAAGAGTTTCCATCAGCTTAATGAGCGCATTAGTAAAGGGGTATTCTCTGTCAGAGAGGGGATGATTAGAAGACGAAGGCTTGAGTGACCTTATCAATGTTAGGGGTGGGGGTACTCTTGGGGTGAGTTTGAGAGGAGGAGGAAATTTCCTTCTGCTTTTGGGGCTGCTTAGGAACCATTTTGTAGTCAGAAACAACATGGCCTAATTTAGAGCATCTCTGGAAAAAGGTTGTAGCATTCTCATAAACAATAGCTTGAGTCCAACTTCCCAACTTAGATTTGAGGGTAATAAAATTTGGCAAGTTCTTATTAACTATAACCATAACACAAAAACGGGCAAAGACTATCCTGGATTTGGTTCTAGTCACTTCATCTACTGCTACAAAATGACAAAAGATGTTGCCAACCCAGCGAAAAGTTGTCTCATCCCAGAACTCCAAGGGCAGCCTCGACAGGCGAACCCAGACTAGAGCGGTTTTGTTGAGATCTGCCGCAAGGTCAAATCCTGACTTCCATTTGCAAAGGGAGAGATGATGTTTTCCATAGGTCCAATACCCATAAAGGATTAGAACCATATCTTCCTCTGAAGTAGATTCAAAGAGGAATAACGCTCCTAACATAGCACTGATAGTGACACTCCCTTTGAGCTTCTATTTAGTAGCAACCCATTTTATCACCATATCAACTGGAGGTCAAAAGGAGAAGAACTTGCCCACCAATGTGAATGTCATTGAAGACATTATCTTGTCAACTATCTTGTCTGGTAAAATAATAGCAGTCCCTTCCTCAGTTTGAACACATTCTGGGGTCGGGAGTGGTTCCCTAATTGCCTGGGTATTTCTTATCACAACATTCTTCCAACCCTTGGAAGAGGCATCACCTTTGGGCAGTTCACTAGCCACCTCATTAGGAGGTGAAGCTTCTTGTTCCGCACTCGGAGCAGAGGAGGTTTGAACATCCTTCGAGCGAGAATGAGTATCTGCAACATCCGCATGTGTGCCGACCAAAGTAGTGGGCATCCCAATGCCTTCCACATGACTAGCAGCCATATCTGTGGCCTTCACAACATCATTGTTTGGTACCACATTTGTTCCCAAAGGATTGGGAACAATAGCTAACTTTTGCGGGTTCAAAGCATTGCTATTCCCCACAAGGGAATCATTTACTGAAACCTGTTGCGGACATGTGACTTTGACCATATTTGCCAGATTAAGCAGCAAACGATCAACAAGCGAAGGCCCCTAAACCCACCTTCCACAGGGGGCATGAAAATTCAAAATAGACAGAATGAGAAAGTTGCAGAGTGAAGGAAGCGAGTTGTGCAATCTATTGCTACCCCGATAGTTGTTAACTTCTATTACAAACAAAAATTAAATTATTATAAAACATACACACATACCACTTTCAAACATATGCTTCTCATCACTATTAATGTAATGTAAAAATTTATATTTATCTACACAAATAATATTTTATACAAAATAATAACAATCTAATGCATCATTCATTAAATACATAAAATGAAAGATAAAAAATATATTTTCTATGAACAAATTGAATTGTATTTAATAATAGAAAAAAAATCTCATGGGCATGACCATTGCACCCCTTGCTAGTTTAATATTTATGGGAGTAGATCGCATGTACACCTATTAATTATCAATTATATTAATTAAAAATTTAATATTATTATCATACCCAAACAATTTAAAATTCATATCTATCCCCAAAAAACTCAGAGTTCGAATCTTGATAGCAGTAAAATACGTACGCCCAATATTTCCATTTCCAAACAGGGGACTGGATATTTAATGCACAGATAAAGACGGCTTCTCATCCAACTACGAAGGCCGCCCAGAAAAAGCAATGAAATCAACGTTCAGACTTGAGCTGTTATGAGCTGTTACGTGTTTTCCTGATATTAATGATTAAAGTAATGCTCCAGCCTCGTACTGCTTTTTCTAAGTTTTACGTTAACAAACCTCTGACAATGTTTTATCTTATTATTAAAAGTTGTTTCTGTTTTACGTGCATGCATTCACCGACAAATTGCTATGTTCTTTCGTTGATAAGCTCTACTGAACCAAAAAAAATAAAAATATATCGGTTCCCGAAGTACTGACATTCCAGCATAAGCAAATAAATGCTAAATCAGAAAGACTTTGATTTTGTAAATTGTAGGCACCCGGTTATAGAAATCCCAGATAGCTAGATTGCCTCGTTAATGAATGAGATCTACAGCTACGAATCTGATTGTCTGATCATATATAATAGTGAAATTACACTGCAGTACAAAGTGAAACTGGAAATCCATATTTTTTTGTTTGCTTTTTCGGGAACAGATGCCACACCCCTAAAAATATGCTTTGACAGAGTTTACCGTCGAATGAGGCACCGTTGAATAGTTGATACTGCACAACAAGCAGGACTTAAATAAAATAAAAATTATTCTGTGGTAAATGTTTAGAATCAGGCAGATATATGAAACAACGATTAGGCGTCCTATAAGAAATAAAACACAGTAGCAATATAACAGAAACCGGGAACTTTAAAAGAAGCCCAATATAGGAGCAGAGGAGTTTAAAAGAATCCCAATACAAAAAAAAAAATTTTAATCAGACAGATATATGAAATAATAATTAGACGTAACAATGAATGGCTTAAATCTCATACATTAAGCTTTGATTTCTAGACTTGTTAAACACTCAAAATTGACTGACATTCTCTAAGCTTAATCCCTCTCAAAAGAGCTTACAGTGGGTGGGGTCTCACAGAGGGAGCTTGCAATGGGCAAGCTATCTCACAGAAGGAGTGCTCTCAAAAGAACTTGCAGTGTACACGCTCTTTAAAATACAATATAGGCTCTCACAGAGGGAGGCCTCTCAAAAGAGCTTGCAGTGGGTGGGGGTCTTACAGAGAGAGATTGCAATGGGCAGGCTCTCACAGAAAGAGGGCTCTCAAAAAGAGCTTGCAGTGCGCAGGCTCTCATAGAGGCGAAGGCACTCAAAGGAATTTGCAGTCATTGGGAGAGGGCTTTCAAAGGAGCCTACAATGGACAAGTTCTTGCATAGGAAAGGCTCCAAAAGGAGCCACAGAGGGAGGGCTCTCAAAGAGCCTTTAGTGTGGAGGCTCTTACAGAGGGAGGGCTCTCAATTACAGTGAGAGGCTCTCACAGGGAACCTGCAAATGGACACGCTCTCTCATAGAAGTTTTTTGGGCTGACTCACAGAGGGAGGGCTCTCAAAGGAGTCTGCAGTGGACAGGCTCTTACAGAGGGAGGCTCTCAAAGGAACTTGCAGTCTCACAGGAGCTGTCAGTGGACAGGTGTAAAATTTTAACTAAATCTACAAAACAAAACATTATATGGATCTAGTTCAAAAGAAAAGAACAGAAAAGAACATAACTTGCAGATGAAGGTAAAAATATAAAACAAAACAATAGCTTTCCAAATCACAGAATAAAACAGTGATGATCATCCATAAAGAATGAATAAAAACAACTCCGTAAAACAAAGAAAGAAAACTGAATACATGGGCTAACAATCAAAAGAGGCTGCAGTAAGACTCTTAAAGGAGCCTGCAGTGAGAAGTCTCTCACAAAAGGAGGGCTCTCAAAGGACCTGTAGTGTGGAGGCTTGCTCTCACAGAGGGAGCCTTTACTGCAAGCTCTTTTGAGAGCGCTCCTTCTGTGGGAGGTCTCTCATAGAGGGTGAGCTCTCACGGAGTGAAGGCTCTCAAAAGAGCAGAAACGGGGAAATGCATAACATCAACATCAATTTGAGAGCAGATAAGATAGGTAAACGCATAACATCAACATCAAACAGGAACTTGAATAGAAACCCATAAGACAGAAAGAGAAGAAGGGAAAGCAAATAAACAGATGGGAACGACTGGCTTACCTTGTATCATATGTTCCGTACAGCCATGAGAGACGGCTGTAACCTCAGATCCTCTCTCAGAGCGTTTGCTGGGGTTAGAATGAAAGACACAGAAAAACAAATTATACCATCTGACAAAGGAATGAAAAGAAACAAGCTAAACAGGAAGAGATTATGGAAAACATATACCTATCTGGGCAGGTGTTATAGTTGAACTATGTTCGAATTCGACAATCCTTTCTGCAACGAATCTAACACTGCTAATTCCTGGCAAAGTTTGCCTCAGTCCACTGATCTGTGCTTCCTGCCTTGACATGTTATAAATATTCCCAAGATTGAAACGAGTTATTTGAGACATTGATACGAAATTATTGGAAACTATCACCTTTCCAAATGCGGATCGTTTATATATCTCAAACAAACACAGCTTAAAATGGAGGATTGGGAGTTAGATTTATATAGCATAGGAAGCATTAAATGATCAAAAGCAGATCGAGAATTGTAACCTAAATGTGCATCACTACAGTTTGCAGGTTTCTTGAATTCTACCCTACTCTCCGCGAGTTAATTTCATTGCTTTTTCTAATGAGCTGGGGGCGTCTGTGACTTTATCTTATGTGTAAACCCAACTAATGCATATGCCCCTTTGGGAGCTGTTTCGCAGTGCATTAAATGGCACGTATCCTACTGAGAATAAACCTCTGATACTCATAAATGCTTTTTCCCTAATCAAATTGTTTTACTACTTGAATTAGCACAAAAGTATTGTAAATTGATTTTGAGTGTTGTAAGTTTGATTTTAGTTATTCTGAGTTGGTGTATCAAATAAATGGATAAATGCAATTCTTATCATATGATGAATGACATCCGCATGAGAAATAAATGGCAACCATTCTTCGCTCTGTAAATCGTCTGTCCCACTGCTCTCCACCTCGCAAGTTTGTAAATCATCGTTAACTATTGACTGTTTAGTTCAACTAGGATTAACATTAGCTACTTATTAATAATAATGATAAGTTTAATCAATTAAAAAGTCTTTTTTGTTAATGTCCATCGTTGACTATTTAGAAAATACATAATATTCACGTGTCAGGTAGTTTCTAATAATAAGTCTTTTGCAATAATGACTGCAAAGGGTACTTTTAAAAGTTAAATGTAACTGTAAATGATAGCTGCAGCCTGCTATACAATGTACTATAAGGTCCACCCTCAGATGCATTTTGCAATTTGCCATTTGCCATTTGCCATTTCCCATCCTGACATCCTGATGACCTATTTTTCCAGTTTCGGGGGCCAACGAAAACTGTTACAGAATTTATTATGTACAAAATAATTAATGACTGCCTGTTTGGTAAGGTAAATCAGTCCGTCCCATGTGACTTCCTCGTCATTCAGTGTGAAATGAAAAGCTTGGAGTGCTTTATATTAAATCCATCAGATTCTGATTCGCTTGTATGAGATCGTTTTACATTAATGTTTTCCACCATATCTTTTAAATTGCCTGTGATGATATTATCTTTAAATCAAATTAAAGATGAAATATTTATATATTAGATAAAGACAATATCATACTTTTTAGAGGTATAATAATAATATTTGTAAAAATATTATGCAAATTAAAAGTTTGGAATAATTTATCAAAATGATCTTTTAAAAAGGGAAAAAAAATCACTTGGCTAATCAATCACAGAGTAGTAATAATGTTAAACAACAACATGTAATGTAGGACTCTGATTGTTAGGTTAGACTCTACAACATATAATGTAGGTATCTCATAGTGAGCATGTAACATCCTCAATAATGGCATGACTTGATGCACTGTGAATCTGATTAAATCAATATCAAATTATTATTGAGATATTACTATATTTTTTATATTTCTATTAAACTCGTCACCATAGAAAAAATCCATTAAGACTTATTATTATTATTATTATTATTATTATTATTATTATTATTATTATTATTATTATTATTATTATTATTATTATATATTTATATTAATATATTACTCATAATCAGAATGTGTAAATAGTTTTTCTAAAAGTACAAATAAAGAAGTGATACAAGGATGTTAGCACTTATTATCATGTTGGAAAATCACACATTTATTAATGATAATTTATTTGAAGAAAGATATATTACATCAATTATCTTCTAAATATTTTAATCTATTTTCTCTAGCTTTTCACTTTGCAAGTTGTCCACCTTTATTCATTTTTTTTATAATGATCAAATAAGTACCGACATTATTCTGAGACTTTCCAAAGACTTTACACGAGACACTACAACAAACGCTAATCACATTCTTTCTCATGGTCCTATATCAATTATAACTTTTGATAGAGTCAACCCTTAAGATTTATGTATTATTAATGCTTATGCCAATATTAATAGTAATTGAAGTGTTTTGCCCCTTTGTATTGTTGTTATTGGAATTGTATTTGGATGATGATTGTATTGTATGCAAATATTTGAAGTCGACATCACTCTTGAATTCTCCCTAATTAAAATCAGATCAAGTTCGTCATTAGAAAAATCTCTTGGTTGATGTACACTTCCTACTTTTGTTGCAAGACTATGTGCAACGTGACGTTTCAATGAATATATATATTTTTTTATGATTATGAATATTTTTCATTTTTGGAGAATAAATGGATAGTATTGTCAAACTCAACATTACTTGTCGCATCTATGCTACCTGGGGTTCTCGTCATAAGCAATCTCCAATCATCAATTTTTGGGTTTGCATCTCTTAGATTTGTCAAAAGTTGACGAAATCTTTGTTGTTAGATGTTTTCTCCATCTTGTCTAAATATTTTATCTAATGTAACCATAGTTTTGAATTCATCCCACAATAACTTTACTCACCAGTTATTGTCATATGTTGGTTTATCATTGACTAGCTAGGCAATTTGCCCAAATCTCCAACCAAAATCATATATATATACCTGAAAGATGATTGACAAAATTTATTTTAAAATTATGGAGTAATACTATATAAATGTTGCAGATATGAATTATATTAAATGTAATATGAAATAATTATTTATTATTCATAATAAAAGGTCTACCTGCAAAACTTATGTGTGCATTTTGTGGGAATGCCCATCGAAGTCGAGAATCTATGTTTTCTAACATGTTTTGACCAATGAAGCTCATTTCATCAATTAAAATGTATTTGATATGTGCTATATCTTCTTGAAAATTTATATCTTGTTACTTTTAGTTGAGCAAAATCTCATACTTGGATTCTCAATTTTGAATGGATTGTAGAGGCACCTATATTGAATGTTGCAACTCCTATTGGTGCAAGTAGTAGAAGGGGAGAATGAAATGGAATTGTTGCATTTTCAAGAGCTTGACTAATGGCACCAATTAGATATGACTTTCATATTCTGCATGTTCCTTGTATTATCACGAATAAAGGCTCTGCATCTTGATGTGTATGGTAGTGTGCCATAATTATGTCGATTGTCTTTCTTTGTTTAAAACTGAGGGTTGTGTAGTTGATGCATTGCAGTATATCATAATGTATGAGACATACACGTGTAATGGTGGGAAAATGATGAATGATAGATCAAGAGGAAAACTAACCCTTTCCCTCAAAGAGAGATGAGAGTTTCACTATTGATTATCCTTCAAGCACTTTTCACCATTACATTAGGGAGATAAGGGGTAATTCACTAGATCCAATCTCCACACAAAGATGATAGATTGAATTCCGAATGAATTAAGGATGTTATGATGAACCCCTTATTCCCTTTTGTTTGATTTGAAATGAAAAGGAAATTGATTGAATTATGTAGTGCGAAAGTGACAAAGAATCGATTATAACTTGAAATCTGAATATGGGATGAAGCTGTACACCTGGTTTTGGCAGTAAGATGTCGAGATGAAGTTGCACTGCAAATTTGACAAAAAAATTGTCTGGACCGTGGCAGGAATGTACATGGTCCTCCGAAAAATCCATGAAATGAAAAGGGTTTTTTCGCCTCTACAAATGAATCCCAAAGATGAAAGTACAACTGCACACCTGTAACCTACACACATAAAAGAGAGGGAAATGTATTGAGATTGGGGGTTTTCCTTTAGGTCAAACCTCAGTTTTGGAATTAACCAAGTAATGAAAAAAAAAAAGTACTTGAAAGTAGATGTAAATGAAAGACTGAATTGTAAATATCCTCTTCAATGGTTGAATCCTTGACTTGAATGCAACACCTAGCCTTGAAGGGAGACTTGAGGATGCTCAATGTTGGAAAAGAATGCTTGAATGTTTGATCGCTTATGCAACTTGAATCTCTCCCACTTATTGAACTTCAACCTGTGCAAATGAGAGGATGAATCCCCCTTAAATACATGTTTGAAGAATTTTAATTTCATCACGAATCAACATCGAGGAGATTTCCTACTCATTACACAACCCACAATGCTTGCACTAGAAAGGTCCTCCCCCAAAATAGGGCATGGATAGGGCGTCATGCCCCTATCCTAGGAGGACAAGGGTGCCATGCCCCTGTCCAAGGGGGGACAAGGGCGCCACGCCCCTGTCCTACCCCTGTCTCTAGGGAAGAGTGTGGACAAAGTGATTTGGAGGCCAAGCAAGAAGCAGTTTTCACAAGTCAAGCACTCTCTGGTCTCTGATCAGGCTAGAGGATTCAAGTTCGCATGCGTGAGGACCCTAATGTAGTTGTAAATTGCTAGGGTCACAATTTTATGATAGTACATTTAGCCCCCACTTTAGCGGGATTATAAGCGTATGCCGATATTTTTGGTAAAGTACAAGGAAACAAGATTGAAAGACTTTCACCACGTCAAGGAGGCAAGATGTGCCAAGCCCCCAGTGGACTTAGGATCTTACAACTTTGATTGAAAAAGTAAAAGGGAAGATCGAGAAGGGGAGAACCATAACTGGAAGTAGCAAAGTTCCCTTCACTATGATTCATGAAAGAAAGGATACGGAGATTACAAAGGAAAACAAAGTTTCACTAAATAATTCTAAGTATCATAAGAAGAAAAGAATGAGCAGAGTGTATGCCCCCACGTTAAAGCGATCGCACGTGCCTTATTGGGAGTGATTGCTTTAAGGTAGGATACACCCAAGAGGGAGAAGGGAGGGAGCACGTATCACAAGGATTTATCCCCCAATCTAGGTATAAACCCAAGGATAATAAACACAAAACATGAGGTAGTGTTGCTTTCCTTGGGGTCAGTATGCTGTATGATAACTCATGTATATCATATATGTATGTGCATATAATAATCTTCATTCCCCAAAAAAGAACTCTATCTTAGAAGAAAGGGAAGAGAGGATGTCTTTTGAGTCAACATGAAAGAGACCATGAAAAGATATCAATGCTTTGCATCGTCCCCAAGTAGACATTAAGGGAATAATAGAAGAACAAGGATACATATAGAAGAATGGTCACAAAAAAGAAAGAAAGGAGAGAGAGAAGATCTGCAGTGCTAATATTGCTAATCTAGCATGACATCCGCCTCCCGATCTTGTTGATCACTATTTCAAGAAGGCGAGCAACATGCCAGAGGAGTGACATCGAGCACAACAGATGGAGCTATCACAAGATCCAAACAAGGACTATTCTCATGTTGTAAGTCACTTTGTTTGATTTGAGGGGCTAGGATTAGGGATTGTGAAAACTCATCCCATAAATGTTTATCCACATCAATATATTCATGCTCACTGTCAGAAGCATTAGGAGTTTTATTGCCATTATGAATAACATTTTCACTCATTTCTGCATCAAAGTTTAAAGCAAGAGGAGCAAGAACACAAATAGGAGTAAAACCATCACATGTTTTATGCAACTTATGATTTGGAGATGTTGGTTGAACATATTGCTTAGGAGAAAAGGGAATCATGTCAATTGTTGGAGTAAGAGGAGACTGAGTATTTTGAGGGATAGCTTCATGAGCTCGAACATGAAGTCTTCGCCAGCGTCGCCCAACGATTTCGTTGAGTCTTAGTGGAAGGCTGAGAAGGAGGAGGAACATTTGAAGAAGGAGGAATGGTTTTCTCCTTGATAGTTGAAGGTTTAGGTTGAGGTCTTTTTGGTTGAACAATAGGAGAAGCAAGCCTCTTCTCTCGATAAGAGAAAGGAGGTGGAATTGCCCCATAGAAACGAGGAATATTAGGTGTAGGAAGGAGACCAAGTCCATAATGAGGAGGAGGTATAGGTCTAACCATAGGAAGAATAGTGTTGTTCTCCTTAAGAGAAGGTAAAGTCACATCCATAGGAATAGGTGGCAATTTTCCTTAGGAGGGAGATTAGTTCTATCTGAGAGGGGAAGAACCTCATCTTGAAGAATAATAGGAATGTCAAGTGTTGGCGATCTAGGTTGACTTAAGGATAAGATCATATCATTCTTCCATTTTTTATAGGATTGAAAAAGAGCATCGCTCCTTGATGGAAGAGATTGAAATTGTTTAGGCCAAAAGAGATCAATAGGAACACTAGGGCTTTTTTCGGATGGATGAAATAAGCTATGGTTCACGGTTATGATTTCTCCATTGAGGAAATTTTAGACACTTGTGGATTGGAGAAGCAATAGCCTTCATGGAAGATAGCCAAGGATAGCCCAACTTCAGACATAATTGCTTAGAAGAAGGTATGATAACAAAGTCAACATCCATGGATTTAGTATGGACTTCGACATGAAGGGTGATAGAACTAATAGTAGGACAAGAGAAGCCATCAAATCAATTCACAACTACATTAGAAGCATCATATAATAGTTTATGCAATCGTAAAGTAAAAAGATACTCTTCAATTATGACATTAACCATGCAAGAGGGATCAACCAGGACACCACTGCAAGGGATATCCTTGACCTTTACAACTATGTATAAAGGGCCATTAGGTGCTCTAATGGTCTCACTAGGGTCAAATGTGTAGACACCTAAAATTGTCAAGCCTAATTAAATAAATATTTTTATTTATTTAATTATTTTATCCTAATTCTTTTATTAATTAAATAAATCTTTATTTATTTAATTAATTCATTTATCCTCTTCTAGCCTTATTTCTCGTTTAAATAAATACATTTATTTATTTAAATTGTCCTTTTCCTAAATTAAATAAATACTTTTATTTATTTAATTGATCCCACTTCTTCTATTAATTAAATGAATCTTTAGTTATTTAATTAATTCATTAGCCTTTTCTACCCATGACACATGTCATTCATCTCTCAATTCCTACACTACCTACCCTCATTATTTTCTTATTTCCTCTAACTACCCTCCAATCCTAGCCAGCCATTTATCTTTTACACCTCTCAATCTTATCCTTCCATTTCTTATAGTGTCTTCTATATAAGGAGATGCTTCCTTCATTATCAACCCTAACTCCTCGACTAACATTCGAACTTTCATATGTGATCAAGCTATCAACCACATTTCCATTCTTTGTTGAGCTCTTGTGCACACATACAATCTGAGAGAAAACATATCAAACAAGATCAATGGAGATAGGAAGAATGGAGATCCAAACCCTATTGGACATGTGATGGTATAATCTTTGTGATTTTTGTTGATTTACATTGTCTTAGGTAATCTTCATATGTTATGGTGGATCTTTGTTGTTGTTAGGCTAGGGTTTTGTGGTTGAATTCATTTAGTCTTTCAATATTGTTGTTTCCATTTTTACCATAAACAAAATGCAATACGGGGATCCTTAGGTGAATCTTGTGTTTCTACCATGTTAACCAAGTTTGGAGCCATACAAATGAGTGTTTCAGAAGAGAGAGAACTAGGCGCAATCTCAAATAACATTAGAGGTATGAGATGGTAAGGGATCAGTGAAAATCTTAAGATTTTGATTAGGAAGAGCAACTTATTTATTCCCTTTATCATTCACACCTACCATAGATATAGTATTATTATCAATCAAGTCTTGAACCTTATGTTTCAATGCAAAACATTTCTCAGTATCATGACCAGGTTGACGATGAAATTGGCAAAATGAATTGTTATCAAAATGAGGATATGCAAGTTTGGAAGGATCAACTTGTTTTATAGGAGGAAGTTTGATAACATTTCTATGCAACAACCACTAATACATTTGGCCTAAAATTTCATTGGAGGTTTCTAATGGAGAAGGTATATTGTGACCAAATTTGATTTTTTTTTGAAAAATTGTCCGCATTCATCAGAATTCTAACAATAATTCAACATCTGGTTTTGACGGAGAAGGAATTGGCAATGAAATTTGTGTTTTTTTAGAAAAAGTGCTCGCGTTTGTCGAAATTCTGACGACCGTGGGCATTACTTTAAAAAAAAAAAGAACAAGACATTTAATAAACATTATTCCCCCCTCTTCGTCCCATTGACCTCTGCGATCACAAAAAAATTGGGGCAAATTGATAGAAAATAGAACTCAGCCATTCTCTCATTGCCACTCCCAGCAACATAATAATGGGCGGGTTTGTCTTAAACATACATTGCCATCTATTTCATTCAAATGAACAACCGTTAACATTCAAATTCAAATTATTCCCACCCAGAAGTCTTACCGTATGGAACAAATAGGTTTCCATCCATATCGGTGTTTATTTCCAGCGTACTCCCTACTTGTGCCAATATGGGAGCTTTTGGACAGGTAGACATCCATCAAACCATAGCAGAAAGGATTATTATCGTCGAACATGCTCTGGGAAATTTTATTATAGTCAAAAATGCTTTGATAAACATCTATGCACGCAAAATGTGGAGCCATTGATGAGACACGTGAACCATTTGATCGAATGCCTCCAAGCAATGTCGGCTCATGGAATGCTTTGATTACAGGATATGCACAAAATGAGTTTACTGAAAAGTGTCCAAATGCTTTCAACCAAATGCAATTAGTAGGTGTAAAGCTTTGTCAACATCCCCCAGCCTGTGCGAAAATGGGAGCTTTGGAATAGGGTGTGGACGTCCATCACAAGATAAACAGTAGAGGAATTTTATTAGTTGGTGTAGCTGCAATTGCCCTCGAAGTCATGTATGCAAATTGTGTGAAATGAGATAAGGCACACCGACTGTTTGACAGAATGCCTTAGAGAAATTGCTCCCACAGAACACCTGATTATAGGATATGAACAAAATGGGTTTGTGGGAAAGGCTTTAGAGACTTTCAATTAAATGTGATTGTCAGGTATAAAGCTTTGCTAGTATCCTCCCAGCCTGTGCTAAATTGGAAGTTTTGGAACAAGGTATGAACATCTATCATAGGATAAATAATAGAGGAATTTTGTCACATGTTGTAGCTACAATTGCTAGGGTATATATTTTAAAGATGTTTTATATCATAGATGATTGTAGTTAAAATTCACTGTGTCAACTATTGAAGAATATCTAAGATTAAGAAGGTTTATCATAAATGATGAAATGTTTAGGTTGAAATTGATGAAATTTTTATTTTGTCAATGTTTATTATGTGTGAGATTTGTCATGTTATCAAATTGTAATCATCTATGTTCAAGCTAAAGTTATCATTATAAAGTTATAATTTTATTCATTTAAGTATGTTTATAATGATTTCTCATATCATTTCTCTTGTCATCATATGACAACTCTTCATTTTTAGTGTGATTTTTCCTTCCACTACCATTCCATTCCATTCCCTCTTACTTCTCACCCTCTTTATACATCCTCTATTCTTCCCATGTTTCTCATACCACATCCAAACCTTCAATACACTAATGAAGTAGTTTGATCAGCTTAAGAAAAGAATGGATACTATGCTTGTAGCTCTAATTCTATTATATTAAATATGTGTTTCTTATGGACATAGAGATTGAATTTAGTAATTAAATCAAAATAATATATGGCAAAGAACCAATTAAAAATTAATAAACAAATAAAATAAGGAGCAAATGAAACCCTCTTCATTGCCTCTTGATGCTCTTAAGCACAAAAATCCAACTTCTAACTCTTGTTATCTACCAATAATGTAAGAGAAATAGGATTTTCCCTCCATATATATGAAATCAAGGAAGATTTCATCTTTATGCTCCAAAAATGAATAAGAGAGCAACTTTCAAGAATCCTAATGCTTTCATATTTGAAGACGGTACTTTCACATGGGTTGCAAAGAAAACTCAAAATATTTTTTAGTTGAGGTATTAGAAATAGTTAATTAATCTTGGTCTAGTAAAATAGTATTGTAATAATCTATTATATATTAAAGCATCTTTCTACATTTATGTAGTATGCATGGAACATTGTTGAATTCACATAATGTGGTGGTTTTTAACTATTCTATCTTATTATTGGTAATAATTAGTGATGTGGTATTTTGGTGCAATTTATATTTTCACTCTTTGGGTGGTATATAGTGTAATAATCACCATGAAAATCAAGCATCATTATTAGAAGGGGTCTCTTAAGAACAAATCAACTCACGGATACAAGATTGATTTAAACCTTCACTTCTAATGAAATAGTTGCCTCAAGGTTCCTTAAGTTAGTTTTGGGTAATAGTAATTTTGTTAATCATGTCCCCTACATTAGAAGGCTTGCATGTGGGAGGCTTTCATATTGATTGGCAGTATTTATCCCCAGTGTAGCTTAGAGTGTAGAGATTATATGGTTTCTATATCCTACACATTTAAAGATATGAATATATTGAAGTTTAAGGAAGAAGTAGTGATAAATATGGAAGAAAATTATTAGTGACATCTGATGTTAAGAGCCATTCAAATTCTTTAGGATTTTTAACTATAAACAATGAATAATTGAAACTAGTGCATTGTAAGTTGCTATTTCTTCATAATTTTTATGTAATTGTATGGTAGGTGTTGACTATTTTCATGGTGATTCATAATAAGTGGTAAGTAGATGTCTCTAGCATCTCCACAATTCTATTACTTTTTAGATATAAGATCCATAGAGCTTGGCATAGGAAGGATTTATTTCATGAAATAGGTTCCATTACTTGATCCCATAGTTGTTAGTGTCTTGACAAATGTAATGTAGAACCCTAATGCAATAGAGGCTGAATACCTAGTGGATTGTAATGTAGTATAGTGAATTCAAGATTTTGGAATTATTGAGTTTTTATTTATCCCTTGCTATTTATGATTTTTTTGGTTATAGTTGTAGTGTTTGTAGGGATACATTTACAAATTTATATCTATTTTCACTATTTTATGGTTTATGGGTTTGTAATGGTAATTTAATGTTCTTTCATATTTTTGTATAGATGCTTTATAATAGCCTATTATGGTGATTTGTCCTATTATGGATGTAATCTTAATATTATATTCATTTCATGGGAAATGTTCCTAATAGAATCCCTAATTAATTAATCTAGAGAAAGATAACACTAAAGAAAGAAATCTAATCATCGCCTTTATTTTTAATTAAAATTTTTGAGATAAAAGATCAATTAGGGAGAATTAAGACATATTATTCTATCATGCAATGTAGGATACATTAATGATAGCAAATAACAACTAAATTAGTTAGAGATCTTGAATAAATGTTCTAATTAGAAGACCCTTATCTTCAAACCCATCACTATATGAAGAAACTAATAAAGGATTTATGATCAAGTAAAATTCTATTTTTTATCACACTTTATGATAGGTTTTAAAAAAATATATAAAATAATTCATCATTGTAACATATTGATTATGTGACTTAACTAGTTCCAATTCAAAAAGGTCACACTAGAATATTTTGAATTAGTCTAAAGACTAGGTAATTGGGAGAGGGTCCAAACCCTTATATAACAACCAACTAAGGAAAAAGAGGATCTCACAAGCAGTGAGAAAACCAAAACTAAAAAAGAGAAAACCCTTTTTTGAAAGAGATGCTTTTGATTGTAGCATCAAATTGACAGGAAAAAGGGTCCTAACCCTACATTAGATTAAAAAATTTCAGATCAAAGGGGTTTAAGTAAGAACCCCAAACTAGATTCCAAAAAAAGAAACTTAAACCAAGACAAAAGTAGCTAAGGGAATAGACAACAAGCAACGGGTTTTGAAAGGCTCTCTAAAACCTTTTCCCTATAAGAATACCTTGAACAAAGAATCTCTCATATAAGGAGAGGGATCACCAAGATTTAAAAATAAATTAGGTTTAGCAGGCACCTAGAATCCATGAAACAATACAATCACCTAGCCATTCCCAAAAAACATTAAGCACAATGGAAAGTGTAGTCAAGGAGTGAACTAGAACATGAATTACCAATGGATTTTGAAAGGCACCCCTAAACCTATTAGTAGCATAAACCCCTACAAACACAACAATTAGGTACATAGGAGCAAGGCAAACCCCACAACCCACCACAATAGGACCAGGATCACCATAATTGGCAGATGCCACCATAATAGTATCTGCAAAACTAGCCTCTAACAGGATAATTGCAGCTACACCAACTGAAAAAATTCCTCTACTATTTATCTTGTGATGGACGTCCACAACCTATTCCAAAGCTCCTGTTTTCACACAGGCTGGAGGAGCATTTAGTTGAAAGCATCTAAACCTTTCCATTAAAATCATTTTATGCATACCTCACAATCATACCATTCCATAAACTAACATTTCTTGGAGGCATTCAGTCAAACAATTCACGTACCTCATTGATGCTTCCACATTTTGTATAAATGTCTATCAAAGCATTTTCGACTGATAAAAACTCCTAGAGCATTTGTGATTCTAAGATTACACTCAATAAGAACCCTCCCTTTACCTTGGAACACATTCTCATTCCTTCTCTTCCAAAGAAACCAAAGAATTTCAATAGACAATAAAATCCAAAAATAGTTAGACTTTTTACTCAAATTGCAGACATACCTGACAATAATTTCAAACCATGAGAAATTATCAACAATATTCCCGACTAAAATGTTATAACAGTTGACAATCATGGATTTTCTCCTGATTAATATCTTCCATGGTTCATTCCCTTCTAAAGCGTTGACAATCCATTTGATTTCTAAGGCAATACCTTGTTGCCTGAGGTCTTTGATCCCCAATCCACCTAAGTCCTTACTCAAGAAGCACCATTTTCATTTAACAACATGCATCCTTTTCTTACCTCTTTCATCTAACCACAAAATTGCACCGACGATAATGTTGTGGGTACGATGGTTTGGTCGTTGATGCATGAAAGCATTGCATGAGTTCTACTTTTAAAAATTATATAAAACATTTTTAATTTATTTGATTGAGTCTTATTTGAAAAAAATATTATCAATGATGTTTCCTTTCTCCAAAAATTGGATCTAGGACCTTTCCATCAGATAATATGTAACATCCAATGACTAAATCTTTTCTTTACATATGCTTATTTTATTTAATCATCTAAGCCTGAATTATAATTTATATCTATGCAAAAGTATAAGATACAAGATGAAGAGTCATGTGCAAGTAAATTCTTAAAAGAAAGCAAGTAGGCATTATCTTGAATGACATGGAAACAAGCTCATCAGCCGCCCAAAAGAGAGCAATTGGAGAAAAGCAGAGAAAAGTTTTAAAGGGTGATAAATACATAGAGAGTATGCAATACAAACAAACAATGCCTGGAGTGTGTGATATGACATCTCTAATTTATGTTTGGAGGGACTAATTGGTTTTGGAGTTCCTGGGAAACCTATTGGGCCATGCTTGGAGGAAATCAATGTGTTCATGCAAGGGTCATCTTTTTTTCTATTATGAGAATGATGCTTTTGTACTGAAGGATATTTGGAAGACAATATCCAAAAATTTATATAGTGTATGGAACCAAAGTTGGTGGACTCGAAATACTTTCCAGCTTCCAGAAGACCAAGAGGTTATGTACACAATCTCCAAATAGAAGGGCAATTTCAAGGATTACCTCTCCCCCACATGACTATTCAGGAAGCACTTCCTTAGACAAAGGACTATTGGCCTCCATGGGATCAAAGAAAAAAATTGAATTTCATAGACTCTAGACGATGTGTAGTGTCCTTCGTGAAGAACTTTGTACTATAATTGAAAATTTATGAGGGAAACTACAGGATAGTGAACATAAATACATTCTTAAAAAGTGCAAAGAATGGAACTTGGTTTGGGTGGGGCCAAGTTAGGTGGCTCCTCTAGAGGTTGACGAGATAGAAATTATATTAGGATTTAAAAAAGATCACACTCGTGGAACTTCTTGTGCGACTGATCGATTGCACTATTTGGGTAATGCATTCCAAATAGATATAGTTGCATAAAGCATTTTATCCTGATGGCATTAAAGTTCTTTCTCTATTTTTGGGTATTGGTGGAGAAGAGGTTGCTTTGCATCGACTTGGGATACATTTAAGTTGTGTTGTATCTATAGAAATATATGAAAAGAACAGGCTTGTCCTTAATACCACCATTAAAATGTCAAGTTGTGTAAAGGAATCAAAGATCCTAGGTGGAGTGTTTGTGCTCATGGTGTGAGTGAGTAGATTGAACTTACTCAAGGTGTGACCAAGAGAGTTTGTAACTCTCTTCAAGAATTAGAAGTTGCCACAGTCCAAGGACCTTAGGAGAGGGTCAGGGAGGAGTTATAGAAGACCCTAGGAGGGTGAGATATCATTTATCCATTGGATAGTTCAATAGAAGCCTTGAGTAGAAGCCAGTTGGCACCAGTTGGAGAAGTGAGTACATCCACTCTACATCACTTTGCATTGATCATTTTTCACATTCATATGTTGCCATCAATGCCAAAGGGGGATATTGTTCGTCATTTCTGCTACTAGGATATGTTGGTGTCATTGGTGTCAACATATTCCTGTGATTTGCTCTAGTGCTTGTAGATTGTGAAGATCTTATGATCCGGTTTTGTAGTTTTATTTTGTTGATCACTATTTTGCAAAGTTTGGTATTTCCTCCGGTATGTTCTAGTGTGATTAGATCTTGAGCTGAGATTTTGGGATATTGTTTGGGATGGTCATGTGTATCTTCATGTCAGATGGTTTGTGATTTCGTATTCTGCAAGTTATCTTTCTTTATGACAGTTGTTGTTGTTTGAGTATTCATGAGTTTCAGATGTTGATCGATGAAGATTTGATAAGTGGTATTGGCACAGCTATTTTTGATGATTCTAAACATGCTTGCTGGTGTTTCCTAATTTTTTTCTATTTGTTTTGATGATATGCATTGATCGTTGTGTGATTTTTTAGTGGTTTCTATGAACCGGTGATGATTTTCCTGTTATGCGGTTTTCTTAGTGGTGTAGCATGTTGCGGTTGATCTTAGCATGATTTCTGGTGGATTTAAGCATTTGGGAATTTGAATTAGGTCCATGTTATGTCATGTAAATCATTATATTGGTCCGGTGGTTGGTCTTTGTATCGGGTGATGTAATTTTGTAATTGAGGGTTGAGGGTTTAGCCGACCTTGTTGTTAAGGTTGATGAATTGTATAAATAGGTGATGTTGTCATGTAATTCTTGTGTCGAGGTTGTGTATGCATTATCAGAGTATGGTGTATGTGTGAGCAAGTGATTTATCCTTCGGTGTTGTGATTGAGGAGAGATTGGTGTTGCTAAGAAGACAATTGTGCTTAACCGGATCTGTAATTAAACATTTAGAGATACTATTTTTTCAGTTCACTTCTTCCGGATTGTAGTCCAAATCTTCTTGTAAGTCAATGAGACTTCCCTGAGGGTTGTATCCTTCTGGGTCATTACCTTTTGAGAAGTGAGCTCTAGGCAATGTGCCTAATTGCACGTGCGTTCCCCATTGTAATACTTGTGCATACTACTGCATAGTATCATCTTATTGTGGGTAGGTTCCCACTGTGGTTTTCCCCTTAACCAAGTTTTCCACATCAAAATCTTGGTGTTGTGTGTTGTTGTTTCAATTTTCTTATCTATCTTATGTATGTATTTTATCATATCTATGTTATGTAATTAAATTTGTTGATCTAGTGAAAATTGATCCTCAGTTTTTCCTCCTTGTTGTTGCTAACAATACTATCTTGTTTGGTACAACCTCTATTGTTGAGGCCAAAAGGTGAAAAATGTTTTTGAACCAATATGCCAAAGTCTCTAGACAACACCTAAATTATGAGAAGAGAAACATATAATTCTTTCACATAGAGGATAGACTTCAGAGAAAAATTAGATGTATTTTAGGTTGTCAAAGAGCGGCCTCTTGAGGGTCTACTTGGGACTACCCCTAACTGTCAAGGAGGTAACCCATTCCTTTTTGAACTTTATATTGGAAAGAATTCAATCAAAGATAGAAGGGTTAAAAGGTAAGCTATTAAGTAGCATGGGGAAAATATAATTATTGGCTGCCTCCTACAGGGGATCCTTGTCTAATTTCTTTCCCTCTTTAAAACCCTAGCATCTATAGCTGAAAAACTTGAGAGAATTTAAAGAAAATTCTTTTGGGCAGGGATTGAGGAAAACAAAAGAGTAAATTTGGTCAATCAGGACATGGTGTGTTGTCCTAAGAAGTTTGGAGGAATAAGTTTAAGGAGAATTAACCTCCTCAATAAAACCCTTTTATCCAAAATGGGATGGAATATTTCACCAAAAAAAACTGAATGGAGTAGTTTTATGAGTGTTAAATACCTCAACTATGTAAATTTTTATCGAGCTTTTTCAACTGTATGGCTCCCTAATGGCTCTCAAATTTGGAATAATATCATTAAAAGAAGAATTTTGATCTCACTAGGTCCAAAGTGGCAAATTGGTGTTGGCTTGACCATTCATTTTTGGGAGGACAAATGGTTGGGGTATATGCCCTCGGTTGTTCATCCTAATTTTAAAGACATTGAGGGGCTCAAGCCCTATTTGGATCCTTGGTTATAGACTATATTTCACCACACAAAACATGGAGAGACATAACACAATGTTGTTAGAATTAACCACATTTACTTTAGTTGACTTCCATGCTACAAAAACTCTTGCAATGAATTGGAATTCTACTCTTCACAAGGGACAACAAAGTTTGTTTGGACCAAAAACTTGAAAGGTAACTTCTCGATCAAGTCGGCTTATAATTTGTTGATAAAGGAGGGTACCCATACAGGACTTTGGAGGAAATGCAAGAACCCTCAAGTCCTCCCAAAATTCAATTTCTTCTCATGGATGATGATGCATAATAAGATGCTCACTTAGGATAATCTCATTAAATGGGGATTTTAACTCCCTAACAAATGTATCCTTTACAAGCAAGAGGAAGAATCCATCCGCCATATCGTTTTACACTATCAATTTTCTCATGATCTGTGGGTCAAGTTTTACAAAATTTAGATGTGTATTGGTCTATGAATAAGCCCCCCTAACCCTTAATTTGGATTGGGTGAGCCCATCTGAGCATCACCTAGTTGGGGAACTTTGGAGATAAATTTGACCACACCTATGTTAGACTATCTGGAAGGAAAGGAATAATACAATCTTTAGAGAGGAGGAAAGAACTGTGGACGAGGTGTTTATTAGCTTTTCCAAACTCTTGAAAGACAACACATATGTTTATAAATGGGCATGCCCCTCTTACCCTCCTCTCCTTTTGATGATAAAATAGCCAAGAATTGGAATTTGTCCAACTCATACCAAATTTGTCAACTCAAAAAGGACAAAGAGGATGAATATGCGATGGAACCCCCCTTTGTTTAGGCGACATGAGCTAAATTTTGATGGGGCAGCTTTGAAAGGTTTGGTTGTTGCTGGAGGAGAAATTTGATCCAGCAAGGGTGTCTTGGTTGCAACTTACATGGGTAGCATGGATGAGGGTACTAGTAATCAGGAAGAGGGTATGGAACTTCTCTAGGTGTTAAATATTACTCTCAATTGCATTTGAATTTTGGATATTGAGGGAAATTAAAAGTTCACTGTGGATACTATCAAAGATAACAACATGGCAGGATGGACCATTGATGGGACTATCAGTGATATCCGCAAACTTCTCCTAGGGCAACATAGTTGAAATAAGACACCATTCAGGGAAGGAAACAAATTGGCAGACACCATGGTTATTTTGGACATGGGGATAAAAAAACCTTAGATGTTTGAGATTGAGGGAGTGCCTACCCACCAATGTTCAAAAATTCCCTGTAGAGGAGAGTAAATCCAATCACCATGTAAATGATGAAAAACTAGATGGTTTGGCTTCTCAGAGCCATTCTCCACTCAATTCTTTTGGAATAGAGGATGAAAATTAATAGTTGAAAATTTAAATTATTAAGGTAGGAGATGGATTTGAATTGCTTGATGAATAGATGTAACAATGAGGCTCCTTCTAGGGCTGGTAGATAAGTGATAGATGTGGGGCTGAGGTGGATGAATAACTTGGGGTACAATAGGTCTAGGTGGAAGAAAGTGTGGGCCCCTATTGGTAGCACGCAGGGCAATAAGGGGATAATGATTGTTGGGCTAACATGGATGCCCTTCACATGGCCTAGATGGAAGAAAAGGTGGCACCCTAGGTACAATAAGCTAACTATCAAGGGGTGATGACTACTGAGATGGTCCATGGATGCCTAACCCATGGTACAACATGCCAAGTAGGATGAAAGGGTGGGGTCCCCTTTGGTGAAGGGGTAGTGATGATGAGGTGGATTGTTTGTGCATGGTTTTCTCACATGGCCACCCCAGAGGGCCACTTTATGAGGTCAATAAGTTATCATTTTTCATGTAGTCATGCTATTGAAATGACCGATAAGAGAGAAAAATAATACATTTTTAATGATTTTTTAAGTGGTGATGTTTTCCGTTCTTGGGAATCCTAGTGTAATATTTTACTTGGTATTGAGGGAAAGGGTTGGCACACTCAATGTTCATTGCAAGTAATTATCAATTATTACATCACCATTGATAGACATTTAACCATGGTAATTAATTTCATGGCTCAAAAGTTTGTTTTACCAACTAATTTTAGACTGTTACAAAAACAATAGGATAAGCCTCTAGTTTGGGTTCCCTATGTTACTACGACAACTTTCACCTTGGGTTGGGACAAGGTAAGAATTGAGCCCAACGCCCACACTGAGTTTAAAGGGAACCCCATGGTATGCCATATCAGTAATGAGGAAGGGGTGGCCCAATTTATTGAATGCATAAATAGTTATGACAAAAACCTATCTGTCCAGTTTGTTGGGTCTTGGGTTGATAGGAGGGTTGTTGTGGGAGGTGTATCATTTGAGATTAGTAAGTCATTGGGAAAGTTATGTGTCTCTCAACCAAAGGGAGAAAATAGAAGAAGCAAAGCCAGGTTATAGACAGTGAAAGCTTATCCCAATTCTTCAGGGATAATGAGCAATCGGGTAGGCTATATGGAGGATTTGCTCGTGCCAAATTGCAAGACCCATGGAGCCTGTTTTGCCTAATGTTAATGAAGTTCTTTATTTTAGGGGGAAGATTCGAAGTCTATTACTATTACCATCTTCCTTTTCTTAATCATTTTTGTAACCATGATATGCTCTCTTCCATTTTTTTGTATTAACGTCTCTGGAAATTTTGGTTCATGATGCTTTGGATATGGCCAAAAATCAAGGCTGAAAACCCATACCCCTCCACTAAGGCCTTATTTTTTTGTTTGTACCACTTCCACTTGGTCCTTTGCCTACCTAGACAACTAATGGTTACAAAATCCCTTGAAGGTCCCAAAGCTTCGTGCTCTGAATCACTCCTTGGGGACTAGCAAGAAGAAACACCTGCAAATCCATTTTTTAGCTAAAGCCCTATCTTTCCATGGCTCCCTTGATACCCCTACCCTTGGCATGGTGGCTAGAGATAAACACCTAGCTACCACCTTCGATGCGGATAAGAAAAGGAAACCCTAGAGACCATCCTCATTGGAAAAAATACAAAAGATTACTATTCAAGAAGTGGTAAGTGATGAGGAGGAGGGTTTTGAAGATGATCATAAGAGTGGAAGTGCTAATCGTAGATGCTTGAATAGGTTAGCAGGTTATACAATGAGCAAAATTGATTGTAAAAAAATGGTTGACTATGAGGAGGAATCAAAGGAGGAGGACTTTGCTAACAATGGGGATGTTGTTGAAGATGAAGTCAAGGATGGAACGTGGAAGGTAGAGAGTTCAAAAAAATCCACTAGCAAGAGCTCTGAGAATACTGGTAAAAATGAACCCTTGGACATGAACCAGGAGGCCATGTTGGAGGAGGTGGACAATTACCTAGGGGAGAGCACACATAACTGTGCTAATTGTAGGACCACAATAGAGGAATTGGAGGTCCTAAAGAAAAAGGTAATGGAGATAGAGTAGAAAATGATCCATGTCTCCAAGTTTAGTTTGAGGGCGATGCACAACTTGACCACTTCCTTGTGTTTGATGTATAAAAAAGTCATGGGTAAAGATGTTGATAATGAAGGGAACTACAAGGAATTCTTCAATTTCATCATTGATGGCTGGAGCAATGTGCTCAAATAGCAACTAGTTGTTTGGCTTTAACTTTTAAACATTTTGGTTTATTCTGCTAAGACTTTATATATCGTTATTATTATCTTGTCAACACTTTTACATTTTTTTTTATATGTTGTAAGTATGTTGCTTGTTAGTGCTTTGTAAGTTGTTGATGCTTCCTTTGGGCTATTAGTGTAAAGGGTCAATGCCCTTGTTTTGTTGCTTCTAATATAAAAAATAAATTCATGCAAGATCCAAATTCATACTCACACTCACTCAATAGAACCTAATATCTATCCATAAAATCAAATGGTAAACAATAATGCCATAGAAAAAACCTTAGATTGCTCCATTATTTCTTTTGTTTTTACTTGAATGCTTGATATGTGGATTGGTCTTTGAATTCTAGCATAACCATGATACCACAATGATGGAGAGATGCTTGATGCTTGATAATGTTTGATACTTGATAAATTATGCTTGAAACTTGATAATAGATGTTTGATACTTGACTATGCTCTTGATAATGATCCATTGATATTGATTGCAATCTAGGGAAGAAAGAATGAGTGAAGAGTTTCATTTATGTGTTTCACTTAACATTGATCAATGGTAGAGATTAATTAGAAAGATCAACGGATGAAAAAATATGAGAGAAGGTAGGACCTAAAATTAGCACATGGATTGATGAGGTGGAAGAATTAAGAGAAATCAAATGCATAGGTCATGGTCAAAGAAACAAATAAAACATTAATTTCATTTATTTTTTGAGGGAAAGAAAATTAAATAAGTTATTTAAAATATATTTAATTTTGGAATAAGTGTTAGATAATTAAATATTTTTAAAAATTATTTAATTTTAGTGGACCAAAAGGTGAATTAATTAAATAATAAAATTATTTAATTAATACTGGAGAAAAATAGGAAATTAAATAAATTTCAAATATTGGAGGTCTATTCATACTCTATGGAAGGCATTCCCTCTCTACGTAGGGTTCCTCTTGTTACTTTACCCACAAAACCTTTTAGGGGAATGGTGCTAGTAGCTATTATAGCTAGATTCACTCATCCTAATCTCCTAAAAGGTACATTGGATTTTGATGATTTTTTTAATTTTCTTTTGTTTATGGTGAAAAATGGATAACAATAATAACAAAATTGAAAGGCTAAATGAATTCAACCACCAAACCCTAGCCTAACAACAACAAAGATCCACCATAACATATGAAGATTACCTAAGACAATGCAAATCACATGAAATCACAAAGATTATACCATTACATGTCCAATAGGGTTTTGATCTCCATTCTTCCTATCTCCATTGATCTTGCCTGATATATTTGCTCTCAAATTTTATGTGCACAAGAGCTCAACAAAGAACGAAATGTGGTTGCAAGTCGGATCGTAGTGTAGTCAAGTGCATAAAATGATTAGCTAGGTTGATTAGGGTTTGATAAGGGTTGATAATGAAGGAAGCATCTCCTTATATAGAAGACACAAATATGAAATGGAGGGATAAGATTGAGAGGTGTAAAAGGAGGTCGACTATGATTAGAGGGTAGGTAGAAGAAATAATAAAATAATGAAAGAGGTAGGTAGTGTAGGAATTAAGAGATGAATGACATGTGTCATGGGTAGAAAAAGGCTAATGAATTAATTAAATAAATAAAGATTCATTTAATTAATAGAAGAAGTGGGATAATTAAATAAATAAATATTTATTTAATTTAGGAAAAGGATAATTTAAATATATAAATGTATTTATTTAAATGAGAAATAAGGCTAGAAGAGGATAAATGAATTAATTAAATAAATAAAGATTTATTTAATTAATAGAAGAATTAGGCTTAGATAATTAAATAAATAAAATATTTATTTAATTAGACATGACAATTTTAGGTGTCTACATTTTGCCCCTCTTTGAGACAATGCGGCTTGTCGCGTTGTTTCAAAGAAGATAATATGAACTGATACAGAGTTGCCCCAAGATGGGAATGATATGCCCCCTCAAGAGATTGGATGAAAATGTCTGAAAAGATTGCAGACAATCTCTTGATAAGAAAGAGAGGTGAGAATGGACTGACCGGATAAAGTGAGAAAGTCATAGGATAACGAAGACTGACATAGGAGACTAGGGCTAGGGTAGTCTATAAGATAGACCACGAGGGGAAAACATCGTCATTGTCATCCACACATCCAAGAGATCAGAGTGCAGAGTGAGATAGAGCAGCAGCAGTCAGCAGCAATGGCAATGGCTCACAGATTCGATCATGTTCGTTGATTTCAGAGGCTAGCAGAGGCAGGAGAGCGAGTAAGTACCACAAAACCTCCTTGTACTTTGATGCATTTATTGTTGTCATTAATGCATGCTAGGTAGAGTAATAAATGCACTTAGAATAGGGTCCAAAAAATGTCAAAAATGTGTAGGCGCGTTTGCGTTGGTGCCAGGCGCGTTTATGCAGTCTAAAAGAGCGTTTATGTCATGAAAGCACGTTTGTGTCCAAAAATGTGAATTTGTGTCTTCTAGGTCAAATCGACAGTTCTGTGATGAACATACGCTATCAATTGGATAAGCTGCTAAGAGGATACACTCAACTAGGTCCTCTATGGAAAGCTAGGATAACAAATAGGGCTAGGATTGACAATTCTGTGATAGAACATACGTTGCCAATTAGGAAACTACTCAAGAGGATTCACTCAAGCAAAGGCCCTAGGATAAGATAGATCAAGGCACTTTGTGATGAACAGTGAGTACCAAGATATAGTACTTTGTGATGAACAGGAAGTACTAAAATATGAGCAGCACTTTGTGATGAACAATGAGTGCAAATGTGAGGAGCACTTTGTGATGAACAAGGAGTGCAAAACACATAGTACTTTGTGATGAACAGGGAGTACCACTAGGATAGAAGCAACACTTTGTGATGAACAGTGAGTGTCACTGGGATAGATAGCAACACTTTGTGATGAACAGGGAGTGTCACTAGGATAGAATGCCATATGCATTTAGATAAAAAGTAGCATTTTGTGATAAACAGTGAATGCCACTATGACTGACATGATTGCTTTGCTTGACTGCAGGAGTATTTGCCGATGCTAGAGTCATAGGAGAGATTTTCGTCGACATAGAGATTGCGACCTGAGTTGACACTTGAGGACCGAGCAGTGATTGAGGCTACGAGATTGAGACATGTTTTGTATGTGCCTGAGTTTCAGGCAAACATGGGACTACTGACTGCACTGGCGGAGAGGTGGCACTCAAAGACTTGTACTTTCCATTTGCCGATGGGGGAGATGACAGTCACCTTGGAGGATGTATACAGGATTCTACGGATATCGATTGATGGGGAGTTAGTACCCTACGATCGAGACAGAGATAGGGATGCACTGAGATGAGTGCTCTAGGATCCGGGACTGGAGATGAGGGTGGGACATGTGGCATGGGATACCATGACATGGACAAGATTAGCACTACCAACATTGTTGGCAGGAATTATCAATGGGTTCCTCTGTCTGGATAGGGCGACATGAGGATTGGCTGTAGCCATATGTATTTTGACATCATTGTATCACGACACTTATGATTATATATATGAGATAATTCATCTTTGCAGCAGCTATATGCATGCATACCTATGTGATGTATGTTTGTATGTGATGCTTATGATATGGATGCAAATATGTATATGATGCAATGCAATATATTTTTTTGTTCTTTTATGTTTTATATGTGTATGCATGATGTAAATGTGAATGTATGTAATGCAGATGAATATGATAATGCAAATGTAAATTTACATGACGAGAATGTAAAATTTGCTAACATGTGCTGTGTGCAGGATGTGATGCAATTGTGATACCTATATGTATGTATGAAATGCTTAATATGTGATAATGCAGATATTTTTTTGGTGTGTCATTATACTTAGTCATGTGATAGCGGGCTGCACGGACTCAAGAAGGATGATGGAGGTCAATCAAGAAAGGGGGATGGAAGATAGAAGATATGAAAGTGAAAGAGCTTCTTGTGCATTATCATCATTGAGCTTTATTATGGCAAGTAGGTTATGACAATCGAGGCACATGTTCGACCCAGAAAGTCATTGTACCTGTTTGCATGGAGATAAGACAGTCACAAATAAAGAATGCCCCAGTTCATACTAGACTCATAGTGTCCTCATATCCTTGGACAAGTCATAGCATTACTAAAATATAATCCGCAGACAGCAAATACAAATAGGTGATGATACCCCATCCTCGCCTTTCTAGTCAAAGACATCCTGGAGATAGAATCTCTATTCAGAGACATCCTGGAGATAGAATCTCTAGTCAGAGACATCCTGGAAAAGCTAAAAGACATGTCACCAAAAGATAAAATCAAAAGAAAACCAAGACTCGAAACCAACATCCACTGTAGTCCTCAAATTTAGTGTCTCTTGTCACTTGTATAAGTCTTATTTGATTGTGGTCACAATGTTTACTTTCACAAAAAGGATAGATAGCACAAAACCATATGTTGTTTGAGTCTGTTGAAAGATTTGATTTTGTTGAAGCTCATTGTTGCTGTTGTCTCATCTGAAACTGACTGAATCCATGAAACTGATATTTTATTGCGAAGAAGATGAGACCTTATTGCAGACTGGCGATGCAAATGTTGCTTTATCGCGGATTGTGCATGAATAGACTGAAGGAAGCTAGAAGAAACTGTACTCCTCGAAACATGTGATGTTCTTAGTTCCACACCCATCACTAGACATAGGATTTGCCATAGCCACAGATAGGATTTGATTTATTATGGATGGAAAGGGAGGTTTATTATGAATGGCTAACCAATCTTGGGTAGATCAATAACAAGCCATGATGGGAATGGGTAAGTTTATTATGGATAAATTGGTCATGAGTGTGTGCAAAGTGAAAGGATTAAAGTGGATCCTGAAGGAGGGAGGAGCAATGTCTCTACGCATGGTGCTGGTGACCCAGTTTTCATCATGGTACTTGTCTAGGGCACCACCAAAGTGGTTGTCACCGTTTGACGAAATTATTTCTCTTTACTTTTTTTGATTTTTCAATGTTTTCTGTGTCACAAGGTGCCTGTTTGCCAGGTTTTCACCAAGTAATGATTTTTTTTGTATTTTTTAATTTTTTTAATTTTTTTTTTGTATTTTTGATTTTTTTGTATTTTTTAAATTTTTGATTTTTTTGTATTTTTTTGAATTAGGATATTCCAAAGAGCTATGTGTAGAACCTGCGAAGGTGCATGCTATTGATAGGATCCTCCAAAGGTTCACCTTCTATAGTTGAGAGCTGATATGCCCTAGATCCATATGCTGTTGTAATGATGTAAGGACCAAGCCAATTTGGTTCGAACTTGCCCTTCTTCTCTCTGTCTTGCTGATTTTTGGGGTTTTCTCTGAGAACCAAATCACCTACCTCAAATGTGCAAGGCTTGAATTTGTGATTATAGTTGCATTGTTCCTTGACTGAATGATATGTAACTCGAGTGACTGTCTTCCTTGATAAGGGAACTGAGATAGAATTACTAATGTGTGGACTACATAGGCCTGCATGCGTGTCACCTGAAGAAGTTTGGGCATCCCTGATAACAAAGTCCTTCAAGGAAGCTCCATTAAAGGTCCATGATGTATCGCCAGAAGGGAAAGGATGTGTGGAACAAGTGGATGATTGATGAAGGCTTATGATTGTGAAAATAAGTGAAAGTAGGATAGCATGATGGAGAAGTAGGATCAACAAGTATGCATTTTGACTTGAAATTTTAGAACTTTTGCCCCTAGTTATTTTGATATTAAGGGAGATCAACTCTTGCTCTTTTTGCTTCATAGGATTTTTATCCTTGACTTTGATTTTTGCAGAGTCCAATAGCTTTTGATTTTGATTTGGACTAAAGGACTTTTCTTTATTTTTGACTTTTATATTTTTTTGTTCATAGCTTGATTTTTTATCTCCAATGAGTAAGGGCTTTTGTAATTCTTGTTGATCCAAGTCTAGGAGAGGAGCGGAAATGGAAGTAGTGGATGATATGGTAAGGCTATGTGATTTATCAAGAGGGATGGCGATACGCTCAATAGATTCTTTGTTGGAACCACTCTTAGGACTATTGATATCAAGAGATGCTTGCACCACTAGAGGAGATTTGCATTCAGACTTAGTAGCCACAACACTAGGTGGTTCATACCCAATTCCTTGGCATTGCAAATTCTTTGTATGTTGTTCTTGTCGACTGAATGTGTTAGGAGATAGTAGGAGTTGATCAACATGAAAGATATACTCACCACATCCCATGTCCTTAAACTTGAACTTTTCTTTGAGCTCTATTTGTTTTGATGTAGAAGCTTTCAATGATTCTGGATCCACATATGCTAATGAAGGAATAACTTCTCTATTAACTGGGATTGTTATTTCTGATCTAGGTCACAGATTGTTGCAATATATGAATGGATTTGGGTCAGCTTTGATGCTCACTTCAACTCCATTATGTGGAAACTTGATGCATCGATGATATGTTGATGGTACTGCCCTCATTTCATGAATCTAAGGACGTCCTAGCAATATGTTGTATGTGAGATCGAGATCAAGGACTTGACAAACTACATCCTTTGTAACTGGCCCAACTCTGAGAGGTAAGGTGACTGTACCCTTGGATGAACGCTCTTCATCATCATATGCTTTGATAGTAATTTTGTTTGTAGAATTCACAGCTTTGTCAGAATATCCCAATTGTTTAATAGTGCTCAATGTACAAATGTTTAGACCAACTCCTCCATCTATCAGGACTCGCTTTATTCGATGTTTGTGTATGAAGGCTTCAACATGTAGTGGTGCATTATGTGGTTGACTTATGGAGGCGTCATCAGCTTCTGTGAATGTAAGGGAGTGTGGAATGGAAAGGTATCCCACCATGGCTTGAAACTGGTTCACGTTCAGATCAATAGGGGTAGAAGTGTCTCTCAAGATTTTGTCAAGAATAGCTTTATGTGCGGGGGATATGCGTAAGAGCTCAAGTATGGAGATGAGCGTGGGTGTCTTCCCTAACTGTTCTACAAGGTCATACTTAGGTTTGGTTGATGAAGAAGTGGTGTTTTTAGTTGAAGCACTTGGCAAAGTAATTTTACCTCGACGGGTTGTAACATAACATTCAGAAGTAGGTTCGAAAGAAGATCCAACACCTTTTAGGACAATCTTGGGTCTCTGAGTAGGATTCTCAGGGTTTTTGTCCTTGATGATAATAGTAGAGACATAATTGTCCATCGAGATGTGATTGATGGTTGAATCATAGTTGTAAGGTGCTCTAGTATAGTTGGTTTGATCATTTGTGGCTTTAGCTTTTCCCTTGTCATGCTTTGGGAATGACTCCTTAAACATCTTATGTTCTTGATTGGATGAGGGTCCCTCAATCTCAATGTCACCTCTATCAATGAGATCTTGTACAATGTTCTTCAGTCGATGACAATTTCCTATCTTATGACCCTTTCTCTTATGAAATTCACAATACTCATCATCATTCCACCAATTTGGTTTAGCCTTTGGTTCATATGGAGGAAAATCTGGAACTGTGATTACCTTGTTTGCCACTAGCTTTTTGAAAATTGACTCAAGTGGTTCTCCCAATGGAGTGTACTTCCTTCGTGATCTAGAAGTTGTTTGAGTATTCACTTGATTGTTTGTAGAACTTGATCCCGAAAAGATGAATTTGGGTCGCACTGTATTGGCATCAACAACACCATCATTGACTGTGTTCTTGTTTTTATTCCAAAATCTTGGCTTGTCTTTTCCTTTAGAGTCATCTTTGTTCTCCTTAAATATCTTAATGACTCCTTGCTCAATTAGGACCTTTTCTGTTGCTAAGCCTTTTTCAATAACGTCCCTGAAGGTGGACAAACAAGCTTTCCTTAGATCATAGCCAATGTCTTTGTTAACGTTTTGTGTGAACATCTCTACCATTTGTTTTTGTGGAATTTCACAAGAGCATCTGCTAGCTAGATTCCTCCATCTTTGTAAAAATGATGCAAAAGACTCTCCCTCTTTTTGCTTGGTGTTGCATAAAGTAGTGACTGATATGTCTGTCTCTATATTGTAGGAGAAATGTTGAATAAATGCCTTTGCTAAGTCACCCCATGACTTAATACCAGGTGGGAGTTGGGAGAACCATTCCATAGCTTGATCACCTAAGCTTTGTGGGAATAATCTCTTCAAATATGTATCTTTTGAAGCTACTTCAATGCAAGCTATGAAAAACTGTCTTATGTGTGCCTTAGGATCCCCTTTTCCTCTATACTTATCAAATTTAGGCATCACAAAGTGTGTAGGAAATGGAGGCATTGGAATGCTCTTGTCGAATGGATAAGGACATATGTCTCTCATTGTGTATGTTGGCTTCGGTGTATTTATGTCCTCCATTTTCTTTTGTAAGTCCCTGATTTGTTGCTCCAAATTGCTCTTAGGTGGAGATCGACTTCTTGGACCATACCCCATGCTTGAGGCACCAATTGGAGGAGGGATGATATTGATCATACACATGTTCATATGGAGGAGGTTTATAGTGATGCTACATATATGGACCACTTGGTATAGATTCATGTTGAGGAACGAAATATCTATTTTGTCCATGTATACCATACTCTATAGGCATGTCATGTTCTAATGTGTTGCCCCCAAATTTGACACGAGGTTTCCTTGTGTCCAAATTTTGAGCATGCCTTTGAATATCCAATTGCTTTGGTGGTTGATCCTTAGCATTTGTATGTGATTGAGCATATCTTTCTGCATAAGACTTCCATAATGGTCTGCGAAGGTGAGTATCATATGCTTGACCATGTGTATGTGGGACCTCTGGTTTTTGAAACAAAGATGATGGTGATTCAGGCACAAGATGTGGTCCTCTATTTCCTCCACTATTAGGCCTCCTTTGATCCATTTTGGAGTGAGTTTGTTGCAAAGGTCGATTTTTCATTATTTGAGACATGTCAAAATCATGAGGTATCTTGGCTCCACTTTGTGCCATCATTTGTAAGAAGTATTGTCTATCTCTCCTCATTATTTCCTCAATCAGTCGATTGAAGCGAGGGTCCATAATGGATTCTTCCACATCTGCTAAATGTACTGAAAAGTTGTCCATATTGTCATTGTGTGTATCATTGTTGTTTGTAGTGTCCATGTTCTCAACATTTGGAATGTTTCTATAGGCATCCATGTCAGGTAATGTGTTATGATCAGTATTGAAAAAGACATCATTGTCATACTCATAAGAACTCATGTTTGCGGACTCTTGAGCCTCTTTAGTTTCTCTCCTAGATTTTTGAAGACGAGTTTCAACCATGAACTAGGTATTGACCAAGATGTGTGAGACTAGATGAAAATGGAAAAAGTATGGAAGACCAAGAGTTGGATGGAGTGTAAATGAATCTGAGGTGTACTTGCAATGTCCAAAGTGTAAGACCAAGTATGTATGTAGTAGAGTAGGTGTGACTTCCAAAGAGAGGATAGTTTCTCTTGATGAGGTAAGTTGACCTTGATTCTAAGTAAGACCAAATGAGACCCAAAGGTGATAGACCTTGATGAGGGACCACTTAGCAAAGTGTTGTTGTATGTAGTGTGTTGACAAAGTATGATGAGGACAAGCAAGTGGCCTTTTGACTCAAGTTTAGACAAGTGTGAATGTAAAGCAAGATGTGAAGCAATGATGGACTATGTGAGACCCAAAGACAAGTTGAATGCTAGATGAAAACCTGGAGAAACAACCTAGGAAGCTCAAGAATTCCGAAACTAATTGCTCTTGTTTGCTCGACTGTAAATTTTTTCCAATTTATGAAGTTGTTGGTTGTGACCAAATTTGAATGTTTGACTATTTTTCGTGACAAGAGGACACAATGTTGATGAGGACTCAATGTTTGCAAGTGTTTAGACTGACAATGACTCCAAGAAAAGTGTGTTGTTTGATGTAAAATTGTTTTGCATACACTTGAAGACACAAAAGACACAATGTTTTGCTATTTGGTCTTGAATGTTTGAATGTTTAAAATAAGTCAAGCACAATTCTTATGGCTGGCCAAGACAATAGTTGTTGATCCCACATGGGGTTTTACCCCCGAGGCTACGCTATTCAGAGCGGATACTTAGATGCTTGACCTCACTGGCTCCACCCTCGACACTCACTTCTCGCATCAGCCAAGCATCAGTCCCCACAAAAAATCCCGTGGTGAACTTTGTATCTCTACTAAGAACCATATGTGTGTGGGCCGCTACCAGAGGTCCGACCTCCTGCCCAACAACTAGAAGGATTTGGGCTTCTAAAACAAAAAGGTGCTAGTAAGGGCATCCGCTCGTGTGGCCATACATGCGGCACTTTCAGCTCTATAAATACAGAAGGCTCCTAGCTGGTAGGGGTTACGCCCTACAACTGATCAAATAAATTTGATCAAACGGGTTTATGGGGAGACATAGTGTCGGTATGAACTAATCAGCACACGTTATTCATAGTTTTCACCATGAATACAGTTATTTATAGTGGTTTGGAAGAAGATGGCTTTTCTTTTGCTACCACTTGGGTCATTCTCTTCTCACTAGTAGTCCTAATGACCACACAGGAAGACAGGCCCTCTAAAGATTAAACAAAAAGAGCCTATTGCTCAAGACACAAAAGACAATAATTCAATTTTAGTGCACCAATTGAAGTGTTTGCTATTCTATGAAAACAAGGCACACAATAAAAATCTAAAAACCCTTGCCAAGGACCTGCAACAAATATTTATTAGTAGTTTGGATTGTTTCAAATGATCACCCCTTCATGCAAGCACACAAGTTAGGTAAATTTTAGATCCAAAAGACTTTATGAAATAAGGGCCTTCAATAATGCGTTTTGTTGACCAATTCAAATACCTAACTCATCATAAAAAAATATCACCTATAAAATTTCAAGAGATTTCCAGAAATGTAAGAAAATCCAAAAAATTTGCTAATTTGCTCCAAAAATTAATTTTTTATGAAAAATCATAAAAAATTCATATAAAATGCAAAATCGATCCAAAAAATCTAAAATTTTTACTGGAGAGTTCTGATAGTCTTCCAAACCTTCATTAAAATTTTTTTGCAACAAATCCAAGTAGTTTGTGAGATATGAGTAAAATAATGCAAAACCCTAATTTTCAAAGATCTGATTTTTGAGGAATGATTTTGCATCAAATTTAAAATTAGAAAAAAATTATTCCTGTGTATAATTTTGAGATATTTCCAAAAATGTAAGAAAATCTAAAAAATTTGCTAATTTTTTCTCAAAATTCATTTTTTATGAAAAATCATAAAAAATTCATATAAACTGAAAAACTGGTCCAAAAAATCTAAAATTTTTATTGAATCCTTCTAATACTTTTCTTGACCTATTAAAAAATTTTGAATCCAAAATTTGAATTCGTTTGTGAGATCTGATCAAAATAAGGAAAAACCCTAATTTTTAAAAATCTGATTTTTAGGGAAATATTTTGCATCAAAATTAAAATCACAAAAAACAGATCCTATGTATAATTATGAGAGATTTCCAAAAATGTAAAAAAATTCAAAAAATTCTCTCATTTTCTCTCAAAATTAATTTTTTATGAAAAATCATAAAAAATTCACAGAACATGAAAATGTGCTCCAAAAAATTTGAATTTTGTATTGTGAGCTCCTCATACTTTTTTCAAACTGCAAAAAAAATTTGGTGCAAAATTTCCTAGCCGTTTATGAGATATGATCAAATCTCTCCAAGATCTTGATTTTTGGTCCAAAACCCTAGCTACACAAGGTTATTCTCCAAATTGTTTTACAAAACAGCAATATAGGGTTAGAAAAATTTGCAAAAAACACAGATCTAACAAAAATCCATGTCCCATCGGGCGTGCCAAAATTTTTATGGTGAAAATGGATAACAATAATAACAAAATTGAAAGGCTAAATGAATTCAACCACCAAACCCTAGCCTAACAACAACAAAGATCCACCATAACATATGAAGATTACCTAAGACAATGCAAATCACATGAAATCACAAAGATTATACCATTACATGTCCAATAGGGTTTTGATCTCCATTCTTCCTATCTCCATTGATCTTGCCTGATATATTTGCTCTCAAATTTTATGTGCACAAGAGCTCAACAAAGAACGAAATGTGGTTGCAAGTAGGATTGTAGTGTAGTCAAGTGCATAAAATGATTAGCTAGGTTGATTAGGGTTTGATAAGGGTTGATAATGAAGGAAGCATCTCCTTATATAGAAGACACAAATATGAAATGGAGGGATAAGATTGAGAGGTGTAAAAGGAGGTCGGCTATGATTAGAGGGTAGGTAGAAGAAATAATAAAATAATGAAAGAGGTAGGTAGTGTAGGAATTAAGAGATGAATGACATGTGTCATGGGTAGAAAAAGGCTAATGAATTAATTAAATAAATAAAGATTCATTTAATTAATAGAAGAAGTGGGATAATTAAATAAATAAATATTTATTTAATTTAGGAAAAGGATAATTTAAATATATAAATGTATTTATTTAAATGAGAAATAAAGCTAGAAGAGGATAAATGAATTAATTAAATAAATAAAGATTTATTTAATTAATAGAAGAATTAGGCTTAGATAATTAAATAAATAAAATATTTATTTAATTTAGGAAAAGGATAATTTAAATATATAAATGTATCTATTTAAATGAAAAATAAAGCTAGAAGAGGATAAATGAATTAATTAAATAAATAAAGATTTATTTAATTAATAGAAGAATTAGGCTTAGATAATTAAATAAATAAAATATTTATTTAATTAGACATGACAATTTTAGGTGTCTACATCTTTATATGTGACTTAAAGTGTTTATAACTATTGTTTTGGATTTATGGTAGTTATGACGAACGTGGTGGGATTCATTATGCTAGCAAGGGTCAAAAAGTGGTCATTTTGAGTTGGCATCCAATACATATTCTATATTGCCCTGCTAACCATTTCCTTTGACCACCAAAAAATTTGCACAACAAACCCAATATTTATGCACAAATGTCGCAATAATCATGCACTATTGGTACCAATAAAGTTGCACAAATTCTCTAATTACTAGCTTTTTTTTCCAACTATTGGGTATACTAATGGGCAACTATTGGCCCACTAGATGATCTTTAGTGGGCTTTATATTAGTGAAATCCAAAGAAATACAATGAACCAAAATGATAAAGAAAAATTCCCAAGCGACGTGATTGTTTAGACCATTAATAATGTAAGATGAACATGCTACTTAAGAAATTTGGAAATATCTTTATATAGTCATACCAAAAGATGCTTGACATTGATCCTAACATTCTAATACATAATATTATCTTAAAGATCTAATGTTAAAAATAAATTATTTAAGATCAAGAAAATTTATCCTAAAATTATTGTAATGACTAAAGAGAAATTAAAAATAAATGAAATCCTGAATCTATAGAATCAATTAATCATTTGCCTTAGTTCTCTAACATAATGATTATATTTACAAAATTTAATGATTATATTTATATTTGCAATTTTAGAAATGACAAGAGAACATCCCCTGAGAATGATTTTCATTTAGTAATGGCATTTGATTTGAAAAATTATAAATACTTATAAAGGACCATAACATTTATCTTAAAAGTATTGAACTTTTGTCAATAAAGGAAAAAGCCACTTGACACAATTTGAAGCAATTGTTTTACATATACTTTCAACGAAGAGAGCATTATTGTGGAGGGACCTACATTGACCCGCATACCTTATCATCAAACAATACATGTGATCGAGTGGGAATTTGTCTATACTAAAGTTAAAAAGCTTTCAATAACCTTTAAAAAATAAAAATAAACATCCTCAGATATTTCTCAACTACTTAACGAATTAAATACACAAAAGGCAACTTTGATGATTGTTAGTCAATATCGAACAATTTCCATCTACTTTATTGTTTTTTTCTAGGTTGGCCAATGCATGGGCTTTAGATAATGAGATTAGTTTTGAGCCTCTCAAATATTTTGTGGTGCTTCGTTTTTTATATTGACTTGTCACACAAGTTAATTGTTTAAATAAATAATATATATCTAATTGTGTATAGATAAGTGGAAGACCACATTTAGTATGATGGTGATGTTGTTTGAGCTTTACAAAACGGAAAAAAAAAAGTGATTTTCACTAGATTCATGGTTGTAAAGTTATTTATGGTCAAATTTATGGTTGTGTATTTGGATGAAATTTTGGAAGTAATAATCATCTTACCATAAAGCATCAAGCATTAAAGTTCATAAATAGCTAAAGATTAAAATAGATGTATATGAGATGGTAGATATCTACAATGTCCCTTAAAATAGATGTATATGAGATGGTAGATATCTACAACGTCCCTTAAAATAGATGTATATGAGATGGTAGATATCTATAGCGTTCCTTATTGTTTTGAATCATTATGCTAGTAAAATCAATAAGGTTCTAAAAAAATTGAGGCGGCAAGAGTTACTATTTCTAATGATTGTTGAGCAACTGGGTGTGGAAATGATGAAGGATTTGTATATTGTAGATTCTTATTTTGTAGATATGTTGTGCATGCATGGAATGATAGGTTAAAGATAAAATCTCATTTGATGAGTATCATATGCAAGAGGGATATTTGTTTAGAAAAAAATTTTGTGTATATTATAGAGTTTGATGAGGGAGAAAACCATTCAAAATTTACGTAGTGGTAGACTCAAAGGTCACTTTGCCATAGACAACATATAAGTCATGCTAGAGGAGAGAAACTATTAGTTAAGTTTACATAAATATATATAAAAAAATGTTGAGCCTTATAAAACACGTCAAGTAGAAAGAATGGATCCAAATATAGGGTGGTACAAATCATTGCACAAGCTAGATGTAAGATCTTGGTGTTGGTTATGGAGTCTAATATTGTTAAACACCTAGTATTTTGGGTATTTTTTTCACATCGTGTTTGGAGCCCACTTCATTTTGGAGGGTGAAGGGAGGGAATCACCCCCATTTCAAGGTCTATGGAGATCATCTGGGGTTTAATGGGCAACACCCTAGATGAAAAAGTGACGGTTTAGGGGTACTAGTCAAAATTTAGATATTTATTTAAATTGCAAAATGTTTTTTTTAATGTGGTAAATGTGGACCATTTATCATTAGCTTACAAAGCTAACAATAAAAGGTTATGTTGCCTTTTTTTTTCCTAAAATGAAACCCTATTTTATGAGGGCATTGTTTACAAATGTTTATTGTATTGTATTACATGTGGATATTGTGGTAGACAAAAGAGGAAGTTGTAAAAGATGTGTTGTAGGTTGTATTTCTCCATTTTGTTGTGTAAATAAAAAGAAAGAACTACTTGTTTTTCCATGGACATAGCTCATATTGGGTGAGCCACATATGTCTTTGTCTCTATGTTTTATGTTATTTTTATGTTTTAATTTTTCATTCATTTTATTGTATATTACTCTAAGATTCTATTCCTAACACTTGGAAGAATTATCTATGTTTTTTTCCTTAAACTATGACAACTATAGAAAAATAACTATATTTTTATAGTTTTTAAGAGGTTTATAAATATGACACAGTTCATTCATTTTTAGAAGATGAATGTTGTGTCTAGGAATATTAATTTATTCTTCAATGAGATAGTGTGGTCATATGGATTACCATAGAGCATTACATCAAACAATGATTCTAGAACTTCCTTAACCATTTTTGGCACACTATGTGGAAGAGATTATCCATGCAACTTATTAACAATTACGTACCTATTATACATAGATGGAAATACAAACAAAGGTTGTCAGTTAGACTCTTAGCAATTTACTAATTTATTTTGAGGAGAAAACCCTATGTAGAATAACAATTTAGCGAATAGGACTAATAGAAAGACATCAACTTCCATGTGATGCATGGAACGTGTCTTAAAAAATTTAATGAAATTTTTAAGTATTAAATATAATATGTGCATAACTAGCATAGAGGCTAAGGACTTCATGCAATGTACAAAGGACGTCCATACACAATTCAAGAGATAATTAGAAGAAAGTGGTGCTAAGTATAAAGTGCATATATGAATGTAGAAGAGAAAATACAAAATTTGAGATAAAACTAGTCATGGTGCACTTGAGGAAGGAGTAATTCCCTAAGTGAACATATAACATCTATAGATGCACAAAAAGATTGGTCCGTGTTGAATATTACACCATTATTTATTAAATATTTATGAATTTGAGTTTTTGGAAGGTTTGGATATCTCTTTATATTTAGTATTTTGGATCTATAATCCTACCCTACACAAAGTTGAGTAGTTAATGTGAAATCACAAGTAGCATTTAATTAGAGAAACAAGTGCTTGAAAAGTAACATTGAGAGGATATCAAATGAATTTTGGATTTGTGCATGGCAAGAAAAATTAGAGTTACTACCATTATTATATATAATTCCTTGGAAGGATATATATACATGAGGATATATCATGAATTTATAGGCCTAAAGTAAGCTAACTTGGGTTGTTGAACAAGTCTTTTGCATAGTCTTTTATTGTGAGTGTTATATTATGATTCTTTCAACCTAATTTATAATGCAAGGGCATCTTAGGGGTTGCTAATATCACAACATAAAAAAAAATTGTTGTTGTGAAGAAAATATTCACTTGTGGACCTTGTTTCCTTTAATGTTCTTTATTGGTGTTTTATTTTTTTCAGGTATATTGTTGTTGTTTGTGAACCTACACAGATTCATGTAATTCTTGTGCTATGTAGAATTTCTTTATGTAATGACTTTGACCATGATTACTTTATGTGTCCTCCAACAAGGAGGTTTTATATGAGACCTTTGTTGTATATCTTGCATATTATGTGCAAACTTTGAAAATCGTCCTTCGCCTATAACGAAGCTTTTCACTAATTATTCATCTACATGAATTGAGTGATTTCAATTATTCAATTAGAGCTAGTGTCATTCTTCTATCTTCATTTAATTAAATAATTTTTAATTATTTAGTTATGGATTTCAAAATATGAGTATGAATTTGAAAATAAGGGTTGTATAGAATTTAAGAGGAAAGACAGAATTGATAACCCAAGGTAATCCTTTCAAATTGGATGAATTCCTTCACACAACTGAGTTCTTCCTTTTATTTCTCTCTCTCTCTTTGGCTCAATAAAGGGCTTATAGCCGAATTGTATTAATAAAATCATAAATTTACATCATACAAAATGACCCTTCTCACATCTCTTTAGAATATTTACATAGCCATATCCATACTAATTAGCTGATAGCCATATCCATACTAATTAGTCGATAGGCTATTCAACGTGGGTATTGCCCGCCGAGATTGTCTCACGCATCCCGTAATGGAGGAAATTAGCCATCGGTGTTTTTTTTTACGCATCTCGAAAAAGGAAATTCAGGCCACTGGTAAAATATATTTTTTAGCCCATGGTGACGTGTTTGTAGTTTCCAAGAACTTTGACAGCACCTATTATGTGCTAAGTTTAATTTCAACGTGGCGATTAATCGTAGATGTGAAAAAAAAATACTGTTGGCCAGCCCACCGCTCTCCTTCCGTCAATTCTGATCAATTTTGTCGCCCACCGCTCTCCTGATGCTTAAATAGCTCCGCCTGGAGAAGATCGAAGCCGTATCAACAAACAAGCCACTGCAGCAAATAATCTAAGGTGAGTTAGATTCTTTCATTAATAGTAAGTTTTTGATTTCCTATCTTTATGAAAGTGATCCTAAGAACCGTATCTTCATTGAACTGTGGATACATAATTCTTTCTAAATAGCAGCTTATACGAATCGAAAAACAACCCCGCAATCCAGGTATTCTACGTAGCAATTCAGGTATTTACTATTGTACTGAATGGCATACGGACTTCAAGGTTAAAAATTTTCCGGCATTAAGCTTTTACTGGATTATTCTTAAACTTGATATTGGGCATACTTTATGCATTGCATTTTAATTGGCAATGATGTTTTCAGTTCCTTGGTATATTCAGGCTATAGTCTCGTTAATTGGTTTTAGGTGATATTTTTAGATTTAAAGTGTTGTGTTTGTTATTGGAGTCACTTATTTGAATCAGTTTGAGAAGAGGTTTCTTTATCTATTTTATCAACTTTGCTGGGAAGCCATTTCTGGTGTATCGTAGACCAACATCAGCACATAATTTTGCATTTTTTCGAGAACAGGTTCACTAGATTTCTTGGCGTCAATATTATTTACAGACTATTTTATTGCGTGTTAAATGAATTTCAGATATTGTAATTTATCAATGCATGCATTGCACCTTACTCTTTTCTATTGTTGACAACATGGTTTCTTTGATAGTCAAATTGTTGTCAGACAATTCTATGAATAATTAAACATGTCTATTGTTTTCCTATATTTTGTTTTTTGTAGCATATTTTTTTTATTGTTAACTTCACATACAGTTTCAAAGTTTTGTATACTGAAAAGGACCATTTCCTATTTATTGGAATAGAGGTTTTTATTTTCAAATAATTGTTTTAGTTCCATCAAGCAAATTAAGTTGTGAGTGTGGGTTTTGACTGCCATGATTTGGTTGTGAGTTTAACCTGGACAATTGATCAGATTAGCTAGTGTAGCAACTTCGGGTTTTTGACTTTGTCAGACAACAATTCTGTCAAATCCAATGTGCTAAAGTTCCTTCATGGTTTTTAACTGTTTTGTTCTTGATGCCGCTGGTTAAGATACGCAAGGAATTGTAGCAGAAGGTGCATGTCCATGATGACTTTGTTTTTTTGTTCTGTGTTATATAGTGTTGCATTGTATTTTATTTATTCTATTTTTTTTTATAGGAAATGAATGCAAACAATAAGTATAAATTTCCACACTTTTCAAGACCCTTATGTATTGATATCAATCCACAATTGTAATAAACAATATTCAACATTGCTGATTTTTGTCATAAAATTCCTAGAATGTTAGATGAAGCCAATTCTGAATTAGGGCAGCCAAATAATCTTTTTTAATACTTGCTATGCTTGGGTTACGTTTGTTTAGTGTGTGTTTTATTTATATTTGTGTCTCATTATGAATTTATGTATTTATTTTTGAAACTATTTCATTTAGTTGACTCTTTTTTTAATGTTTATTTTTATTTTTATTTAATCTAATCATGTTAAGTTTGTGTTATATAATTTATTTTTATATAATAATCATGTTTTGCTAATTTTTATATAATAGAGATTTTAAGATATTTTTTTGATATGTTATGTGTTTTTTATATTTATTACTTATTATTTTTTAATTTAGCTTTTATATTAGTTGATATTATTCTTTTTCTTTTTAAATTATTTGATTAGATAAGTTAGCAATAAATTTATGGCTAGACAGTTGTTTTTTTATATTTGATTATTTGAAATTATGGTAGTTTATTAGGAAATTTTTGATAATATGAATGTATTTAAGGCTGGACAGTTGTTTTTTTATATTTGATTATTTGAAATTATGGTAGTTTATTATGAGAGTTTTGATAATATGAATGTATTTAAGGTTGTTGTGCAAAGCCACTACTATTTATTCTCTTCTATTTTTTTGCTAAATTTTATGTTATAATATGGTGAGTGCATTTCACAATGATTAATGTTTTTGATTAATTAAAAATAGGTTTTAAGGGACCCAAAACCCAATTACATATGAAAGATATTCAGGATAGAAACAAAATACAACAGCGGAAAAAAACCAGCAAAAAGACTAGCAACAAAGGAAAGGACAGCAAGAAGCTAGCAAGAAATTGGCCCCAAGCCTAGTTTTGCGCCTAGGGGTCTGGTGGCTTAGGCTGGAAGTAGGAGCATCTTCAATAACAACTAGGTTCTTCTCCTGGTTTTTATTTTCCAGATGATTCACCAGCACGTTCATGTTCTGGGAGGAGACTTTTAGAACCTGGAGGCTATGGTCCATAAGGCTTTTCAAGGCTTTCTCATTTCTAGCCATCCGGGCATTGACATTGTCCTTATCCTCCTCGACCTGTTCCTTTAGTATTTTGATGACGTCCTCCAGATGTTTCAGGTCGCCTTTTATCAAGTCTTTCTCCAGCCAGTCTTCCATTTCCATTTCTTCCTCTGCTTCACTATTCTCCATCTCCTCGTGTTGTTTCCCAAAGTCGGACATGTTGATCAGCTTGTTGATCTTAACTTCCAACTCCCTTTGTTTACCCTGCATGCTGGTAATGTTTTCCACCACCCACTTCTGAAAATTGAAGAATCCAAGGGTGCAATTGCGGGCGGTATCCAGAATGGTGTCTGCAGAATCCTTGCTCTGTTCCGTCTCCTTCGCATTACGATTTTCAGCTTCCTTAGGCTTCAGAGTCTCTTTCTTAGTTTTTGAGCCTTCAAGATTAGGTTGGTGTAGCGTCGTAAATTGTACGTACTTGCTAGGGTGGTACAATTTCACACCTAGTTTAGCACCCGCCTTGGCGCATTTTGCATTTTGCATTGTATTTCCCCTTTAGCACTTAATTAATTAAATTAATTAGGTCTAAGGTTCTATTTTTTTCATCTCCCATATCATAAAGTTGGGCCCTTTTCATTAAAGTGTGCCCCTTTCATTTTATTCTTCCAATACATCATTTAATCAAAAACCCTAATTAGGTCCTATTTTGAACTTTAAGGCTTGATTTCGGGGGTCAAAACATCTCAAAATCACCTGTAACTTCGGGATTCTCTCTAAAATCATCATATCTGACGACCCTGAAAATTTGGTGAAAAGTTGTCGGGACCATGGCGCCCGGAGAGGACCATGGCGCCCGGAGTGCACATGGTCCCAGACATTTTTCCCAAAATTTTAGGAGCTCGATCCAATCATAAAATAAAGCTTAACCCCAAGAAATTGGCAGGAGATTCAATTTCTAGGTCAGCCAAAAGTTGAAATTAAGACCTAGGGTTTCATATATAAGAGCTCTCTTTCTTCATTTGAAAGGATCCAAATTTTGTCTTTCAAGGACCTTCTATGCAGCGAAAGAGCAGATTTTTGAAGAATTCAACAACATTCAACATCCATCCATCAAGCATTCATCCATTTAGGGCTTTGAAGGCATTGAAGAGCAATAAGGGATCACCGACTGAAGATTGGCTTGTACCCCTCCCTTGGGGTTGGGTATGATTTCATGTTGTTTTCATGTCTTTGCATAAGCCTCATTATATCATTTGTATTCATGCTTTAGATCACTTTGCATCTTGATTTGGAGCATTTACATTATCATTTACAAGCAATTAGGGTTTACTTTCTAGGTTGCTCTAGTTTGCTTACTTGCATCTTAGGATCTTGCACACACACAAGGTCTGCACACACATTACTTTTACAATACAACTTGGCTATTCGTGGAGGTGGAAATCACCAAAGCGGGGGTTTGACTAAGGCAAAACCCTATATAGCCGCCCACCACACCTTTTCAGATATAAGTGTAGGTTTCGGAATTCGGACGACGTCGCAAGTTGCAGATCCGAAAGAAGCAGACCGGGACAGACTCTCATACCAAATCTCAGAAGAAAAGACTAGGATAGGGGCGTGGGGTGCCCTAGTCCTGCTAGGAAAGGGGTGCTGGGTGCCCTGGTCCCTGGGACAGGGGCGCTGGGCGCCCTGGTCCTTCTGACAGACAGCATTTTCGACAGTTTTCTAGAGTGCAAAATAGCAGTTTCAGGAGCAGTTTCCAGAACAGTATCAGGACAATGGCGCCCGCACCCCCGTCTCGAACATTTTCATTCTAATTTTGACTTCGGGTACGCATCTGCATTCTTATCTTGTCCTTGTGTTTACAGCTTTCCATTGTTTAATCTCAATTCTGCAATCTTGTTACTAGTTCATACTTACACTTTAGGGTTAATAGTTGAACTTGCATCATTTTATCTTTCAATTACAACAAAGGAATAGAAATCCTAATAGGTAGCCTGTGGCTCTCTCTTTCACAAAAAGAAGTAGCCAATTGTGTGATACCTGTAGGCTCTTTCGTATTCCACAAGTGTGTGGTTGAAAGTGAGATTAGGGCATGTTTGCTTAGTGTCACTTTTTCCCCCACACATTTTTGGTGAACCCGACGTGAATTCCAATCTTCTCTAATTCTGATTTATGTTTTCAAATTTGAGTGTTTATGCTATTTACAAGTTTTATTTTCTTGCAAGATTCAAAAAAAAAAAAAAATTTAGAGGAAATTTTTGCTAAAACCCTAATTTTTCAATTCAAAGTTGAACTTGTGGATAGCTTAATTTTGGTCAATAATTTTAAATCTGATTTAGGAACTCATTTGAATCATAAATTTCATTTTCTAAATCTACATTCTAAGTGCTTGCATTGGTTTAAATTAAACATTTCCTTCTATTTTGGATGTGTTATCATTTGAAAGAGGAAAATTGTTGTCATGATGCATTCATTTCATAGATGTGATAATGGGTTAGCTTCCATTGTTTCAATTTTTCCTTCTCCTAAAGAACCTCCCCCCATCTATAACAACATTTTAGTGCCTAAAAGAGTTGCTACCAATCCCTTTGAGACTCTCCCATGCTCTAAGGATGCAGACTTTAAGAGTGATCTTGACAATTCTCCTAAAATGTGCCCTTCCTATTTAGCTATCCTAGAGGAAGAGAATGATATCATAAACACCTTTCTTAATGTTACTTCACCTTCCCTACATGATGCCTCTCTAAGTGGAAAGGTATTGATGGACATTGACTTATTTTCTCCTAAAGTTGGTCCTTCCAATGGGGGCATGTTAGTACAACAAGAGGTTATGAACACTTCTTTCAAAGATCTCCTTTCTAAGCATGAATCTTTGGAGAAATATGTTCATGTTCCTCCTTAAAAAAACTCCCTTCATGAGGATCCTTTTGTGCAAGAAGATGACATTATCCCTACATTTCCTAGTGATGGCATTTCCTTTTCCAACAAAATTCCCACTAGAGATGATGAATTAATGATAAATGCTTACCCTTCTCCTAAAGTTTGTCTTACCCATAAGCATCCCTTAGAGAAAGAAGATGAACTAATAAGCAATTTCCTTAATTCTCTCTCCCCTAAAGATCATATTGAACATATTTTGAGGAAAGAGGATGAGTTTAACACATCTATTGATGCTCTCCCTTCTAAGGATGAGGAATTAATAAACAATGTTATCTCCTCTCCCGAAATTGACAATACTTCAAACATTCCTTTCAACCACTTCACTACTTGGGATGAACCATTAGAAGAAGGTGTAGATTATTCTCTATCCCATGAGAGAACCCTAGCCAAAGGAGATGAAATCGAGATTGAAAACTCCCTTGATAGTTTCTCACCTTCCTTGAATCTCAATTATTCTCCCTCTAAAAATAAAGCATCTCCCTCTCCTCAACTTGGTTCTACTCATAAGGATACCCTAGTTCAAAGCAAGATGGTTAACATCTCTTTCAAAGATCTCCCTCTCAAAAGTGAGACTTTAGAGAGTAATGTTGATCCTTCTCCTAGAGAGTTTATTCCCCATGTAGATCCTTTGATGATAGAGGATGATATGACCTTTCCTAGTATTACTCTTCCTACTAGAACATCAATGCCTACCCCTTGTGTCTCTCCTAAAATTGATTTAACCCATGATAAGATTTTAGTGCAAGAGAAGACTATCAATAATTCTTCCAATGCTTTTGTTCATTCCTCTAAACCATCCTCAATCAATTTGATACATGTGAATGAAACACCTAACAAACCTCTCTTCACTGTCCAAGGTGCTTGTCCTTCTCAAAATTCTCAATGTTTAAATAAGCCTATCTTAGTGGTTCAAGGTGGTTATGCTAATGATTCTTTTTGCACTCCTAAGAAGCCTATTATTATTGTGCAAGGAGGTTATTCTTCTAAGAGCCCTTATGAGTATGCTAAGCAACTGACTAGAGAGAGTTATCATGCGGTTGCTCATACCTATAACACAAGAAACAATAGGCAACCTAACCCTCCTCCAGTTAGCCCAACTTCACTTCCTCCTTCCCAATCAATTCTTCCGCAAGCTCCACGTATTTCACAAGTTCTTGGTAAGGAATATGATCTCATAGAACAACTTAAAGCTACCCCTACTAAGATATCCCTTTGGGATTTGATCCAAACTTCTTCCGCTCATCATGGAATGTTACAAGATGCCTTGAAAGATTTGAATGTTCCTCCACCTAATACATCTAGTAATATAGTATCTTTGGTTAACTCTGTGATGAATCCTAAAGCTCAAATTGTGTTTACTCAAGATGAATTGCCTATTAGTGAAATTCAACATCAATATGATCCCTTGATGATTGTGGTTATCATAAATGACACTGCTATAAGACGAACACTAGTAGATAATGGCTCTGGTCTTAATGTGTGTAGCATTAACTTGTTGCATAAGATGAATGTGGATACATCCCTTATTGAGCCTGACTCTCATCCCATTCGAGGCTTTGATAATGTGGCTAAGTCTTCATTAGGTATTATCACCCTACCCATCACAGTGGGACCTGTTACTTTGCCTACTCCTATCCATGTTATGTCGAGAAATCTAACATACAACTTGTTATTAGGGAGACCTTGGATTCACAGTATGCAAGCTGTCCCCTCTACATTGCATAGACAAGTTAAATTTATTTATAACAATAAGACATATACCTTGATAGGTGACACTAATCTCCAAGCTTGTTTGCAAACATCTAAGCCTTCCTCTTCTAGTGATGACTCTTTGAACAAGATACCTATGGATGAAACCTCACTCTCTGATGATCAAAATCCTTTGGATGAGCCTAAAGTTCCTGAAGAAGATTCTTCTCAACTTGAATCTACACGTGAAAAGGCTTTTGATCCTAAGAAGGTTCTCGCAGAAGACGATTGGGGATCTTTAGACTTTAACCCTACTTTTATAGGAGAATATAGAGTGCCTAAGATTGAGAAGGGAAAATCTAAAGAAGAAACTAAAAATCAATCAATCTCACCTGAGCTTATGAGCAATAATTTTGTGGCTACTTCTCAAACTTCTTCTCCTCACATCTCTAATTCTGAAGAATTTGATTCTTTGTCTTATGAAAAACCACCTTCTCTTTCTGAAATGGCTAATTGTTATGGTCGTGGTTTTCACATTTTGGCTAAGAGTGGCTATAGTGGAAATGGTTGTGGCACAAATGAACAAGGAATTAAAGTTCCTTTAGAACATAACATGCATGAATATTCATTTGGACTTGGATATAATCTTTCTAAGCCCACCAAAGCATCTAAAAGACCATCTCTCAATGTGAATGCTATATTTAGTAGTGATGATGATCTCACTTCAACTAAATCATCTTCTACTTCTATCAACTCTCATTCCCCTCATAAGGAAATCTTGGCGATGAACAAATCTCTTTATGACTCCCCTCAAATTTCTAAATCCACTTATGAATCTTTATCTCCTATTCATCATAAAGTCCTTTCCTCCAGGGATAAGGCTCTAATAAATTACACTCATCTTCCTTCTAAGATTTCTCATAACTTTCCTTCTTCAATTTTTATCATTTTATACATGTTTTTGATCTCACTTATAGTTGAGCATTTAGCATGTCATATTCAAATACCTCATTCAATCTATCATATCTTTAAATAACATTAATGGCTATTATGTTGCTTATCATTATGTGACATTGGTAGCTCATTTACTGGGGGCTCATTGTCATTCATGATGGTACAATTTCAAGTGCAATCATATTTTTGAAGCAACATAATAGCCTAATTTTCTATGTTATCTCTTGTTCCTATGGGGACAAGAGTGATTTCATACATCTCTTCTTTTTATGGTTAAAATTTCCCTTTGGGGTAATTGTGTGGAAATATTGATCATCTTTTCTTTAGAATCCTCTTTTCCTAGATATGGGAGAAGATGTGTATTCTCTTTCTTATCCTACCCACTTCTTGTGAGAAGCATTTTACATACACTAATGTCTTGCTTGCATGAACTCATGTGAGTATGTAGTACATTTTGCTTATGTCTAAATCTCTCCCTAGAAGATTGTGTAAGTCCTTCTCATTGACCTTATCCTTGGGAGGCAATGACCTTTTCTTATTTTTATCTAAGGATCCACTTTTTCCTATTTCGTGGATGGTGTGAACTTTATTACTTGATGTTATTCCTTGTATGCATTTGTTGTTGTTTGTTCAAGGATTCTCTCTTACAAGAGGTGTAAGTCCTTGACTACAACCTCTTTTGCACTTGGTAAAATACATCCATAATGAATTCACTCTCCCAATTGGGTTAAAAAGAGCATCATCCTTCATTAAGAATCACTTTCACCTCGCAAAAGAAGGAAGTATTGCATTCTTATTTTCTTCTTTGTCTTATTCTAGAAGATGTTATATTTGTCTAAGACAATTCCTCTCGGGGATAGTTGTCTTTTGTACAAAGATCTCTTCTCCTCTAAGGATCTCCTTTACACATACTACAAGATATCCCTTTTCAACTATCTTATCCTTTCTTAAAGAGTGCAAAACTCTCCTGCTTGGATCTATGACATTGTTGCATTTTTGGGGTATCTTCTTTTGTGATGAAGGTAGGTATCCTTGTTCTACTTTTCTTATGACATAAACATTACACTTTTTGAGCAATGGGTCATTATCAAAACCAGAGCACAGACTCTTAGAGCGAGATGTCACGCTTTTGTACTATACATATACAGGTTGTAGCATACTCGGGCATAGACTCCTATGAGGTGCTTGTAACCTCCCTTACACACACATGCACGAGGTTGAGTGGAACTAGCGGCATAAGGCTAGACTTTCTCACTCTCCTCCCTTAGATGGATCACCTAGATAGACTCTAGGGGCTAGTTTTCCATGTCCTTTTTCCCATGGATCACCTAGACAAGATCTAGGGGTGAGAAGTCCATGTTTTCTCTCTCACTATTCTTCTCATGGATCACCAATGTGTGTATTCATGCTTTTTTCCTTTCTTTTCTTCTCTTTGCATTTTGTTTCCATTTACATCCTTCATCTTGTGTTAGAGAACTCTCGAATCCTCACACTCTTTGTTGTGTTGGAATTGAGATTTAGTCCTCTTTCTTACCAAATGATTCTCCATTGGTTTTTGATCTCATATCAAATCTTCTTGTGAGCATTTGTCATCAAAATTCTTTAACAATTCGAAGTGGTAAACATGATACCCTGTTTCAACTCACTAAAATTAGCAAGCCGAAACAAGGGGGGGCATATAGCTACCCTCGAATTTTCATCACCTTCCTTAGTAAGCATTAGGTGATTTTGTGATCTAACATGTGGTTTTGTAGGTTGTGGTTCCTAACTGAGTACTGCAGATACCACTGGGGGCTTCGTTCGACAGACTTATGGATATATCCTTTTTCAAATAATGTTTACTTTTATGTACTTTAGCTTGCATATGCACGTAGTGTTCATATGACCACTAAAGTGGGGGCTAAATGTAGCGTCGTAAATTGTACGCACTTGCTAGGGTGGTACAATTTCACACCTAGTTTAGCACCCACCTTGGCACATTTTGCATTTTGCATTGTATTTCCCCTTTAGCACTTAATTAATTAAATTAATTAGGTCTAAGGTTCTATTTTTTTCATCTCCCATATCATAAAGTTGGGCCCTTTTCATTAAAGTGTGCCCCTTTCATTTTATTCTTCCAATACATCATTTAATCAAAAACCCTAATTAGGTCCTATTTTGAACTTTAAGGCTTGATTTCGGGGGTCAAAACATCTCGAAATCACCTGTAACTTCGGGATTCTCTCTAAAATCATCATATCCGATGGCCCTAAAAATTTGGTGAAAAGTTGTCGGGACCATGGCGCCCGGAGAGGACCATGGCGCCCGGAGTGCACATGGTCCCGGACATTTTTCCTGAAATTTTAGGAGCGCGTTCCAATCATAAAATAAAGCTTAACCCCAAGAAATTGGCAAGAGATTCAATCTCTAGGTCGGCCAAAAGTTGAAATTAAGACCTAGGGTTTCATATATAAGAGATCTCTTTCTTCATTTGAAAGGATCCGAATTTTAGCTTTCAAGGACCTTCTATGCAGCGAAAGAGTAGATCTTTGAAGACTTCAACAACATTCAACATCCATCCATCAAGCATTCATCCATTTAGGGCTTTGAAGGCATTGAATAGCGATAAGGGATCACCGACTGAAGATTGGCTTGTACCCCTCCCTTGGGGTTGGGTATGATTTCATGTTGTTTTCATGTCTTTGCGTAAGCCTCATTATATCATTTGTATTCATACTTTAGATCACTTTGCATCTTGATTTGGAGCATTTACATTATCATTTACAAGCAATTAGGGTTTACTTTCTAGGTTGCTCTAGTTTGCTTACTTGCATCTTAGGATCTTGCACACACACAAGGTCTGCACACACATTACTTTTACAATACAACTTGGCTATTTGTGGAGGTGGAAATCACCAAAGTGGGGGTTTGACTAAGGCAAAACCCTATATAGCCGCCCACCACACCTTTTCAGATATAAGTGCAGGTTTCAGGATTCGGACGACGCCGCAAGTTGCAGATCCGAAAGAAGCAGACCGGGACAGACTCTCACACCAAATCTCAGAGAAAAAGACTAGGACAGGGGCATGGGGCACCTTGGTCCTGCTAGGACAGAGGCGCTGGGCACCCTGGTCCCTGGGATAGGGGCGCTGGGTGCCCTGGTCCTTCTGACAGACAGCATTTTCGACATTTTTCCAGAGTGCAAAACAGCAGTTTCAGGAGCAGTTTCTGGAACAGTATCAGGACAATGGCGCCCACGCCCCCGTCCCGAACATTTTCATTCTAATTTTGACTCCGGGTACGCATCTTCATTCTTATCTTGTCCTTGTGTTTACAGCTTTCCATTGTTTAATCTCAATTCTGCAATCTTGTTACTAGTTCATACTTACACTTTGGGGTTAATAGTTGAACTTGCATCATTTTATCTTTCAATTACAACAAAGGAATAGAAATCCTAATAGGTAGCCCGTGGCTCTCTCTTTCACAAAAAGAAGTAGCCAATTGTGTGATACTTGTAGGCTCTTTCGTATTCCACAAGTGTGTGGTTGAAAGTGAGATTAGGGCATGTTTGCTTAGTGTCACTTTTTCCCCCACACAGTTGGCAATTCTCAGAATTGCCCCCTTCCTCTCCTTCCCCATAATTCTCCTCCTTGTTAATCTCCATTTTAGAAATTTCTTCCTTATTCTTTCCCTCTTCTTCCTCACAAAGCACATCCTTTTTTTCCTGCACAATATCGACCTTCCTTTTTTTATGGGTAGGGGTGCTGGTCTCCCCAGTCGAATCAGATTCTATGCATTTCTGAGAAATCTGAGCATTGAGGATTAAAGGGTCATCCTTGGTAGCCCTAGTCTTATCCTTCATATATTCATAAATCAGTAGAATGAGGCCCTAGTGCGCTAAAGGGTAGGAACTGGGTTTTTTAATATGGTCGGCCAAGCTCTCGTTAAGAGAAGAGGCTAAATAGAAGGGCAAAGATATTTTTGCCCCATGGTGGAAGTGGTTCAGGATGGCAAAGTGATAATTGTAAATTTTCGTAAACCTACCATCCACAATTAGATATTCCATTAAAGCCCTAAGAATTTTTCGCCAGAAAGGTTTTACCTGTTGGGTGGTGAAGTATGATATATTGTCCTTCTTCACCAAGTTGCCCTTCACAATGATTAATGTTATAACATAATTCGTTTAGGTATTGCAGTGATATAAAACTTAAATTTTAACTATATTTAAGCTATTTACATGATTTTTTTTTTAGTATTTAGGGCATAGCTAAACTACGATTTATTTACTTTTAACCACAACTTACTTCATTTAGGTTTTTTTAATGGAATAATTTTAATTTTTGCACGATTTGGTATTTTTTTATTTAAGCTATTTACATGAGTTTTTTTTTTTTTTAAGAATTTAGGGCATAGCTAAACTAAGATTTATTTAATTTTAACCAAAACTTACTTCGTTTAGGTGTGGCAGCGATATAAAACCTAAATTTTAATTTCTATGGAGTCTCGTATTTTTAATTTAAGCTATTTTGATAGGTTTTATTGTGCTATTTATAATAAAAAATAATGATTTCTATATAATAGAAATTCAGTACATGTTAATTTCTATACAATATACTTTTTCTATGTGTTATCAGATCATGGCATGATTAAATGAAGCTATTGATGTAATCATGATTTCAAGTGATTTACCTGAACAACAACTATTGCCCTTGAAATGAGAAGACGCTACTGCTTCGGGATCTGCCTCAAACTCTGTTGATTGGAACGGAAACAATGAAAGTGAAATTGAGACGCTTGCAAAGAACATTAGTGCAAATTGCCATGAAATTATCGAAGACCTAAGGCGGACATGTGGTCAAGCAAAGCACCTCCAAAATGAGGAGATTGAACTAGTTGAGGGTGCTATGCAAACGGTCAAAACAACATACAACGTACTTCAGACATTCTATGAATCAATCCGAGAAATACGATACAAAGAGTTTCATGGAATAAATGATTTAACAACACCAAAGCATAACTTCCATGAATTTGTTAGGCATGTATGGCCCCCTGAATAGTATGGAAATTGAAAAATAGAAGTTTTTGGTTGTTTCTATTGGTTTTGAATACGTGTAATATATGTAACCTTTGAGAAAAATTATAAGTGACTACATGTACAATCCAAAATCCCTTTGTAATAAGATGACCACAATGTTAGTTTTCTTCCTTCCAAAAATAAAGGTAAGGCATTTAGAATAGTAAGGATAAACTTCAAGATTTACAGTTCAACTAACTCATATGGAATAATTGATTTAACAACAACAAAGAATAACTCCAATGAATTTATTCGACATTTCCATGCACTTATTAGTCATGTATAGCCCCCTGGATAGTACAGTAATTAGAAAATGGAATTTTTTTGTTGTACCTATTGATTTTGAATATGTAACATATTTAAATCTTATGCTATATGTTATTTAATTACACAAATAAATACTTTGCAGGAATAACCAAACAATGACCACATTAACTACAGATGCAATCAAGCTTATAGTGGAAGGAGCTATAGACTTATCCCCATGCATCCAAATATTCTTTATATCAACATTTGGGAGCAACCCTGAACAAACTACGTGATTCCGATTAGATATTTTTGATGGTACACACAAGCACAAACCAACATTGCCCAAGAAGTATAATGATTACATAATCTCTGAAGAAATTAAGATTGGATCCATAATAAAGTTATCAGAGTACAATTGTTCCAAATTGAGAAAAACACGGTACGGAACTAAGTATTAGAGTGTTTTTAGATTTAAAAATAATTAAAATAAAAAATACTGCTTATAGAATTAAAAAGTGTAATGTTGATAATTTGTTTTGTTAAACATGTGTAGGTGGATTACGATTATATGCCTAGAGATCGTATCTACGATACATGAAATGATTGGTGAACCAGTCTCACTTGATGCAGACCAGTACCGCCAGATGGATCAAGCAACACAACTCACCCCTACTTCAAATATTGGAGTAGAAAACCTCAAAAATTCAAGGACACTCTCTCAGACAAATGTACTATTCGGAGTAAAGCGACCCCAAACTTCAAGTGGTCTATTGAGCATAATTACACCTATAAAGAACTTGAATCCATTCCAAACAAAGTGGACTATTAAAGTTCGTGTGACTATAAAGAAATAAATTCATCAATACAATAAGCAAATAGGAAATGGTTGAATGTTTAGCTTCGACGTCATAGACAGTGAAGGGACAAAGACACGTGTATCAGGTTTTAACAATATGGTAGATGCACATTATGCTAATATTGACATTGGAGCTACCTATAAGATTTCAGGTGGGGTTGTGAAATCTGCTAATAAAATTTATAACAAGCTTAACAGTGGAATAGAAATAACTCTTGTGCCTGAATCATTAGTAAACCCTTGCGAAGATGACCCTTCCATTCCAAAAAACCATTTCTCATTCATGCCTATTAATGAAATACTTGAGCAAAGAAATAATTCAGTCATCGATGTTATTGGTGTTGTTATTTGTGTAGAACCAAGCTCAACAATCAGAAGAAGAGATGGAACAGAGGTCATAAGGCATACCATAAAGCTACTAGATATGTCTCAAACTACAATAGAAGTTACGATATGGGGAGCACCATCTAAGACAGAAGGTGTCCAACTGCAACAAAAATACTACCTTCAAGAGACAACAATCCTAGCAATCAAGAGTGGACGTGTTTGTGAATATAATGGAAAGGTATTGAGTACATCAAGCAATACACACTTAATTCTAAACCCAACGATATTAGAAGCTAATAAATTGAGAACCTGGTTTGACCAAAATGTAAGTGACACACATGAACCTTCGGTCAAGTATGCTAGCTTACCCCTGCCAACTACATGAATGACAATCCATGACATCCGATGACAAGAAGAATACATGGGACAACCTCATCATTGCATACTGAAGGCAACAACTGTACACATTAAAACAAAATCATTCTACTATCCAGCATGCTCCAATTAGATAAATGGAAATGAGTGCAAGAAATGATTAATTCAAAATGAAGAGTTAAATTGGTATTGTTCTAAATGTGAGATGACACTCACAGAATATGCTTATAGATATATAGTTCAAATAAAATTAGAAGACCATACAGATACATTATGGGCTATAGCATTTGATGAAGGAGCGACACAACTACTGAGTATGCCTGGTGAAATGTTGTATAAGCTACAGTTCGACCCGGATGCAGAAAGTGATACTAAGGAAGTGATAAAGTCTGTACTGAACAAACAATACATCTTCAAATTGACGTACAAGAAGGAAAAATATAATGAAGAGGAACGGCTGAAAGTAACAATTACTAGGGTAGAAAAGTAGATTTTGTTGCAGAAAGTAATATCTTACTTGAACAGATCAAAGCAATGCATGATGAAATGGAAGCGAAGGAATAGATTGGAAAATTATAAAAAACAAGCCTATACAATGATTGTAAATTTCTCATAGAACAAAAAAAAAGATATAACCTCTGCGGCCCACTTTGTAAAAAAATAAGTTGTATACGAATGTAAATATATATTTGTTAAATGTTGTAAGTGTTACTCAAATCCATGGCTCATTCCAAAATATTTAAATTATTTTCTTGATCATTTGAATTGTATAAATAGATATATGATACAATCAGCACTTTCAATGTATAGACGAATGCAACTATAACTTTGTTAAAGTTGTATGTATTATTTAGAACACACCTTCCAAATATCTAATTCTATATTTTTCGCATTAAACTTGTATAAAAATATATATGTTACACTTGATGCTTTCTGTTATTTTTCTTTACCTGTATTATATTAGTACCATTTTTTTCCATTCATGATTTTCAATTGCCTAGTTGTAAACTATCTAACCCCAAAATGTGTATATCAATAAATAACATTGAATTTGTTTATAGATGGCTGATTGTAATAGTCGAAAGAGGCAACTTAGTCCGAGGAAAATAGAAATAAGAAGAGAGAATTATTGGAAGAGAAGCCAAGATTATTATGCACAACACAAAGAACAAATTGCAACACGTAGATGGCTAAGAAGGGAAGAGAAAACTACCCAACATCAACAACAAATGCTACACGTGCCTACGTCCAAAGATAATCCGATGTTCACAGTGGCATTAAAGAGATTTCGTCAAAGAATAGACACACTAGCTAACCTAAGTACATGTCATGTGTGTAAGGAGTCCTACCCAAGCATGCTCCTTTGTTCATCAAACCTTCATAGCACTTGTAGAAGGTGCTTTAATGAGAAAGGCATGCACCACTTCTCTGTAACCAATAACATGGATCCTGGTGAGCAACCAATGGTCCTAAAAAGGCTAACTCAGATAGAAGAAATGCTTATTGCTAGAGTAAACCATGTCTTGCAAGTGAATCATACAAATGGAGGTCAATACAAGTACAGTGGGCATACAGTCAGTTTCCCACAAGACATAAAAAAAATAGCAAAGGAGCTTCCACGAAGAGTTTCTGAGTTAGATGTGCTTACAATACGTCAATTAAATACTCAAGGTCAGTATTATGAATGCTACGTGATTAGGTCCCATGTTAGAGATGCATTGGAATACAAAGTAAAAAATGATCCATATTATAAAGATGTTATAATCAATGATGATCACTTGTCAGAACTCCCTTGTCAAAACTAATGATGATCACTTGTCAAAACTAATGATGAATTTATAAACCTACATACTAGTGATCAAACTGATGAAGAAGAATCTGAAAATGAAATACCAAACACGTCATCTTTTGTGGCTAAGTTGCCAAATAGACACCATGAACTTGAAATCATAAAGTAGGCATTGGAGCTTGAAAATAGTATAAGTGAAAGTATTACTTGGCCTACAATTGACACATCTCCAGTTAATGAATATAATACTAAGAGCTTACTTGACATACCATTCCCTACACTTTTTCCAAATGGAACTGCTCTACAATCCCAACCATGATTAAAGGAGGTAAAAATGCACGAGTATGTGTTACACCTGATACAGTTTTATGACCAAATGTTTGGAAGGCATCCAAGGTTTTGAGATTTTATATTCAATCTTACGATGCGCCATCGCAGCTAGGGACTTGTGATGATATTCATTAAGAAAAACGTAGAAGAGAACATACCAACCATTGTTGAAAACCTTCATGCACACCTCAAAACTCTTCCAAACACACAATTAGCTGAAGAGCTTATGCATTTTGGGTCATCGAAGAGAGGGACAAGACCATATTGGAACAAGTGTCTATAGCAAGAGAGGGATTTTCTAAAAAAAAGTCTTCTCTCATCAAGCACCTCACTAGGATTTTATTTTCTATTATCTCGATTCTTTATTTCCCTCTGCCAAATTCTGAGAGGATTTCTATTTCTTTATATATTACAGAGTTCACATCTATCTCTACCAACAAATTAGCTATATCTCCTACTAGCCCTTTGAGAAATTTTTCTTCTATGCCTAAGCAAGTCCCTAAGGCATCTCCTATCCTAACCAATTCTTTTATCAACCAAAACTCAATAGGAAACCCCACCAAGCTGATCCAGATTTGTTTTCTAACAATATTGTGTTTAACAAGATCAAAACCTAGAATCTATTTTTGCCTATAGAAACTAGACCCTTCAAAAAACATAGGGAAACCATGCAATTGGTCCATTTTTAAGTTGGCATCATTGCATATCATTAGGAAAAACATGTTCTAAAGAGGTCTGATACATAAATTACCAGGAAACGACTCTCTCCACCATGCCATAATTTCCTCCTGGGTTCCTTACAAGCCATACCATTTAATAAAGAGTGCCTTCTCCTTTAGATTTTCTAAAGATTCTTTGAGGAGATTAGGAGGGAAAACGATCATCTTGCTTTCGAATCCCTTTATGTAGTTTGAAGCCGAACCATTATTGACCTCCCCCGGCTCCTTTGTGACCCATCATTTGAAAAGCCAAATTTGTTCTTATTTTTGAATCTTGCACTCTGTCCACGATCATACCTACCCCTAGGGCCAACCTTGTAGGTAACGTGAGTTCTTTGTAGACCACTTCCTTTCCATCCGCCCATCTAGGAGCTAGGATTACCATTTTCAATGTGAATCGATGGACTCTATTTCTTCTGACCTAATGGAATGTGATTTGAGCCTGTAGCCAAATCAATGTTTTTCCCCTTAACCCAAGTTTCCCCCTTCGGTCATTGATTCTGTCTCAGAAGATTGGGAGGATCCTACCCGATCTAGGGCACCCATTGCAGAGGATTTTGAAACCTTTTTTTTTTTTCCCCTCTTACTTCCCTTTTTGGATGATCTATTTTCCACTCTATAGATAAAATAACCAGTTTTTTAAAATAGAAAATAAAATTCTTTTTTAAATTTCAAAAGCTAGTTCACTCAACTTCTTAAAATTTTAGGAAATTTTACTTGTCTTCTAACAAAATTCAATCTCAAACCCTAAAATTGTACATAGAACTTAGTTAAGCCTCTTTAAATTATCAATATGACAACTTGAAATATTTCCTTTGCACCAATTTTTGCCTAAAGATAAATAAGGTTTCAATAAATTTTGATATAAGAAAACCAAAAACTTCACTATATTCAAATCTTCAAATAAAAAAAAACTTCAGCACTCTTCACAAGTTGCTCTTCATAGGCTGATTCTCAACAAATGCTCCAAAACCTCAACACAATCACTCTAAATTTTACCAAAACTGAATGTTATTTCATTTTATAGTTGGAAATTGACACAAAATTTATCGACGAGTAAGGGTGGTTCAAAGAGGAGGAAAACTAAATGTTACCATGCATCTCTCATTAAAATTTCTATGTTGATAACTTGGTTTAAGCACTTAGGAATTATTGTGGAAAGATTTAATCATCTTAAACCTTGGCAAGGGAGAAATAGACAACAATGAGTCACGAACAGTGCAACTACCATCGAGAAAGAGAACACAACCAAGCAGGCTAAAATTTATCTAGCCAAAAAATAACTTTTCGAGCTCAAAAGCCCACACTTAAAAGCTATCGGTAAAAATAAACATACTTCCTTTGTCGTTAAACTTATAGGATTAATTCAGTAATTTTCATTTAAGATAAAAGTATATGACTAAGCAATAGAGTATACTCAAATGATCTCATTCAATCAGATGAACATGAAAAAGGTTTTCAATCAATGTAGTTCTCAATAATATAATCAACAGTTCCAAATAGAGATTTGAAAACAAATTAAAAAAATTAAAAACTCATTTCATAAAATAGACAATAAGTTTCAAATTATATTTAGAGACAACATATACCACCTATATCTTTTGCAAACATCACTTTATCACAAGACCAATAAAATGGTCAAGGGCTCATAGGTTTTGAGAAATCCATACAATTCATTGAATATTCCAAGATTCTAATATGGTAATTGAAATACTTCGTAACATGACAAAGTTTTGTACTTTATAAAACATCATATCCTAGACAAAGCTACATGACTTATCATTATTCTTAGCACAAAACTATAGAAATGACAAGGTTGATGAATACAAACTAAACATGTCTATCATATATTTGTCCAAGCAAGTCAAATGGTTGTGCTTCTTATAACAAAATCATAATATTGTAGTCATATTTAAATAAATAACATTACACTACATCACTAAATTACTTGGCCATTAGGCTTAACACAACCACATTATACTATCTCTTATGATACAAGATGAAAGGATATATAAAAAACTTACAATATTGTCGATATTGTCTTTGTTGAGACAAGCCAAAAGGCTTTTATATATAATACTTATAATATTGTCTCTATCATGCCAAGCAAAAAGGCTTCTAAAACATTACATGCCAAAATCCAAGCGATGGTAAACTATAGTATATTAAAAGACCCACAATTTTTTTTTTCTCGTAGTTAAATACTATTGGTAAACCACATAGAATTTTCAAACATAGTCAATGATCATATCCATTTGACTATTACAATAAGGTTTTTAACACATAACCAACATTCATCATTATCAATGTACACTTGATAGGTTTTTAAACCTATATAGTCATTTTTTATCGACATATACCATAGGATTTATAACTTGAAATAAGAGTCATAATATGGGTAAGGTTGAGAGTTTAGAATAACATCACAATCATCAAAAGATATGGATAAAAGGTGATTTAACAACATATACTATTTATAAAAAGGTTGAATCACAAGGCCTAACTTGTTGCTCCTTAAATAGAAAGAGAATGATTGTTGCTCCTTAAATAGAAAGAGAATGAATCCCTTCAAAACTAATTTTAACAAAATAAAAATATGAAATGCTGATGTCAAAATTATAATTACATATTAAATTTTTAATGTATAACAACACCTAATTTACCAAGTCTTCTATTGTAGCATGATTTGTCTCTATTCTTCTTGAATCTGTATCTCTGATATTCAGGGTTAGGCTTATGTGTTCTTCTAGATTCTCCTCACAATCTTGCATGTCTGTCCGGACATCTAGATGCCATATAAGCAATTTTATTACAGTTAAAACATTTGAAAGGTGCTTTACATTAATACTTACTTCCAATAGGACCTTTAGGAATTTTCCTTGCAAATAGTGCTTCAAGTTATTCAAGTTCTCTTGCATATAGTGCTTTCCAATCAGATTTATTAGTTGATGATGAATATGTTATAGATGATGATGCTTTGAAAGCTAAATCTTTCTTAATTGTAGCAATAGGACCAAACTCTTTAAGCTCAAATGCTGAAAGTTTTCCAACCAAGGTATCTCTATATACTGATGTATTAAGCATAGTTCTTAACTCATTAATAGCAGTTACTTTCATTTTGTATGCCGGTGGCAATGCTCTTAAAAGTTTAGAAACAATTTCATCTTCACTTAAGGAACCTCCATAGTATTGTATTCCCAAAACAATTTCATCAACCATTTCCATAAAAGCAAAAACTATTTCATCTTCTTCCATTTTCAAATTTTCATACTTGAGTCGGAAGCATTCTATTTTTGCAATTTTGATAGTGGAATCACCTTCATTCAATGTCTCCAATTTATCCCAAATATCTTTAGTAGTAGATCGGTCTAATAGTCCCATGATTTGCTGATCTGATAGGGCACTCAAAAGTGCTTCTCTTGCTTTGCAATCATTCTCTTGATCCTTAGCCAATGTAGGTGGATTAGGTTGAACTTGTGTAGGACCAACATAACCATTCTGTGTAACATCCCATATGTCTCTTCCAATGCAATTCAGATGAGTCTCCATTCTAATCTTCCATATACCATAGTTAGTTCCATCAAGCTTCAAACTATCCTTCCTGAAATAGTTGGTTGCCATAGAATCTCCTCAGGTTGTTAAACTTCTACAAAAAGAGGAATTAGCTTTGATACCAATTGTTAGGACTCGGAGGCAACTGAGAGGGGGGGGGGGGGTGAATTAGTTGTCTAATAATTTCAACCCAAATATAACTTAACCAAATTTTATACTTAATACCAGTAAACCAAACTTAATGTCGATAGATAGATTAACAGTTAATATCATTACCGGTGAAACTTAATGCATGAAACAGAAAGAGAAACAATATCCACAACACATAACATTGAGATTTGTACGTGGAAACCCTATAAGGGGAAAAACCATGGTGGGAACCCTTATCCACAATCAAATGATACTACTGCAGATAGTATGTGTATATAAATGGTGTCTGCACATGCATAAAGGCCGGCTTCCTAGAGCTCACTGCTCAATCACAAGATGGGAGTCACACTGACTACAATTGGATGATTAAATCCAATGATAATGTACTACTCAATGTAGCATCTTCTATGCTGGATTCAGTACCGGTTAAGCTCGGATTGTCTTCTTCAAACCTTCCTTGAATCTTCAAATGATGTCTGCGTGATTTGCTTTGTTTATATTCGCATATACAAATATCACAATCTTACAACACCTTATTACATACCATACCTATACCATCTTAATCTCACAATTGAGATCTTACATATATACCAAAACCTTAGACCAAATGTGTAGGTCAGGTCACTAAGAATATTACAATAAAATCAATTACAACAATTCAAGATACGATGCATCATGTTGGCTCAACAATAATATTAATTGATTAAACCATCTCCATAACGTGTCGTGCTGATCTAGAATAGATAACGCATGTCGGTTCATAACCTAGACCAATTTGTCGGTAACAACAAATATGTCAACCCGATTAGACCAATAACCAAATCTCGAAAACCAAGTGTCCAAACCATGTCTTCGACATAACCAAGTGATCTCCAGATGATACCAAGTCATCCTTGGTGCCAATGAACGATATAACCTGCTGGTGAACCAAATACCGGTGACTATGCATAAGTCACTGAACTTGTCGGTGAACATAACCAAGATCTCCAGAAGGATAAGTGTAGACAAGTGTTGACGTCAATGACAAAACCAATGCAACATATCCAAAATACCAACATCCAAAACCTCAACACAATCACTCTAAATTTTACCAAAATTGAATGTTATTTCATTTTATAGTTGGAAATTGACACCAAATTTATCGACGAGTAAGGGTGGTTCAAAGAGGAGGAAAACTAAATTTTACCATGCATCTCTCATTAAAATTTCTATGTTGATAACCTGGTTTAAGCACTTACGAATTCTGGTGGGAATATTTAATCATCTTAAACCTTGGCAAGGGAGAAATAGACAACAATGAGCCACAAATAGTGCAACTTCCATCGAGAAAGAGCACACAACCAAGAAGGCTAAAAAATTTATAGCCAAAAAATAACTTTTCGAGCTCAAAAGCCCACACTCAAAGGCTATCGGTAAAAATAAACATACTTCCTTTGTCGTTAAACTTACATGATTAATTCAGTAATTTTCATTTAAGATAAAAATATATGACTAAGCAATAGAGTGTAATCAAATGATCTCATTCAATCAAATAAACATGAAAAAAGTTTTCAATCAATGTAGTTCTCAATAATACAATCAACAATTCCAAATAGAGATTTGAAAAAAAAAATTAAAAATTAAAAACTCATTTCATAAAATAGACAATAGGTTTCAAATTATATTTGGAGACAACATATACCACCTATATCTTTTGCAAACTACACTTTATCACAAGACCAATAAACTAGTCAAGGGCTCATAGGTTTTGAGAAATCCATACAATTCATTGAATATTCCAAGATTCTAATATGGTAATTGAAATACTTCATAACATGACAAATTTTTGTACTTTATAAAACATCATATCCTAGACCAAGCTACATGACTTATCATTATTCTTAGCACAACTCTATAGAAATGACAAGGTTGATGAATACAAACTAATAATGTCTATCATATATTTTTCCAAGCAAGTCAAATGTTTGTGCTTCTTATAAAAAAAACATAATATTGTCGTCATCTTTACAATAAATAACATTACACTACATCACTAAATTACTAGGCCATTAGGCCTAACACAACCGCATTATACTATGTCTTATGATACAAGATGAAAGGCTATGTAAAAAACTTACAATATTGTCTATATTGTCTTTGTTGAGACAAGCCAAAAGGATTTTATATATAATACTTATAATATTGTCTCTATCATGCCAAGCAAAAAGGCTTCTAAAACATTACATGCCAAAATCCAAGCGATGGTAAACTATAGTATATTGAAAGACCCACAATTTATTTTTTCTCGTAGTTAAATACTATTGGTAAACCACATAGAATTTTCAAACATAGTCAATGATCATATCCATTTGACTATTACAATAAGGTTTTTAACACATAACCAACATTCATCCATTATCAATGTACACTTGATAGGTTTTTAAACCTATATAGTCATTTTTTATCGACATATACCATAGGATTTATAACTTGAAATAAGAGTCATAATATGGGTAAGGTTGAGAGTTTAGAATAACATCACAATCATCAAAAGATATGGATAAAAGGTGATTTAACAACATATACTATTTATAAAAAGGCTGAATCACAAGGCCTAACTTTTTGCTCCTTAAATAGAAAGAGAATGAATCCCTTCAAAAGTAATTTTAACAAAATAACAATATGAAATACTGAAGTCAAAATTATAATTACATATTAAATTTTTAATGTATAACAACACCTAATTTACTAAGTCTTCTATTGTAACATGATTTGTCTTTATTCTTCTTGAATCTGTATCTCTGATATTTAGGGTTAGGCTTATATGTTCTTCTAGATTCTCCTCACAATCTTACATGTCTGTCCGGACATCTAGATGCCATATAAGCAATTTTATTACAGTTAAAACATTTGAAAGGTGCTTTACCTTAATACTTACTTCCAATAGGACCTTTAGGAATTTTCCTTGCAAATAGTGCTTCAAGTTATTCAAGTTCTTCATTTTCCCTTCTGATGTCTTCAAGTTCTCTTGCATATAGTGCTTTCCAATCAGATTTATTAGCTGATGATGAATATGTTACATATGATGATGCTTTGAAAGCTAAATCTTTCTTAATTGTAGCAACAGGACCAAACTCTTCAAGCTCAAATGCTGAAAGTTTTCCAACAAAGGTATCTCTATATACTAATGTATTAATCATAGTTCTTAACTCATTAATAGCAGTTACTTTCATTTTGTATGCTGGTGGCAATGCTCTTAAAAGTTTAGAAACAATTTCATCTTCACTTAAGGAACCTCCATAGTATTGTATTCCCAAAACAATTTCATCAACCATTTCAATAAAAGCAAAAACTATTTCATCTTCTTCCATTTTCAAATTTTTATACCTGACCCGGAAGCATTCTATTTTTGCAATTTTGACAGTGGAATCACCTTCATTCAATGTCTCCAATTTATCCCAAATATCTTTAGTAGTAGATCGGTCTAATAGTCCCATGATTTGCTGATCTGATAGGGCACTCAAAAGTGCTTCTCTTGCTTTGCAATCATTCTCTTGATCCTTAGCCAATGTAGGTGGATTAGGTTGACCTTGTGTAGGACCAACATAACCATTTTGTGTAACATCCCATATGTCTCTTCCAATGCAATTCATATGAGTCTCCATTCTAATCTTCCATATACCATAGTTAGTTCCATCAAGCTTCAGACTATCCTTCCTGAAATAGTTGGTTGCCATAGAATCTCCTCAAGTTGTTAAACTTCTGCAAAAAGAGGAATTAGCTCTAATACCAATTGTTAGGACTCAGAGGCAACTGAGAGTGGGGGGGGAGGGGGGGGGTGAATTAGTTGTCTAATAATTTCAACCCAAATATAACTTAACCAAATTTTATACTTAATACCGTTAAACCAAACTTAATGTCGGTAGATAGATTAACAGTTAATATCAGTACTGGTGAAACTTAATGCATGAAACAGAAAGAGAAACAATATCCACAACACATAACATTGAGATTTGTACGTAGAAACCCTATAAGGGGAAAAACCACGATGGGAAACCTTATCCACAATCAAATGATACTACTGTAGATAGTATGTGTATACAAATGGTGTCTGCACATGCAGAAAGGTCGGCTTCCTAGAGCTCACTGCACAATCACAAGATGGGAGTCACACTGACTAAAATTGGATGATTAAATCCAATGATAATGTACTACTCAAAGTAGCATCTTCTATGCTAGATTCAGTACCGATTAAGCTCGGATTGTCTTCTTCAAACCTTCCTTGAATCTTCAAATGATGTCTGCGTGAATAGCTTTGCTTATATTCGCATATACAAATATCACAATCTTACATACCTTATTACATACCATACCCATACCATGTTAATCTCACAATTGAGATCTTACATATATAACAAAACCTAAGACCAAATGTGTAGGTCGGCTCACTAAGAATATTACAATAAAATCAATTACAACGAGTCAAGATATGATGCATCATGTCGGCTCAACAATAATATGAATGATTAAACCATCTCCATAACGTGTCGTGCTGATCTGGAATAGATAACGCATGTCGGTTCATAACCTAGACCAATTTGTTGGTAACAACAAATATGTCAACCCGATTAGACCAATAACCAAATCTCGAAAACCAAGTGTCCAAACCATGTCTTCGACATAACCAAGTGATCTCGAGATGATACCAAGTCATCCTTGGTGCCAATGAACGATATAACCTGCCGGTGAACCAAATACCAGTGACTATGCATAAGTCACTGAACTTGTCGGTGAACATAACCAAGATCTCCAGAAGGATAAGTGTAGACAAGTGTTGACGTCAATGACAAAACCAATGCAACATATCCAAAATACCAACATCCAAAACCTCAACACAATCACTCTAAATTTTACCAAAATTGAATGTTATTTCATTTTATAGTTGGAAATTGACACCAAATTTATCGACGAGTAAGGGTGGTTCAAAGAGGAGGAAAACTAAATTTTACCATGCATCTCTCATTAAAATTTCTATGTTGATAACTTGGTTTAAGCACTTATGAATTCTGGTGGAAATATTTAATCATCTTAAACCTTGGCAAGCGAGAAATAGACAACAATGAGTCATGAACAGTGCAACTTCCATCGAGAAAGAGCACACAACCAAGAAGGCTAAAAAATTTATAGCCAAAAAATAACTTTTCGAGCTCAAAAGCCCACACTTAAAGGCTATCGATAAAAATAAACATACTTCCTTTGTTGTTAAACTTACATGATTAATTCAGTAATTTTCATTTAAGATAAAAATATATGACTAAGCAATAGAGTGTAATCAAATGATCTCATTCAATCAAATAAACATGAAAAAGGTTTTCAATCAATGTAGTTCTCAATAATATAATCATCAATTCCAAATAGAGATTTGAAAAAAAAAAATTAAAAATGAAAAACTCATTTCATAAAATAGACAATAGGTTTCAAATTATATTTGGAGACAACATATACCACCTATATCTTCTGCAAACTACACTTTATCACAAGACCGATAAACTGGTCAAGGGCTCATAGGTTTTGAGAAATCCATACAATTCATTGAATATTCCAAGATTCTAATATGGTAATTGAAATACTTCGTAACATGACAAATTTTTGTACTTTATAAAACATCATATCCTAGACCAAGCTACATGACTTATCATTATTCTTAGCACAACTCTATAGAAATGACAAGGTTGATGAATACAAACTAATAATGTCTATCATATATTTTTCCAAGCAAGTCAAATGGTTGTGCTTCTTATAAAAAAAACATAATATTGTCGTCATCTTTACAATAAATAACATTACACTACATCACTAAATTACTAGGCCATTAGGCTTAACACAACCGCATTATACTATGTCTTATGATACAAGATGAAAGGCTATATAAAAAAATTACAATATTGTCTATATTGTCTTTGTTGAGACAAGCCAAAAGGATTTTATATATAATACTTATAATATTGTCTCTATCATGCCAAGCAAAAAGGCTTCTAAAACATTACATGCCAAAATCCAAGCGATGGTAAACTATAGTATATTGAAAGACCCACAATTTATTTTTTCTCGTAGTTAAATACTATTGGTAAACCACATAGAATTTTCAAACATAGTCAATGATCATATCCGTTTGACTATTACAATAAGGTTTTTAAAACATATCCAACATTCATCCATTATCAATGTACACTTGATAGGTTTTTAAACCTATATAGTCATTTTTTATCGACATATACCATAGGATTTATAACTTGAAATAAGAGTCATAATATGGGTAAGGTTGAGAGTTTAGAATAACATCACAATCATCAAAAGATATGGATAAAAGGTGATTTAACAACATATACTATTTATAAAAAGGCTGGATCACAAGGCCTAACTTGTTGCTCCTTAAATAGAAAGAGAATGAATCCCTTCAAAACTAATTTTAACAAAACAAGAATATGAAATACTGAAGTCAAAATTATAATTACATATTAAATTTTTAATGTATAACAACACCTAATTTACCAAGTCTTCTATTGTATTATCTCCTTCCTCTATCTTCTTTTTTTCCTTTTATTACTCACCAAAATCCCTATTACATGTTCACCAAAATCCTCCACTTTCTACACTTTTTTTTGGAGTAGGATTACCTTTACTTCACATGAAATGAAGTTTTGATGTTTATGTGCGAAGTTTTGATGTTCATGTTGCCTCCTTACTCTCCACTTTGTAGACTGACTAGATTAAAAACTTCCTTATAAATTCAATGTACCATTTTATTGTCACTTTCCTTGATGTCTACCAAACTATATTTTAGATACACTCATTTAATTTGTAACATTTATATAATACACACATACATCTTTGATTATTTTGCATTATTAATCAGGGCAAACTGATGCTACTGTCACTGGTGTTTTTACCAACTTAGCTGAACTACCCGACATCTCCCAAACTATACCACATAGAATTGTAGGAGCCTCTTTAAAAAAAAAAATCATAAAAAAATTGGACAGTCTTGACCAATTTTAATTATAGAAATATATATGCATAATAATATATGAAAAACTCTATATTCATATATCTTATTCCAAGAAGATATTTGGCATAGAATAATATTTTTTATGTTAACAAACATGATTACCTATTCCACGTTATTCTTTCCAATGAAACACATGTTACAAGCATAAATATGCAGATACATCAATTAATATAACATTTCAAGATCATGCACACAAATAAGAACAATCGATACACCATAGTTAAATATCTCATGAAACATATACATAATCAATGCAACAAAATTAAAATATGTGAGTGTGAGTGTTCTCACAATAACAATGTCCTTGGTGTTTCCTTTCAAATCTATTTATTTCCATCACAATCTTAAAGGGGAAAACTATCTCCTATATTTACCTCATCAAACCAATGAAATAGTTAGTTCGTTAATATATACATATACCATCTTAACATGATACTATAACATAATGTATAACATTCATTTCTATCTTAATATAATTCATTTTTTTATAAACACCAAATCAAACAATTTCAAAATAATATAAAACTAATTTATCATCATATTCTAATTGTTCATAATTCAAGTTTTTAGCATCATAACCAAAATTCAGAATAAAATATAACATAGTCCAGGAGGATAAAAATGAGACGTGGCACGATGATTACTAGTGGTTTTGTTAAAAAAATAATGATATTTGAACTATTCCTTAAGGAGCAATTTTCCTCCATCCTAGCTAAGGGTTTTCTTAAAATTGTGACCTCATATTTTGGTTTGATTTTCCATGTTTTTGAGGTGCAAGGTAATTAGTGAGAAGTCTTATTGTTGTGTTTGAATTCTCATAATTTGGGGGATTTTTTTGAGACATTCTCTTCACTATTTCTTGGGGACACATTATCGTCGATTCCTTGACCATGATCAAAAGAATAGTAAACGTAATATTAGCTTTTTATTACATTGTACATAATTCCATCAAAGGTTTCATATTCTCTAATTTCTTTGTAAAGTTTATTAAATAGGGTGTTGCAAGCAATTGTATAATCTAAATATTGAGCATGGATCTTTTTGATTGGTGAGAAGTTGTGCTTCTTCACAATAACTAAATTACATGAAGCAAATAGCACAATGTTAAATTTATTGAATAGATTTGTATTTATTCTATATTAGCAATATTAGTTCTAGAGAATTAAGATTATTCACTAACATAATGAAGATTGAAATCTTATGTAATTTCATGAAAAGTGCTATATAAGATGTAGGTGTCTAGTAGAGTAGGCTAGGCCCTAATGTTCATGGATGGTTTGGAATTATTTTATCCATCTCTACTAAGAGCATCTACCATTTTAGATGGAATGATTATTTGTGAACAACTTCAAAATATTTATCATTTTTTGAAGATTATTTTACATTTTCTTGTACAAAACAAACACTTTTTTTTAACATTATATATTTATATGTTTAAGCTCTACAAGACCTGCTCTACAAGTTCACTTGCTTTGCAACTTCCCACTCTGCAAGTTTTCAATTTTCAATCCCCTATGTTCATGGCACCCATGGAGGGTGGGGGCTAACTCCCACCACCTATTTATCCTCTGCCAAACTTTGGCAATGTGACAGTTCTCATCATTGAAGGTCCATTTGTCAACCCTTCCCTTGGGAATATCCCAAATTCTCTTTCTGGGGAAACAAATGCTTTGTGTTTCCCACTTGTGATTAAGGTAAATGTGAATGGTCTTATGACCATAGGTTTGTCTAGCACGCTGGAGGGCCCTCCTATCGGGGCTATGTTTGATCCCAAGACTACTCACGAGACAGTCTCCATGCTTGGAGAGATAGAGGAGAAACACGAGACTATTTCCAAGACAAGAGAAGCAAAGAAGGAACAACCTAAAGGCAGTGCATCTGATAAAGGCTAGAAATCGATGTTGTTGGGTGGCTCTCAAGGTGGAGTGGACCCTATTCTAGCACCAGAAAGAATTTAAATAGAGGAAGACAAGTATCTCCTTTAACTCAATAAGTACCTTGGAAATGCAAGCATTGGATTCCTTCAAGGTTGCATTCTTAGAAATAGCCATGTTTAGTTCACCTTGCATTTCTTCTTTTTCCACTTTACTCTCTTGGAGATGAGCGGTAAGGGCACTGATTTCTTGCTTCATCTTGGAGATCTCATGATCTTTGTCTTTTACCAGATCTTCAGCTTTCCTTCAGTTCTCAAGCTCTTGACACATTCTAATAGTCAGTCCTTCCAACTCCTTTCTCCGGTTGGCTTTAGATTCATTTAGTTTTTCAACTTCTTCAACTAGGGCATCCATGTCAGCTTCATCAGAAGAGCTATTTTTCAGTAAGTTCCATCAGTTTGTCAGCATGCTCTCTTCTCTTGGCCAAAGAGGCTTGATACTTGACTTTGAGTTCACCATAGGCTCTTGAGTGAGATGATGAGTAAGTTCCCTCACAGTGTATTCCCTCATATCTCCTTCCAAGTGGTTAGACTTATAGAAAGGTTGGCTTTGATATCAATTGATGAATACTAAGAGGGGGGGGGGGGGTGAATTAGTATACCAAAAAATATTGAACTCAAACTCTTAAATAGTTTAGCAGATAACCGGTATAACAGATTCACTAATAAACTGGTTAAGCTAAATGCAAACCAAATAGCAAATAAAGAATTCATCCACAAAAGCACAATCACCATAACACAAGATATTTTGACATGGAAACCCAAACGGGAAAAACCACGGTGAGTAGAAACTCACAAGTAACTATCTGCAGAATAGAAACCAGACTGGTTAAGGTTATATAATGTTCTTCACCAGAACAGGTCCTCTTAGGAATCTAGATCTCTGTTAGGAGATAAGTCCTATTAAAGACTACCTTGCTAAAGGATTTTAGATCCACAATTGTGAACCACCTTGTTAGAGGATTTACAAAGGTTTTGTTGGACCTACCCGGTTAAGGGTTTCAGACTTATCGAAGATGTGAGTAATCAACAAGTGAGTGATCTAGATACTAGCATACTATGCTTGGTTAGATCCCGATAGCTCATTGTTAATGCATTTTAGCATTACTTCAATCTTCAATATCTCCACACTCTAACTCTTCACACAGGCCTAATCTTCTTTGCAAAGATCGCACATAACCTTCTCATACATCATACATCTCTCATCATTTCAAACCCTAGACATGATATCCTTATAAAGGAAATTGATTTCATGTCGGTCCAATAGGATTAAACTACAAGTTCCTAGGTTTAGTGCATCTAGACACATTTGGTAACATGGCACAAAATCACCGCCAAAGTGTTGATGGATGATAACTCGTCACAGAAATACCAGTTGGTAACTCATCACAGAGTAATATCAGTTCATACAATATACCGATTACCGGTTGTCAAAAATGAAGACTGGAAAGTGTTAACTACCACTTTGTTCCTTTGTACCACTTGAGATCCTCGAACCTCTTGAGGTCTTCATACTGAGATCCTCGAACCTCTTGAGGTCTTCATACCACTTGGGTTCTTCATACCACTTGAGGTCTTCAGTCAATTTGTGACCAGTAAACAACTTCTTCAAAACATCGATAGTCTAAAGACAATAATACATAATACCAGTTGGAACAATTACCGGTTGAGCATAACTCATACATCAAGAAAGTGTGTGTCCATCAATGACAATCAAAACATCATGAAAATGCCAACAATCTCCCCCTTTGACATTAATGGCAACACTTAGGAAAATTTTGACATCTAAGTGTTTTTACAACAAAAATATGCCATAATCAAAATTACTCCCCCTAAGCATATACACTATCCCTTTTGCAGAAATTACAATGTATACTACTCCCCCAAAGTGGTAACATGAAAGTATACATAAAATCCACCAAAATTTTAAATACTACTCCCCCTTTGCCAACAATGACAAAGTAATGTAGAATAACCCCCGTTTCCTTATATATAAAATAGAGTAAATGTTTATGACAATATGGAATAAAACTTATCAAAAACAGATTTAAAATCCTGCATAAAATTTTTCATGGCCAATGACCATGACTCAAGTAATGAGGTAGCAACCTCACTTTCTATCTGCATCTAGGATACCAGTTCTTCCATAGCATCAATGGTACTCATCTCTTGAGTTACTGTGATGGCTTCCAGATTGAGAAAACATTTCTAAAGAATTTGTAGTCTGGGTAATAAGACCAGTTGAAGCTCCTGCAAATCTTTTGTCCAGTTGCAGATTTATGATTCCACCCTGACAATTTGTAGCTGATAATGATGGACCGTTTGCCCATATGTATTAAATGAATCATATGGCGTCCTGAAGGTGCTGGTGTATGCCTGGAACTCGGATTGGAGTTTATCTTTCTACTTAAGCACATCATCACGAAATAGATGGGGTTGGCAGATTTTACTCAACAGTAATTTGTCCTCATCCATAGCACCACTGATATCCTTCTGCTGCTTCAGAAGTTGTGACCGGAGCTCATTCAGTTTCTTGAATAAGGCAGTGTTGAGTGCCTTTTCATGATTCTTCTTTGCAGTGGCTACAACAACATCTTCCAAGCATTGTACTTGGTCCTCTACTATAGTACAAAGGAGTTTCATCTTGGACAAAGAGGAATCGGTATTGGGGAGGTTAGTACTAGGAATCAGACTGGTAAGGGCGTCAACAATAGTTTGTATGACATCCCTTTCCTTCTTCCTCCATAACTCTTCTAGTCTTTCCTGCGCTAGTTTGATGCGTCGCAGCAGCTTGGACTCATATGTTAATTGAAGGCCAATCAGACTGGTGGTGTCAACCGGTTTGGCTTGACCACCAGTTGCCTTGGGAGTCTCCACTTGTTTGTTTTTCTCTGCTTCCTTCTCCTCTACTGCTCTTTTCTTTTCCTCTTCTTTCTTCTTTAGTTATTCCTCCTTCTTTTTCTCCTCTTCTTTTCTCTTCTCCTCTTCTTTTCTCTTATCCTCTTCTTTTCTCTTTTCTTCTTCTTGTTTCCTCTTCTCCTCCTCTTTCTTTTTCTCTTCCTCTTTCCTCTTGTCTTCCTCTTTCTTTTTCTTTTCCTCTTTCCTCTTGTCTTCCTCTTTCTTTTCTTTTTTCGCTTGCTCTTTCTTCATTTGTTCTTTGTCCTACTTCTCTTTCTCAGCTTTTTCCTTGTCGTATTTCTCTTTCTCTACTTTTTCTTTGTCCTGTTTCTCTTTCTCTATGTCTGGAGTGACATCCTCGACATCTAATGCATCCACATCAATGGGATCATTTTGCTATGTCACTCTTTCCCCTTCACTGTCAAATGCTTCATCTGGTTTGCCTGATGTTAGATCAAGTGCTTGTTCAGCCTTCAGATTGGCCTCAGACACTTGGTGTAACCAGACAACAACTTTGGCATGTAAATGTGTGTCCTTCTCCACTTCAGAAGCTTTACCTTCTAGTAGCCTAACTCTTCTTCTTCTCATGAAGAAGAGGCCTTTGTTCTTATCCATTATCTCAAATAATTCAGAATTAGAGGCATTAGGAAAGTAATGTGTAAAGACTCTCTCCCTTATTTCTTGTTCCTTTTCAAAGGCAATGTGCCATTTGTTATCTAAAGAATTGTATAAAGAATCAGGTGTCACCAATCTAATTTCTGATGGCGACTGGTCATTAACACATAAATATTTAATAATTTCCTGCTCTACTTCTTCTTTCTCACTATTAGTAAAATCATCAAAATATTCTTTTAAATCGTCAAGAAGCTTTCTCTTAATATTCTTAATAGTCCTGTGACAATGTGTCATCAGCTTGTAAGAGAAAATATCTATATTTACCGGTGCTGACATTGTAGGTGCATTACCGGTAGATTTTTCCTTCTTGCTTGATTACCTGGTCTTCTTTGGCTATACATCCAGTTCAGTTTCCTCTGACTCCGGTGAGTTGTTTTTGGTTTTCTGCTTCCTCTCAAATACTTTAGTGGGAGCAACCTTAGGTTTCTTCTTGGCAGGTGACCACTTGGTCACATTTGGATTGGCTGAGGTAACCGGTGTCGATATCGATGGCACTGCCATGCCCTTTTTCTGTGTAGGATCTTCAACCGGTGTTACCCTCTCTAAGTAGGTGTCGGTTCTCTTTTTCTTGGCATCTAGTGGTGAGGCAAGCAGGGTAGAGGCATACCCAATCAACATATCATACATCACCTCATACCCCATTGGTTCAACTACTTCCTTTCTTGATTCCACTACTTCCATTATGCATTCATCTACCTTTATGTTGAAGTAGATGTCATCTTCATACTTCTTCACAATATAACTAGATATCCTCATTCTTCAGCTCATTTTCTGCTTGAATTCATCAAAATATTTATTAAGAACCTTAGGATATCCGGTTCCCACTACTTGAAGACTTTCCCTAATTTTCTTGGAGACCGATTAGTCAACAGACCATTGAACATCACCTACTCCAAGGAAATAGCCTTGAAAGTAGAAAAATAGGCTAACCAAAAGTTGTCCAAACCTGAACCTTAGAGCATTGTCCTATTTAATGGACTTTAGGTTTAGTAGCAATTTCTTCTACAAATAGGTACACAAATCAAATGAGATGTCTTCCTTAATCATTCTATAGGCGACATTCACTGCAGCAGTAGGGACAGAGTTCATTATGCTGACATAAAACATTTGGTAGCCAATCACCATGCACGCATAATTAACCAAATCATCTTTGATGGTGTTGACAGTCATCGCCCATTGGTCACTCAGAGAATCGATGAGCTTAGTCATTTCAGTCTTTGTGACCTTCTTTAGAGCTGGCACCTCTCCAATGTTATAGAAACTGGTGACGGCATGAATTTCATCTAGTGTGATGTCATGCGTCCACTCGAGATATATTTTATCACCGTGCACTCTTCTCAGGATGATGTGGATGTGATCTTTAGTGAACTCTTCTAGAAAATAAACCATATTGTGCAGTTTCTTCCTCTCTAGGATGCTATATTCAGGTTTGATTTTCTTGTCATCCCCACAAAATAGACCTAGCTAGGAATGGATCACTAGGGATCCTAGGTCTTCCAATTTACAATCAATATAACCTGAAATATCTTCCTCAACTATAACTCCAGCGGGTATCTGGGATAGGGCATTGTATTTCATCTTCTTTTGAATAAATTTAGCTGAATCTATAGGTACACTCGAACTGGAGTGCGATGCAGAAGCCATGATTAAATGATAAACAAGAATTTCTAGAAATACCTTCACAATTCAAAATTTAGGTTTTGCCAATGTTGCTCACAACACACCACTTTGGTTGCTTGGAACACCGCTTAGTGTTCTTCACCGATAGATTGAAAGTCTGCTAGATTCCTCTGCAAGATTTTTGAATTCGCTTTGAATCGCTAGACAAATCGCTCTTTGTCGCTCTGATCTTGAAAATTCTTCGCTTGAAAACAGATAAGTGAAAATGATGACAAAAATCCCTTTTAAATAATCTTTCACCTACCATAATAAATGCTTCTTCATTAGGGTACAAACCCTAATTTTACATTTTACCACTTCAAGTCTTCTACCGATTGACAGGTAATGTATATCAGTTAAGGTCTTTACCGATATAAACTAGGGGTTCAAATATTTCACTGATATGCTTCCCCTAAGCTTTTCTAAAGCTCAGTTTGCCGGTTTAGAGACTTCCACACTAGGTGCAGAAACTGGTTCATCCTGTGACACTTCTTCAGGTTTCTTTTTCCAAGTTTTATTCATTCTCGCTTGAACGGTTTCAACATCAATCTTCCCTTCTAGAGTGATCGGTATATCATCCAATAGGTTCTTTCTCATTCTGTAGGTTCTGGCAGTGTGTCCCGGCTTGTTGCAATGATAGCATACCATTCCAAGTGATCTCCATGGTCCATTATTCATACTACCATTCTTCCTTCTGCATGTTGCAGCAGTGTGACCGCTACCATGATAGATCAAATAGGTTGCTCTCCAACCAATTGCCGCTTGATAGCCACCTGATCGATGGTCATAGGTATTATACTGGTTGGGATTCCAGTTCACAGAGGGTTCCGGGATAACTCCTTGAGTCCTTGGAGGGTATCTCCCAGTGTTGTGCAAAATAGACCTGCATTCAAATGCTCTATGCCCAAACTTGTTGCATGCATAGCATTTTCCATTGAATCTATTGGATCTAGGCTTATTGTTTAGAAAATAAGGAAAATTATTTTAGGCCTTGCTTCTACACACATTAGCAGTATGTCCTTCCTTGAGACAATTGAAGAAAATAGGTTTAAACTTTTGCTTACCTTTATCCTTGGATGTTGGTTACTTCTTTGATGCTTCAAATTTTGTTCCAGAGGTCTCACCTTCCTCATACCCAGAGAAACCAAGTCCAGTGGTATTCTTTAACATTTTTGCCGATTCAAGCTTTTGCTCTACCTTAGCAGTACTTTGATTGAATTTGGCAAGTATCTCTTTTGACTCAGTAAGTTCCTTGGAAATAGAAGCATTGGATTCCTTCAAGGTTGCATTCTCAGAAATAGCCATGTTTAGTTCACCTTGCATTTCTTCTTTTTCCACTTTACTCTCTTGGAGATGAGCGGTAAGGGCACTGATTTCTTGCTTTAACTTGGAGATCTCATGATCTTTGTCTTTTACCAGATCTTTAGATTTCCTATGGTTCTCAAGCTCTTGACACATTCTGATAGTTAGTCCTTCCAACTCCTTTCTCAGGTTGGCTTTAGATTCATTCAGTTTTTCAACTTCTTCAACTAGGGCATCCATGTCAACTTCATCAGAAGAGCTATTTTCAGTAAGTTCCATCAGTTTCTCAGCATGCTCTCTTCTCTTGGCCAAAGAGGCTTTATACTTGACTTTGAGTTCATCGTAGGTTCTCTCAATCTGAGTGAGATGATGCGTAAGTTCCCTCATAGTGTATTCCCCCATATCTCCTTCCAAGTGGTTAGACTTATAGAAAGGTTGGCTCTGATACCAATTGATGAATACTAAGAGGGGGGGTGGATTAGTATACCAAAAAATACTTAACTCAGACTCTTAAATAGTTTAGCAGATAACTGGTATAAGAAATTCACTAATAAATCGGTTAAGATAAATGCAAACCAAATAGAAAATAAAGCATTCACCCACAAAAGTACAATCACCATAACACAAGATATTTTGACATGGAAACCCAAATGGGAAAAACCACAGTGAGCAGAAACTCACAAGTAACTATTTGCAGAATAGAAACCAAATCGGTTAAGGTCATACAATGTTCTTCACTAGAATAGATCCTATTAGGAATCTAGATCTCTGTTAGGAGATAAGTCCTGTTAAAGACTACCTTGCTAAAGGATTTCAGATCCACAGTTGTGAACCACCTTGTTAGAGGATTTACAAAGGCTTTGCTGGGCCTACCCAGTTAAGGGTTTTAGACTTGTTGAAGATGTGAGTAATCAACAAGTGAGTGATCTAGATACTAGCATAGTATGCTTGGTTAGATCCTTGATAGCTCATTGTTAATGCATTTTAGCATTACTTCAATCTTCAATATCTCCACACTCTAACTCTTCACACAGACCTAATCTTCTCTACAAAGATTGCACATAACCTTCTCATACATCATACATCTCTCATCATTTCAAACCCTAGACATGATGTCCTTATAAAGGAAATTGATTTCATGTCGGTCCAATAGGATTAAAATACAATTTCCTTGGTTCACTACATCTAGACACATTTGGTAACATGACACAAAATCACCGCCAAAGTGTTGGTGGATGATAACTCATCATAGAAATATTGGTTAGTAACTCATCATAGAGTAATACTGGTTCATACAATATACTGATTACCGGTTGTCAAAAATGAAGACTGGAAAGTGTTAACTACCACTTTGTTCCTTCGTACCACTTGAGATCCTTGAACCGCTTGAGGTCTTCATACCGCTTGGTTTATCCATACTGCTTGAGGTCTTTAGTCAATTTGTGACCAGTAAACATCTTCTGCAAAACACCGATAGTCTAAAGACTATAATACATAATACCGGTTGAGCATAACTCATATATCAAGAATGTGTGTGTCCATCAATGACAATCAAAACATCAAGAAAATGCCAATATTTAACTCCCCCCTCTTCCCCTAAGAGAAATTGGGTGGACTTCAGGACTACTCTAATAGCATGACAGACTTGGCCAATTTTATTAACAAGAATGGTCTCTATATATTGAGCTTATTGGTCAAAGATACACTTGGTCAAATCACAAGAAAGGGGTTCATCTTATTCAAGTCTGATTGGACATATTCCTCATCTCTAGTAACTGGGATATAGGCTTCAATGCCTCTTTAATTGCTCTACCCCACATGGTTTTGTACCATAATCCTATTCTACTTTCATGTCCTATCCATTGTGCCAAAGGAAGATACCTTTTTTGATATGAGATCATGTGGGCCTCCCACTTTAATTTTAAGGAGTGTATAAGAAGTTGGTGGAGCTCTCCTGTTCATGAGACACCCATGTATGTGGTCTTTCAAAAATTGGAGCTAGTTCATAGGAATGTTAAAGGTTGGAACAAATCCACTTTTGGGAACTTATTCCAACAAAAAAGGAGTTAAAGGACAAGCTAACTATTATACAAGAAATAATTGACCGAGGGGACCTTAGGGAAGCCACTCATAGAGGATGAATTACGAAGAAAGAAATGGAAGAAAAACATGGCTAGGAAGGAAATATTCTAGAAAGAGAAATCCAGAATTCAATGGTTGTGCAAGGGTGACAATAACTTTGCTTTCTTCCACCATTTGGAAAGCATTCGCAAAAGGAGAAACTTCATCTCCTATCTAAAGAATGAGAAAAAAATAGGAGATTAAAGATGATGAATCCCTTGGGAAGCTAGCTTCATATTACTTCTCTAAACTGTTTGAGGACAACAATAGGCTGAGGGACCCATGAATGGATGACTCCTTACTCCAATGTCTCTCAACCCCTCTCACAAAGGAAGATAGCAATGTTAAAATGGCACCAATTAATGAGATGGAGGTGCAAGATGCGATGTTATCAATGGTTTCTTTTAAGGCCCTTGGGTCAGATGGCTTCCCCCCATCCTTCTTTCAAGGCTTCTAGGATATTATTGGTCTAGACATTGTCATGGACGCCAAGGACTTATTTAGATCAAGAAAACTATTAAAGAAGTTGAGCAATACTTTCATTTCCCTAATTCCTAAAGTTCGAGAACCTACCCTCCTCAAGAAATTCAAACCAATTAGCTTATGTAACATAGTCTACAAAATCTTTTCAAAGGCCTTGGTCAATAGGCTCAAACCATTCTTGGGTACTATGATAAGCCCTTGTCAAAAAGGCTTTGTTCCGGGGAGACAAGTTCTGGATGTAGCCATTGTCACCCATGAAGTTATTCACTCAATGGACAAATTTTGTCAACCTGGCATGGTATATTAAAATTGAATATCTCAAAGGATTATGATCATGTGAATTGGTCCTTGTTATTTAAAGTCCTTCAAAGACTAGGGGTTGGAGAGAAGCTACTAAATCTCATCAAAGGAATGTATCTCAATAGTTAGATACTCTATCTTGCTAAATGGGGTCCCTTGCGAACCTTTTTTTGACTCAAGAGGTATCAGTTAGGGAGACCCCCTATCTCCCTATCTTTTTATCATCTTGGTTGAAGTCTTGAGAAGAAATTTTAGTTCTCTTATCCACAATGGAACTTTCATGGGGATTAAACCGGCTTATACTTTACCCCCTATCATCATGCAATAGTTCGTGGATGACACCATCCTTTTTAGGGTGGCATCTATGGTTAAGGCTAAAGTTTGTAAGTCTTTCCTCAATTCCTATGATGATTCTTTTGGGCAACACATCAATTATGAGAAAAGCAATATATACTTTTCCCATACTTCTGAAAGACTCCAAACCAAAATCAAAGCTATTCTTGGATGCCAAATCGCTTGCCTTCTGAGTACTTACCTAGGATTACCTCTCGCTGTCAAGGAAGTGTCTAACTCCTTTTGGGTCTCCATTCTTGAGAGAAACTCCTAAGCAGCGTGAGGAAACATCAGCTTTTGGTTTCTTCACTTTAGGGGATCCCAATTTATTTCATCCCCCTATTCAAAATTTATGCATCTATGACAGATAAGCGTGAAAGTATCCAAAGGACTTTTCTTTGGATTGTCATGGAAGATAAGAAAAGACTTTCTTTAACTGGATGGGATAAGGTTCGTGTTCCTAAAGCCTATGGTGGACTATTGATTAGAAGAGTCTCTCATTTTAATAAATCCATCCTAGCCAAAACTTCTGGGATGATTAATTGCCATAACACTGAATGGAGTTCCATAATGCATGCTAAAAACCTGGCCTGTGATCATTTCCACAAGTTCCTTGATGTGGAGGGGGTCCCTAGGGGATCCAAAGTCTGGAATAATATCATCAAATGTAGAGACATCACGAGTCATGGTATGAGGTGGCTTATTGGTAATGGGAGGAAAATATGGTTCTAGGAAGATTTTTGGTTGGGAGATAAACCTCTGGCCTCCTCCCCTTCCCTATGAAGGATCCTTCATCCCACTAAGGAGTTCTTTGGCTTGCATGTGTCATATTTATTTTCTGCCAATTCTTGGAAGGATACTTCTAACAGGTGTTAGGACCAACCCCATCTTCTCCCTATTTCTCATGAGTTGCTGGATATATATTCATCTGGAAATGGAACCCTAATGGGGTGTTTTTGGTTAAATCTACTTACCACTTGTTGGGTGAATATTTTGTCAACGACATACTGAAGACAAAATATATGTTTCACACACAGCTATGATGAGACAAAGTCTCTTCTCTCAGCAAGGGGAGGTTCCCTGATAAAACTTGATACTTTCGATAACTGAAAAATCAAATCTTGGGGTTAATCTCAAGGTGTATAATTCTCTTGTTTCATAATTAACATTGAACCTTTTGCTTGGTACAATCTTCTTACAATAATTAAATTTCCTCTAAATTAACATAAGCACAAAATCTTATGTGAATTAAAGATACCATCTCTAACTTAACAACTAAAGTATCTTGCAACCCAAAGTCTTCAAGATATATGTAACCTCAAACCATGGAAAGCAACCAGCAGTAGTGCAAAGTCTCCTACTTAATCACTATATTACAATAAAATCTGTAAACATTTAATATAACTCAAAGTTTATACTCACATCTAGAAAGATCTTTTACTCAAATAACATATGCAACTATTACCATCAAGAAAATATTAAAGACATATAAGTAAATGACATAAGAACATCCACTTATAAGGAACAATTCTTGTCCAACACAAAGTTTGGAATCACAAAATTGCATTCTTTATTTGCTTGATTATTTTCAACACAAGCAAACTCAAAGTTTCACTTGAGACAAAAAAATCGTCAGAGTTTTGTTTTGCTGCCCAAAAGATAAATATTACGAATGAGGCTCCTCCTTTTATAGGGAAGGAGTTGAGAAAAATGTGGGCACAGTTGAGTAATTCAATTGTAGAGTCCAAAATGCTTAGAACTTGTGCATAAAATAAAAGCGCAGCTACATGAAAAATTCCAATAAAAGAAAATGCAACTACATGAGCCTAAACTACTTAGTGTCAAGAGGACACTTTATTCTTCATTCTTCTCATCATTTGTCTTTTGGAATTCTTCAAATCTGGCTAGTGTAGATTGTATCTCAAACTTGTTTGGTGTTGATGTTGAGCTGGAGATTATGTGAGCACACAAAATTGAGTCTCCAACTTTCACATATCCTCTCTTAGCTTTCTTCAACATAGATGCAAGATCATCCAAGTTGACTTTAATTTCAATCAAAATATCAAACAATGTCAAAGAAAAATTACCACCCACTAGCTGATCCACAAATAAAAAGAATTCCTACGTGATAGTATCAAGGGGTAAAACCATTTGATCTTCATCACACAACTGGAAAGGAATCTCAACTATCATTGATGAAATATTAGAAATTCCATCATCACATGCTTCCTTGTCATGATCTAGATCCTTAACCAATAGTCTTATCAATTCTTCTTTGTGCTTTAGCATTGCTTGAGTCTGGATCTACTCACCTCGAGACAACACAACATTGTTTTCCACAAGGATGTCCACCCTGTATTCCCTCATCTTATCCCAAAGTATTAAATCCTTTTCAAGTTCCTCTACTTCTTGGGATAACAATGATTGTACATCTTGAACTTGAGTTCGCACAAGCTCAAAATCATGCATGAGTTCAACTGTAGAACCCAAAAGGTGTGAACCTTCTAACCTTAGACAATTAATCCACTCATCAACCACTCTAGCCTTCATACCTACATATTCTCCCTTCTTGAGAGATTCTTCATCCACAAAAGAAGTCAAAGGTTCTACTTCTTTTGATGATTGAGTAACTTTGAGAAGAACACTGGATAACTTCTCACACTTCTATTTCAATGCTATTTTCTCATCCCTCTCTTCATCAAACCTTCGCATGAGATAACCTACTGAAGCCTGAGTATCTTGCTTGACACTCTCATGTGTCTCTGTTCCCATCTCCAAATTTTTCATTACATAGTCTGAAGGATGAATTTCATCCATATTTTTATCTAGAGACAACACTAGAACCTCGACATATTTCCTCTTACTAATGGGATGAACCAATACTCTGGAAATAGTTTTGGCCTTCTTGGATGTCTTGGTTTTAATAGGAGCCAACTAACCAAAATCAAACTCACCAAGAGAAATTAATTGTTCCTTTCTCTTCAGAGCCACAATATCCAACCATGGTGGAACATTTGGTTGTGGTAGCAGATTTGTGATTTCTCCTTGAGTAGAGGCAAGCATCTGTGATGTATCTTGACTAGTTGATCCAATTGTTGGCATTGAGTTGCCATTGATATCAACCGGTGAGTAGGATTTTTTTGGCATTACAGATTGATGTCAACCAGTATGGTGTAAGCATGAGTTATCACTAGTAAGAAGTGATATGAAGAAGTGTGTTGGCATGTTAAGTAAATACCGGCAAGGCATGAAACCAGTATGTATGAAGATTGTTTGCCAATTTATGATGAAGAGGCAGAATGTTAACAAGATCATAATGAAGTAGTATACCGGAGGATAAGGTGAGTTGCCGATGTGTTATGTTATCGATAAGAGAAAATGTTCAGTGTGTTGGACATATCGGTAAGGGTATGTACCGGTAGAATGATTTGTCGGATGAACAAGTATGAATTGACCCTATGTTGGTGAGTGGGTTGTATGTCGATGTGTTTGTCATGTGCATGCCAAGTGGCAAGAAGGGAGGTGTCGGTGTGTTTTCATCATCGAGGAAAGGTAGTTGCAAGGACATGTAAGCATTTAATGAAGCCCCCCTTGATTTGCAGATTGAAACTCAAAAGTTTTGCGGCTCGATGAAGAATGAACGACAGAGGAAGATCAGAGAGTTGTTGGCGTGATGATCAAAGTATGAAACCAAATTATAGGATGACCTTAAAAAAGAAACAACTAGATCTTAAATATGCTTGACAAAAATCAAAGCAGAAGAGCAGGATTAGATTTTCTATTTTTAGCATACATACATTGGACAAATAAAAAATGTGCACATATTTATTTCCTCAATGCAAGTGATCGATCCAAGGAAGATTAGATCGGATTGAAGATATATTTGGTCGCTGAGAAGAAACCCTAACTGCCGTAACTTTGAATTGGTTTTTGGCAAGAAATCTCAAGTTTAAATATGCCAACTTGAGACTTTGATTGATTATGAGATAGTATGAAGAAGGGTGATCAATGTACAGGCAAAACAATTGAAAAGAAAATTCTAAGTGATTGTGTGTGTAGATGATACTAGAGCATAGGAAGGAAATTGATAAAGGTGTTCATATCGATAGAGTGTGTGAAGAATACAGAGGGAAGGAATACTTGTAAAGTTAGAACTGGTGGATATGTTGTAGAAGTTAAGTGTGATTCAGCAGACGCAGAAAAGATTAAGCAGAGTATGAGATTCGACAGAGAAGGAGAGTAACATAAGAGATTGTGAAAGTGACTGGTAAAGTTGAAATTGGTAGAACAAAGACATAAGAGTTACAAAACTTTATTTGTAAAAAGGATCAATCATTGTATTTGAAATCTATCAGTTTGATCACTAAGTTGGTGCTTAGTGCAGGGGTTGTATCTCCTTTGAGTTGGTGCTCCTTGGGTTAGTGCCCTAAAATTGTAATCAGGTCATTTTCATTCTAAGGCTAGATTGGAGAAGAAGATCTCCAGTAGCTATTCTCACTGAGGTTGTTTTTTTCCCACATTGGGCTTTCCCTATATATCTGGTGTTATGTGATGTATTTTTTATGTGTGTGTATTATTGATCTTATAACTATTCTTCCTTCACACTTAGTTTGTATTATTTGGGTAACTAGTCTACCCATTGTTTGTTTTATATGCTACCAGTATATACTTGAGGTAGGAAAGTATTTAAATCACTAATTCATGCCCCTCTCACTGATCCATTATGTCCAACAATTGGTATCAGAGCATAGGTTCCTTATTTTTTCAAAGTGTTCTCTAGCTTTGGTAGATCATGTCAAGTGTACACAATGGCAAGAAATGAATTTACCTCCTCAAAAGCTCCTATGTTTGATGGTGTCAACTATGCTTTTTGGAGTAGAAGAATGGAAACCTATTTGTCCTCTCTAGGGTTTGAAGTTTGGATGTCAGTTAAGAATGGGTATACAGTCCCAACTGTTCCCCCTACTGATCTAGATGCTAAGAAACAATATGAGAACAACACTAGAGCTAATAATTACATTCTTAGTGAGTTGTGTGATAATGAGTTTGTTAAAGTTATGCACTACTCATCTGCCAAAGAAACTTGGGATAAGTTGCAGAAAATATTTGAAGGTGATGCTAAAGTCATGGAAGCCAAGTTATAGACATTGAGATCACAGTTTGAGGGTTTCAAGATGAGAGATGAAGAGAAGATTGTTGACTATCTCCAAAGGATTGATGAAACAACAAACACCATTAGAGGGCTTCGAGAAGAAGTGAAAGATGAGGTGGTAGTGAAGAAAGTAATTAGATCTCTCACATCTAAGTATGATACAAAGGTTTCAACAATAGAAGAAGCAAAAGATCTAAAACCTTTTACAATGGATGAGCTATATGGTTCCCTAACTACTTATGAGATGAGGACTACCAGTACTGAGGTTGTGAAGAAAGAATCTACATTCAACACATCAAGGAAAGCAAAAGAAGATCCTGCTCAAGATGGAATCGGTGAAGATTTTGATGATATCATGGCTAACTTTGTTAGAAGACTCAAGAGGGGTTTCGACAAATACAAAGGCAAGTTGCCCTTGAAATGTTTCAATTGTGGAAATATAGGACATTTTTCTGCCAAATGTCCCTATGATGATAAAGATGTGAATGATGAACAAATTGTCAGTAGATCATCCGATAAAGATAAAAAGAAGAATGTCCACCGGCAAGAAAGAAGAGACAACCAGAAGCAGAGAAGCCTCTACACTCATGAAGATTATGCCATAGATGAGGAGAGTGTCTCAAATGACTATTGCAGTGAAGAAGAAGTCAAAGAAAACCTCTTTATGGTGCAAGGTGTCCTGGTATAGGAAGGAGATGAAGAAGAAGAAGAAGAAGAAGAAGAAGAAGGTGAAGTGGATCTTGAAGCAAAGATCATCAGTGCCTTGGAAGAGCTGAAGAAAACAAGATGAGATCTGAAAAAGGTGAAAAAGGTTGTAGTTGAAGAACAAGAGATATTGGAGCAATCTCTTGATGAATCTAAGAAAACAATTGCAGATCTAAAACTTCAATTGGAAGAGACCAAGAGGATTTGTGAAGCTACTAGTACCGGCTTGAGTGAAAAGGAGAAGGAGCATCAAAATTTGGAAGAAGAAATTGTTAAGCTCCGAAAGGAATTAGAGAAGAGCAAAAATGAATTGGTGATGAGAAGCAAGTTTGAAACTAGCACAGAGGCCCTAGACAAAATTCTGATCAATCAGAAGCAATCAAAGGATACCATTGGACTTGGGTTTGAAGAAGGATAAAGTTCTAGGCTCAACAAGGACTCAACCTATAAGGAAATACAATTCACAACATCAGAAGAGAGAAAGGACAAACATGTGTTTACTATCAGTAAGCCTGAGAGGAAGAGGACATATGCTGCTGCTACAAGAAATCAATCCATAAACCATAATGTTGTTGTGGGTCAGAAGGGTCAACATACAAACCAGTATGTTGGATACAAAGGCATGAAGAATGTTGATGATCAAGGGTTTAAAAGAATTCTGTTAAAGGGTTTAAGATCCACAACTATGAACAACCTTGTTAAAGGATTTACAATAGGCTTGACTGGGCCTACCCAGTTAAGGGTTTCAGACTTGTCGAAGAGATTAGTAATCAACAAGTGAATGATCTAGAAAGTAGAACATAATTCTTGATTAGATCCTTTACTGCTCTTTGTTAATGCATTGTAGCATTACTTTAGTCTTCTATCCTTTGCATATTCAATCTCTATCGCACAATGCTTCTATAACAACTTCAATCTTCAACACACATACACACACGTTAAAACCCTAGACATGATGTCCTTAAATAGGAAGTTGATTTCATGCCAATCCAATGAGATTGGATTACAATTTCCTAGGTTCAATGCATCTACACACATTTGGTAACATGACACAAAAACACCGTCAAAGTGTCAGTGGATGATAACTCATCACACTTTACAAGTTTATTGGTTGAATCACTGCATCGGGGTGTCGGTGGATGATAGATCATCCCACTTTACAATTTTACCGGTTTAACATAGAATACCGATTACTGATTAACAAATAAAGACTGGTAAACTGGAACATAGTGTTCCGATCAAAAATATTAACTATCGCTAGGGCTCCTCATTACGCTTGAGGTCTTCATACCGCTTGATGTCTTTGGTCATGCTTTGACCAGTAAGCTTCTTCTACAAAACACTGATAGTCTTCTACAAACAAAGACTGTACATACAATGGCATATAATACTGGTGTGAACAATACAACACATATTACCGGTTGAGAATAACTCATACATAAAATAAGTGTGTGTCCATCAATGACAATCACAACTAAACATGCCAACAACCACCTCAGCTACGTACACACATTATCAAAATGCCAACAACATCAAGGTAAATGGAGATCATATGATTATAGTTGTTATGTATGTGGATGAAATCATATTTGGTGGAGACAAGGACATCATGTGCAAGGATTTTGTAGATTAGATGAAGACAAAATTTGAGATGTCCATGCTAGGTGAGCTATCTTACTTTCTTGGTTTGAAAATTTCACAACAGAAGAAAGGCATATTCATCTCCTAAACCAAGTATGCCAAGAAAATGTTAAAAAGTTTCAAATGGAGGACAACAAACTAGTAAGTACTCCCATGGTGACTGGTTGTAAATTGAGCAAGAATGATGAGACACGTGATGTAGAGCAGACATTATATAGGTCTATTATTGGTAGTCTGTTATATCTAATAACATCTAGACCAAATATAGTACAAGTGGTGTGCATGGTTCCAAGATTCCAAGCTACCCCCAAATAGTCTTACTTAAATGTAGTTAGGAGAATCTTCGGGTATCTGCAAGGAACAATCAGTTATGGCTTGTGGTATCCAAAGAAAGGAGACTTCACTTTGCAAGCATAGACTGATGCAAATTGGGTTGGTTGTGTTGATGACCAGAAGAGCACAAGTGGAGGTGCATTCTACTTAGGAGATCGACTAGTGTCATGGTACATCAAGAAGTAAGATTTTGTTTCATTATCCACTGCAGAGGCCGAGTACATAGTTGTTGCTACATGTTGTCCATAGGTGTTGTGGATGAAGCAGACATTAAAGGATATATAGGTGGAAATACATGATCCTATTCCAATCCGGTGTGACAAATCAAGTGCAATCAACATCTCAAAGATTCCGGTAATGCACTCAAGAACAAAATACATTGCAATCAAGTATCACTTCTCAAGGGAGAAAGTAGTAGACAAAGAGGTAACAGTTGAATGTTCCAACTGGTGAGCAAATTGCTGACATGTTTACAAAGCCACTTTCTTTGAGCACATTTGGGTACTTTAGATAAAAGTTGGGATTTGTCCCACCATCTTGCAGTACTTAATGTATAAGAGAGATGTATGGTTCAGGGGGAGTCAACAATTGCTATAATCTCAAGACTCTTGAATCATGAAGCATGGACATAGAGGGAGAATGTGTCCTACCGGTTGCAAGAATGAGTTGTGTCAAACCAAGGCTTTCTTTGCCATTGTTGTCAAAGGGGAAGAGAGAGATGTAGTGTGTGTTGACATCAATGCCAAAGGGGAAGATTGTTGGCATTGAGTTGTCATTGATGTCAACCGGTGAGTAGGAGTTTGTTGGCATTAGAGATTGATGTCAACTCATATGGTGTAAGAATGAGTTATCACCAGTAAGAGGTGATATGAAGAAGTGTGTTGGCATGTTAAGTAAATACCGACAATTCATGAAACCGACATGTATGAAGGTTGGCTACCAGTTTGTGATGAAGAGGAAGAATGTTACCAAGATCACAATGTAGCAGTATACTGGAAGATAAGGTGAGTTACCAATGTGTTGTGTTTTCGGTAAGAGAAAATGTTTAGTGTGTTGGACATACCAGTAAGGGTATGTAGCAGTAGAAGGATTTGTCAGATGAATAAGTATGAACTGACCCTATGTCGGTGAGTGGGTCGTATGCTGACGTGTCTATCATATGGATGCCAGGTGGCAAGAAGGGAGATGTCGGTGTGTTTGCATCATTGAGGCAAGGTAGTTGCATGGAAAGGTAAGTATTTAATGAAGCCCCCTTGATTTGTGGATTGAAAATCAAAATTTTTATGGCTTGATGAAGAATGAACGACAGAAGAAGATCAAAGAGTTGTTGGGATCATGATTGAAGCATGGAACCAGAGTACAGGATTACCTCAAACAAGAAACAACTAGATCTTAAATATGGTTGACAAAAATCAAAGCAGAAGAGGGGTTAGGTTTTATATTTTTAGCATACATGCATTGGACAAATGAAAAACGTGCATAGATTTATTTCCTCAATGCAGGTGATTGATCCAAGGAATATTGGATTAGATTGAAGATAGATTTGGTCACTGAGAAGAAACCCTAACCACCCTAAGTTTGAATTGGTTTTCAGCAGGAAGGCTCAAGTTTAAATATGCCAACTTGAAACTTTGATTGATGATGAGAGAGTACGAAGAAGGGTGATCAGTGTGTAGTTAAAACAACTGGAAAGAAAATTATGAGTGACTGTGTGTGTAGGTGATACTGGAGCATAGAAAGGAAACTGGTAAAGGTGTTCATACCACTAGAGTGTGTGAAGAATATAGAGAGAAGGAATACCTGTAGAGTTAGAACCTGTGGATATGTTGCAGAAGTTAAGTGTGATTTAGTAGAGGCATAAAAGATTAAGCTAAGTGTGAGATCCGACAAAGAAGGAGAGCAACATAAGAGATTGTGAAATTGACTGGTAAAGTTGAAACCGGTAGAACAGTACATAAGAGTTACAAAACTTTATTTGTAACAGGGATTTATCACTGTATTTGAAATCTATTAGTTTGATCACTAAGTTGGTGCTTAGTGTAGGGGTTGTAGCTCCTTTGAGTTGGTGCTCATAAATCAGGGGTTGGTGCTCCTTTGGTTGGTGCCCTAAAATTGTAATCAAATCATTTTCATTGTGAGGCTAGATTGGAGCAGAAGATCTCTAGTAGCTATTCTCACCGAGGTTTTTTTTTTCCCACATTGAGTTTTACTCGTATATCTAGTGTTATGTGATGCATTTTTTATGTGTGTGTATTATTGATCTAGTAACTATTCTTCCTTCACACCCAGTTTGTATTATTTGGGTAACCAATCTGCCCATTATTTTATTTATATGCTATCGGTATATCCTTGAGGTAGGAAAGTGTTTAAATCACTTATTCACCCCCTCTCAGTGATCCATTGTTTTCAACAACAATCACATCAACTTGAGATGTCTATGCAGGAGTAGTTGTTACAATAGTAGTAGTAACCAAAGGTGGGATCTCCATGGTGATGGTGAAGGTAGGAATTGAAACTGACATTTCACCATGAGACATTTGTGCCATTGCTTCTTTGAAATACAGAATGGAAGATTCAATTATTGATGCTGGAACATCATCAAAACTAGGAAGGCTTGACAATGAAACAAAATCAGCTTTGTTTTCTCCCTGAGACACACTGCATATGCTAACACTTCTTCATTCTCATCATCATCATTATTATATGTTAGAGTAATCTTTATTAGCTAATAATTATTTATTTAATTATTAGTCTATTATACTCTACGCTTAATCTAAACTTATGAATCTTATAATTCTTTAGGGTTTTTCTCCTTTAGGGTTTTGAGTATCCTTTTATAAGGATTCTCTCTTTGTATTTTCATTAACAATTATAATTATTGAATTGCATTCTTGTTGCATAATCAATATGACTCCTCTTTTCTGGATCTTTGAATTGTGGCCTCCCTAGCTTTTTTGCTTCTCTCCTTCTATGACAGGTTTGCATGCAGGTGATCTTTGGGAGCTGTAGAGTTGATTTTTCCTCAACTCCAATATGGTACCAAAGCTCTAGATCTGCGTGCCCCTATTCTCTTCATGAGAGATTTTGGGCCTTGTTTTTAAGATCTCTGTATTCGAAGGTTTGTGCAATTGTTATTTAAAAAAATAAATTATTTATTTAATTATTAGTCTATTATACTCTACGCTTAAGCTAAACTTAGGAATCTTATAATTCTTTAGGGTTTTTCTCCTTTAGAGTTCCGAGTATCCTTTTATAAGGATTCTCTCTTTGTATTTTCATTAACAATTGTAATTATTAAATTGCATTCTTGTTGCACAATCAATATGACTCCTCTTTTCTGGATCTCTGAATGTTTGCCTTCATAGCTTTTTTGTTTCTCTCCTTCTGTGACAGGTTTGCATGCAGGTGATCTTTGGGAGCTATAGAGTTGATTTTTCCTCAACTCCAATATGGTATCAGAGCTCCAGATCTACATGCCCCTGTTCTCTTCATGAGAGATTTTGGGCCTTGTTTTTCAGATCTATGTATTTGGGGGTTTGTGCAGTTTTTTTTTTCATTTATGGGGGTATTTGATTTTTTGGTACATTTTGGTGCCAAAGGGACCTCATAGTTGGATTCAGAAGGATGATTCCTGTAGCGTCGTAAATTGTACGCACTTGCTAGGGTGGTATAATTTCACACCTAGTTTAGCACCCACCTTAGTGCATTTTACATTTTGCATTGCATTTCTCCTTTAGTACTTAATTAATCAAATTAATTAGGTCTAAGGTCCTATTTCATCATCTTCTACATCATAAAGTTGGGCCCTTTCATTAAAGCGTGCCCTTTTCATTTTATTCCTCCAATACATCATTCAATCAAAAACCCTAATTAAGTCCTATTTTGAACTTGGGGGCTTGGTTTCGGGGGTCAAAACATCTCGAAATCACCTGTAACTTCGGGATTCTCTCTAAAATCATCATATTCGACGACCCTGAAAATTTGGTGAAAAGTTGTCAGGACCGTGGCGCCCGGAGTGCACATGGTCCCGAACATTTTTCCCAAAATTTTAGGAGCACAATCCAATCATAAAATAAAGCTTAACCCCAAGAAATTGGCGGGATATTCAATCTCTAGGTCAGCCAAAAGATGAAATTATGACCTAGGGTTTCCTACATAAGAGCTCTCTTTCTTCATTTGAAGGGATACGATTTTTTGTTTTCAGGAACCTCATATGCAGCGAAATAGCAGGTCTTTGAAGACTTCAACAACATTCAACATTCCTCTATCAAGCACTTATCAAATTCATTCATTCATTTAGGGCTTGGAAGGCATTGAAGAACAATAGGAGATTACCGACTGAAGATTGGCTTGTACCCCTCCCTTGAGGGTTGGGTATGATTTCATGTTGTTTTCATGTCTTTGCATAAGCTTCAATATATCACTTATTCATGCTTTAGATCACTTTGCATCTTGATTTAGAGCATTTACATTATCATTTACAAGCAATTAGGGTTTACTTTCTAGGTTGCTCTAGTTTGCTTTCTTGCATTTTAGGACCTTGCACACACACTAGGTCTGCACACACAATACATTACAACTTGGCTATTCGTGGAGGTGGAAATCACCGAAGTGGGGGTTTGACTAAGGCAAAACCCTATATAGCCGCCCACACACCCTTTTCAGATATAAGTGCAGGTTTCGGGACTCGGACAACGCCACAGGATACAGATCTGGGAAGAGCAGGTCGAGACAGCACTCCGCATCAAATTGCAGAGCAAAAGACCAGGATAGGGGCACTGGGCACCGTGGTCCTACCAGGACAGGGGCGCTGGGCGCCCTGGTCCCTGGGACAGAGGCGCTGGGTGCCCTAGTCCTCCAGACAGACAGCATTTTCGACAGTTTCCGATAGTGTTCCAGAGTGCAAAACAGCAGTTTCCAGTACAGTTTTTGGGACAGAATCAGGACAGTGGCGCCCGCGCCCCTGTCCCAAACATTTTCAATCCGATTTTGACTCTGGGTACGCATCTGAATTCTTATTTCATCCTTGTATTTACAGCTGTTCATTATTTAATCTCAATTCTGCAATCTTGTTATTCATTTGTATATGCGTTTTGGTATTAGGACTTGAACTTGCATCATTTTATCTTTCAATTTCAACGAAGGAATAGAAATCCTAATAGATATCCCGTGGCTCTCTCTTTCACAAAAAGAAGTAGTCAATTGTGTGATATCTCTAGGCCCTTTCGTATTCCGTAATGTGTGTCAAAAGGTAGGATTAGGGCATGTCAACCTAGTCTCGCTTTTTCCCCTACACATTTTGGTGAACCCGACGTGAATCTATCATTGCTTCCTCTTGCATTGCATTTGTTAGATCTAGATCTAGATTTAGTGTGTTTTCATTTCATTTTCATTAAAAAGGAAAAAAAAAAAAGTGTGTTTCTTTGCATTATGTGTTTAAATTTTATGCAATCTTTTCAAAATGTCAGATTTTTATTTGCAAAATGTTCATGCTTTCGATGATTATTATGAGTATAGCCAAGATGAATTAGATGAAGCTTTAGATGAGTTTTTGAACCCTAAAGATGCCAAACCTTCATTTTACCAAAAACTCATAAACCTTGTTACTATGCCATTTAGGAGTGATGAGAAAGATATGTCGAATGATTCCTCTCAAGGATATATTCCTATCAGCTCTTCCCCTAAATCTAGTAACATGGTTGTTTTCAATAATCCCCTCTATGAGGATATGTCTCCTTTTGAATCAAAAGATAAACCTTTTAACCGATATGATCATGCTTTGTTGGATGATGCTCTTGACGACTTTGTGGCTTTATCGAAATCTTTAAACAAGAACAAGACTTCTAAATTGGTTAACATGATAAACCTGAATGAGTATAACAAGCCTCTCTTTGAAGTCCAAGGTGCTTATCCTTCTCCCACCTTTCAAGTTCCTAAATCACCTCTCCTTACTGTCCAAGGAGGGTATGATCATGATTCCTTTCATACTCCGGATAAACCAATCATCACTATGCAAGGAAGAAAACCTATAAGTCCTTATAGTTATGCCAAGCAAATAACTAGAGAGAGTTATCATGTGGTTGCCCATACTTATCATACCAGAAATAATAGGCAACCTAATCCCCCTCCTGTTATTCCAGTTTCTCTTCCTAATCCTCAACCAATTCTTCCACAAGCTCCCCATATTTCGCAAGTTATGGGTAAGGAATATGATCTCATAGAACAACTTAAAGCTACCCCTGCTAAGATATCCCTTTGGGATTTGATTCAAACTTCTTCCGCTCATCATGGAATGTTGCAAGATGCCTTGAAAGATTTGAATGTTCCTCCACCGAATACATCTAGTAATATAGCATCTTTGGTTAACTCTATGATGAATCCTAAAGCTCAAATTGTGTTTACCCAAGATGAGTTGCCAACTAGTGAAATTCAACAACAATATGATCCCTTGATGATTGTGGTTATCATGAAAGACACTGCTATAAGACGAACACTAGTATATAATGGCTCTGGCCTTAATGTGTGTAGCATTAATCTATTGCATAAGATGAATGTGGATACGTCTCTTATTGAGCCTGACTCTCATCCCATTCGTGGCTTTGACAATGTGGCTAAGACTTCATTAGGTATCATCACCTTACCCCTCACAGTAGGACCTGTTACTTTGCCTACTCCTATCCATGTTATGTCAGGAAATTTAACATATAACTTGTTATTAGGGAGGCCTTGGATTCACAGTATGCAAGCTGTCCCTTCTACATTGCATAGACAAGTTAAATTTATCTACAACAATAAGACATATACCTTGATAGGTGATACTAATTTCCAAGCTTGTCTACAAACATCTACTTCCAAAGGGGATTCTTCTAAGCCATCCTCGTCTAGTGATGACTGTTTAAACAAGATACCTATCGATGAATCCTCACTCTCCAATGATCAAAATTCTTTGGATGAGTCTAGAGCTCCTGAAGAAGATTCTTCTCGACTTGAAACTACACATAAGAAGGATTTTGATCCTGAGAAGATCCTCGAAGAAGACGATTGGGGATCTCTTGATTTTAATCCCACCTTTGTAGGTGAATATAAGGTTCCTTCTAGAGAGCTTAAAGTTGAAAAGAAGGAAGAAGCTAAAAATCAATCAATCTTACCTGAACCTATGAGTAATAATTTTGTGGCCGCTTCTCAAACTTCTTCTCCTCACACCTCTAATTATGAAGAGTTTGATTCTTTGTCTTATGAAAAACCACCTTCTCTTCCTGAAATGGCTGATCGTTATGGTCGAGGTTTTCGCATTTTTGCTAAGCATGGGTATCATGGAAATGGTTGTGGTGCTCATGAACAAGGGATAAAAGTTCCTCTAGAGACTAATTTTCACAATTATGCCTTTGGACTTGGCTATAATCCCTGCAAATGCACTAAAGCTTCTAAAAGACCATGCATTAGTGTTAATGCTATCTCTACATCTCTATCAATGCAACACCCTGAGTATATTGATGGGGATCCTTTGGGTGACTATGCTTTGGATGTCTTCCCTACCGACGATGCTTTAGCTGAGTTCTTGGGAGCCTATGACACTCTTCCTCGTTATCATCACAATAGGGGATTCCCTTATTGTTTGAACACTGAAGCCTATTTTGGAAAAGAGATTGATAATGATGAGATTGTGAAAGAATTCCCTCAGTTAAAGGACACTCCTCAACAAAGTAATCTTCTCATAAGCGACACCACTGATGTTAAGATGGATCCTTGCAATAAAGAGAAAGTTATTAAAATTGGAAAATGTTTGGATGAAAAGGAACAAAAACAATATGAAGATTTATTGCATGAATTCCCTGAGATCTTTGCTTGGACATACTCTGACATGCCTGGTATAGATCCTAAGATTGTCACTCATAATATTGTCTTAGTTCCCGATGCTAAGCCCGTGAAACAAAAGATTCAAAAAATGAATCCTAAGGTGGCTCTGCTTGTTAAGGTTGAGATTGAAAAGTTATTGGAAGCTAGATTTATCCACCCTATTGACTATTCCCCGTGGATTTCAAATATTGTCGCTGTGGCTAAACCAGATAACAAAATAAGAATGTGTACCGATTTTTGAGATTTAAATAAGGCTTCTTTAAAAGATGATTTTCCTCTTCCAAACATTGACATGATAGTTGATTCTACGGCAGGACATGCCTTGTTATCCTTCATGGATGGTTTTTCAGGATACAATCAAATTTTCATTAACCCTCAAGATCAATTCAAAACCGCTTTCACCACTCCTTGGGGTACGTTTTGTTGGATAATGATGCCTTTTGGACTTAAACATGCCAGTGCAACTTATCAACGAGCGATGACCCTTATCTTTCATGATTATATGCATAAGATTTTAGAGGATTATGTTGATGATATTTTAGCCAAATCCATTCTTCGCATGGATCATATTAAAATCCTTTGTCAAATCTTTGAAAGAATTCGTAAATATCACATGCACTTGAATCCCCGAAAATGTGTTTTTGGTGTGGATAGTGGAAAACTATTAGGGTTCATAGTTTCGCATCGTGGGATTGAGGTGGACACTAAGAAAATAGATGCTATTGTCAACATGCCACCTCCTAGAAATGTGTCTCAACTTAAAAGCTTACAAGGAAAGATTCAAGCTATTCGTAGGTTCGTGTCTCAACTTGCGGATTGTACCTTTCCTTTTACTCAACTTCTTAAAAAGGATATCACTTTTCAATGGAACGAAGATTGTCAGCAAGCATTTGAAGATTTAAAAGTGTATTTGGCTAGTCCTCCTATTCTTCAACCTACCGAACCTTCTAAACCCTTCCTTCTGTATACAGCTTCTTCTTCTCATGCTCTCACAGCGTTGTTGGCACAACATGATAAAGATGGTAAGGAATGTCTGGTTTATTACATAAGTCGTACCTTACTCGATTATGAGACCCGATATTCTGCGATAGAAAGACAATGCTTGGCCTTGGTGTTTGTGACTCAGAAATTGAGACATTATCTTTTAAATTCAGAAGTCCACGTCATGGTAAAGTTTGATCCTTTGAAGCATCTTTTCTCTAAAACTGATTTATCAGGACGCCTAGCTAAGTGGGTTATGATGTTAACTAAATTTGACCTTAAATTTGTTTCACAAGGAGCAATTAATGGGCAAGCGTTGACTGATCACTTAGTTGAGGCCCCTTCACCTTTCTCCTTTCCTAACCCTGAGTCTTTTCCTGATGACTTCATTCTTTCTATAGAGAAAGATGAAACTTGGGAGTTATACTTTGATGGCTCTAAGTGTCATACAGGATCAGGGGCAAGTGTTGTTCTAATCTCTCCTACAAAGAAATCCATTCCCTTATCCTATCGTCTAAATTTTCTGTGTACCAATAACATTGCTGAGTATGAGGCTCTTATAGCAGGAATAAAAGCAGCCTTAGCTCTGAATATAAAACACATACATATCTATGGAGATTCGCAATTGATTATAAGACAAGTAACAGGACTGTATCAAGCAAAACAAGACAAATTATCACAATATAAAGACCTTGCTATCTCTTTATTGCAAAAATTTGATTCTTATACCACGGAACCCGTTCCTCGAAAAGATAATCGACATGCGGATGCAATAGCATGTGCGGCTTCTCTTGTATCTTTAGAGGACCCTGTGGTTGATCTTAAATTTGTTATTCACAACCTTATTTCTCCAGCTATTGTAGACGATTCTAGTCTGGTAACATGTTGTGACTTTATAGACTCAGATGAATGGTACTCGCATATCGTACGATATTTGACCGATGGTACCTTTCCTGATTCCGCTAATAGGAACACTAGGGCCAGAATCTGCAAGCTGTCTGCTAGATATATCATTCTTTCTAATGTTCTTTACCGAAGGGGTTATGATGGTCTTCTCCTTCGCTGTCTTAACAAATCGGAAATCCCCGTTGCTCTTGAAGAGGCACATTCAGGTGCCTGTGGGGGGCATTTTGGAGGCAAATCCTTGGTTCATAGATTGCTTCGTATGGGATACTATTGGCAAACTATGCAAAAGGATTCCTTTTCATTTGTTAAGAAATGTCATCAATATCAACAACACAATAATCTGATTCATGCTCCTGCACAAGAACTTCATTCTCAAGTAGCTTCTTGGCCTTTCTCCGCATGGGGTTTGGATCTTATTGGTAAAATCTCTCCTCCTTCATCTCCAGGACACACCTTCATTATAAACGCAACAGATTACTTTACGAAGTGGGTAGAAGCTATTCCCCTTCGCTCTACTACTGCTGAAGTGATTTGTCAATTTCTTCTAGAAAACATCATTTCTCGATTCGGGATACCTTCCACTATAATCTCAGATAATGGGACATCATTTAAGAACAAGGATGTGAAGAAATTCCTCGAGAAGTATCATATCAAACATTGATTTTCTACACCATACTATCCTCAATCAAATGGTCAAGCCGAATCATCCAATAAAATAATTGAACAAATTCTTTGCAAAATCGTGAATAAGCATGGTAAGGATTGGAGTAATCAGCTAATCTATGCTCTTTGGGCCTACCGAATGAGTGTACGAATTGCTACGGGAACTACTCCTTATAATCTTGTTTATGGTGCTGACGCTATTATGCCCTTAGAGTTAGAGATTCCATCACCTAGGGTTTCTCTCAAAGGTATAGTAGATGATGACTCTTATAGAGAACAATGACTTCAACAGCTTGAGATGTTTGATGAACAGTGTATAAACGCTCTTGAGCATATTCAAGCGTATCACAAAACTCTACAATGAAGCTATAATGATAAGGTTATTCAACGTTCCTTCTCGGTAAGTGACTTAGTCCTCTATGAGAATCAGCGCAATGTGAATGCCTTACCTGCAGAAAAGGGAAAATTTAGTCCTAATTGGCTTGGACCATATATCGTTATTGAGGATTATGGATCAGGTGCTTACAAAATAGCGGATGTAGACAGTATGCCTCTTAAAGAACCTATCAATGCTATGCACTTGCGTAGATATTATGCTTAATTCTTCATTCTTTATTTATCTTCTTTTCAGTTCTTCAACATTGGATAATATGTTAGTATCTCCTAATTAGAGCAAAATAGAATTAAATGTTATGGTGTTTAATCTATATTGCTTCGTTCTTGACAAGCGTGTCTCTTTACTTTATAGTTTGTCTTGAATTCATTTATGTAAATTGTAAAAGATTTACATTTCCATTATGCTAGCATATTATACAGTGTCTTTATGTGTTAAGTAGAATCGTATCATGTTGTGTTTAAGTTCAAAATTAAATCACATTAGTTATATGATTCTTAGACTTAATGCATATTTCTTCCCTATCATCAATGTAGTACTTGATTAAATATTTAATTAAGTCACACATGTATCAATTTAATCATGGAGCATTGAGAAATCAATCACATGGAAATTAAATCCTGAACATACATGTACACCTACCAAATGTATTAGATTTAATCAAAGAAAAATATAAATTGTTTTAAGCATTAAAGATAACACATTTGAGACAAAAGAGAAGCATGTATATATACATATATATATGTGGATCGTATACAAATATAGGTCACTATACATCCAAAATGTGACCTCTCCTATATCATAAAAATCATCTCCTATCCCTAGGGCTGGTGGCTAGAGAGTGTCGACTGGACGCTCCCTCCTGATCTGGCCATGAAGGTGGACCCATAGGTGTGTAGCGCGATACAGACCGTGAGTGACTCCGAGAGGAACTCCTACGATCCCTATCCATAAGGATCGCGCAATAGGAGGTAGCCTCGGCCTGAGCTGCTGCTAGATCTCGCCACGCCCACTGAAGGTCCTCTGATAGGACTCTCTCTCTCTCCCTCCATATGTCTACCTGTACTCGGAATGGGGAAAACAAGTCCTCATGCCGACCCGCGTTCCCCTGAGGCCTATAAGCAATCTGTGAGGAACTGGGGATCTGTGCTATCGTGGAAATGTCTGTCACTGCCTGCTGAATCAGGGAACGCCACTCCTGCACATTAGCTATGGCAGTAGTGTAGGATTTGAGAAATACAAATCCACAGAACCCAAAAGAAACCTGCATGCAAGAAACCTGTCACAGAGAAAGAGAGAGAACGAATACAAGGGTTTTGGCTCTGACAAAGAGAAAAGATGTATTATCAGAGAAAAATGAATCAACAATGTGAATAATACAAGAGATCAATCCTTATAAAGGAGATCAACACCAAAAGGAAAACCTAACCCTAAGGTGTGAGCATTTAATAATTAAATATTAATTATTAAATGACTAATGTATGCATAAAGAGAAATCTTAAGAGGAGAGCAAAGTTAATTAATTACTTTACTCTAACACCCCCCCTTAAGATGAGCTACAATGCAGCTACAAACAATGTAGAAGAAAGCTAAGGAACTACAATGCAAAAGAGGGTCCCAGCAACAAGGCCTGATGAGGTACCCGAATACAAGAAAATCTCTATAAAGTGGAGTAAAGGAGAAAACCCAGTGGGAAAAAAAATCCTCTCCAAAAAGAGATAAAGAATCATGCTGAAAGAAAACATGAAGGAAGGAAGGCCTCACTGAGACCCCCCAAGGACAACTTCCTTCACCCCAAGCATTGAGCGCAACTGAAGATAGCGCGGAGATGCCAAAGGTTTAGTGAAGATGTCAGCAACCTGCTCCTCTGTAGGAATATACTCCAAGATGAGAGAACCATCCTGAATCAACTGTCTGATGAAGTGCATGTGGATTTCAATATGCTTTGTCTGCTGATGCTCCACTGGGTTGCGAGAAATGTGAATGGCGCTCTGGTTGTCACACCAAAGAATAGTGGGACAATCTGGAGGAAACCCAAACTCTGTCATCGATTGCCGAAGCCATAAAACCTCCTGACTGGCTAACACTGCTGCACGGTACTCAGCCTCTGTAGATGATAATGCAATAGCAGATTGCTTTTTGCAAGACCATGTGATAGGACCAGAACCAAGGCAAAAAATGAAGCCAGAAGTAGACTTCCGATCATTGACATCACCAGCCCAATCGGAGTCAGTGAAGCCAATGATGTGAGGGGATCCTGAAGAGTAGTGAATGCCATAATGTGTGGTGCCCCGAATATATCTCAAAATACATTTGGCTGCTTGCCAATGGCTCTCATGAGGATCATGGGAGAACCGAGAGACAAGGCCAACCGCAAAGGAAAGATCAGGACGAGAATGTGTCAGGTACAACAGACTGCCAACCAACTCCCTGTATAAAGTGGGGTCTACTGAAGGAGTAGAGCAAGTGGAAGACAAAACAACACCTGACTGAAATGGAGTGGGGGCAGACTTGCAATCAAGCATGCCAAATCGCTGAAGCATATCAAGAGCATACTTCTCCTGAAAAATGGAAATCCCATCCGAAGACTGAATAACCTGTAGACCCAGAAAGAAGTGCAAGAGACCAAGATCGGTCATCTCAAACTGCTCCATCAAAGCTTTCTGAACACTCTGAATCATGGAGGATGAGCTACCTGTAATGATGAGATCATCTACATATAGCACTAGAATCAAAAGATCACCCTCCTGACGCTGAATATAGACTGTGTGATCGGAATGACAGCGTGTGAAGTGCGAGGAAAGCAAGAAGGAGTCCATCTTCTCATACCAAGCCCTGGGGGCTTGTTTGAGACCATATAATGAACGTCGAAGTCTGCAAACCAAAGAAGTGTCCTGCACAAAACCCTGAGGCTGCTCCATATAGATCTCCTCATGTAGGTCTCCATGCAAGAAGGCACTCTTCACATCCATCTGAAACACTGTCCATCCCTGTGAAGCTGCAAGTGAAAGTACCAGGCGTATAGAATTCATCTTGGCGACAGGGGCAAAGGTCTCAGAGTAGTCAATACCCTCTACCTGAGAAAACCCCTTCGCAACAAGACAGGCCTTATACTTATCAATAGAACCATCTGCAGCATACTTGGTACGATACACCCACTTGCACCGAACCAACTTTCTTCCCTTAGGAAGAGGACAAAGATCCCAAGTATGATTCTTCATCAAAGAAGAATACTCCTCATCCATGGCCCTATCCCACTCTGGGTGTCCTGTCGCCTCTGAAAACTTTTGAGGATCATCTGAAAGGGTATGACTCAAAAGACTAGAACCAGATGTCTGAGCACGAGTGCGACGAGTATCTGAAGGATCACCTGCCAAAGAACCAGCTGCATCAACAGTATCACGGGCCCACTTCGGCAAAGACGGAGCAACTGGTGGTGGTGGAGATGGTGGATCATGATCTACATCATCCTCAAGAGATAAGTAATCCTCAAGAGATGAAGAGGAAGGAGTAGGCAATGAGGGAGAAGCTGGTGATGGAGAATCCATCTGAGGATAGCACTCATCAAACTGGACATCCCGCCGAAACAAGACCTCTCTAGAATCAGGATCAAACAACCTGTATGCCTTAACATCCTCACAGTAGCCAACAAATATGAGTGGTCGGCTCTTCCTCTCCATGGCTATCCGCTGAGCATCAGGAATAAATGCCCAAGCCTCACTACCAAAAACTCAGAATGTAGAAACATCAGGCTTGACATGGGTCCAAGCCTCCTCAGGAGTTATATGTCGTAATGCCTTATGGGGCATCCGGTTCTGAATATAATTGGCACAATTGACTGCCTCAGCCCAAAATGAAGAACTCATAGCTCGAGACTGTATCATACAATTTGCCATCTCCCGTAAGGTTCTGTTCTTTCTCTCAGCAACACCATTCTGTTGAGGGGTATAAGGAACTGTAAACTGATGCTGTAAACCATGCTCAGTGCAAAAATCTCTGAAAGCCTGATTTACATACTCCCCCCCATTATCTGTGCGTATCCTCCTGATAGAAAGTCCAAATTGCTTCTCCACAAATGTCTTAAACTTCCTGAAAGAGTCAAAGACATCAGACTTGTACTTAAGAAAGTACACCCATGTACGTCTGGAGAAGTCATCAATAAAAGTGAGTACATAACGGGCCCCTGAAAAAGGAGGAGTCGGAAAGGACATAAGATCACTGTGTACCAACTCTAGGGCTGCCCTAGCACGAGAGGCTCGACCCTTAGGAAAAGGATCTCGATGATGTTTACCAAGGACACAACCATGACATACACCATCTGTACAAGAAATCTGTGGAAGCCCAATCACAAGTGCCTGTGTACTCATCTGCTGTAGATATCTGTAATTGACATGACCAAAACGCTCATGCCAAAGCCTGCTCACTGAATCTGCATGTGCTATAAGAGAGGAACCAACAGTGTCTGAACTCTCAAAGCCATCAAAACTATATAAGTGAGATGCAGAATCCACACTCCCAGTAGCCACAACCAAGTCAGGATCATGAAGATCTCGAATAACCACATCATGTGGAGAGAACTCAACTGTCTTACCAGAGCCAGAGTGGCAAATCTGATAAACAGATAGAAGGTTTGTCGAAATGTCAGGAACCAAAAGCACATCCTGAAGACAACCACCATCCAATGAAACAGTACCAGAACCCTGAAAGGAAAGTTGTGCTGAGTCACCAACTGCAATATGTCGAGTGCCTGTAGGAGCAAGAGCGGTGACCAAATCCTGTGTGTGTGTCATATGGTGAGAGGCACCAGAATCTAGAATCCAAGTGGACGCTAAGGACAATGCTCGTGCAGAAAGAGCATGACCTTTCCCTGTGGGCTGTGAAGGAGGTTGTGGTGCACTGATATTATGCTGCTGCATGGCTTCCTCCAAAGCCTCTAAACGTTTCCAACACCTGGAAACGGGATGTCCTTCCTTGCCACAAAAACTGCAAGGATCGCCTGATTTCTTCTTAGTCTTGGAGGAAGACTCACCAGACTTTGAAGATTTGCCCTGTTTAGAATTGAATTGTGGTTTTGAATCAGACTTAGGTGGTGGCTTGGAGGGATTCTCACTAGCCTATGAATCTTTCTTAGGCTTTGGTTTCTGCTTCTGTTTTCCTTTGGAGGACTGGGCTACCAATGCTTGGTTCTGTGAACCTGAAAGTGAATCCAACTGCTTAAGCTTAGCTTGCTCACGAGTCAGACGATCACAAAAGACCTCAAAAGAAGGCATGACATGTCGAGCACCCAAGGCATCCATGGTGGAATAGAAGGTCGAAGAGAAGATCTGAAATGGACCCCGAAGCTTGGAGAGAATCAGGAAAATGCACTCTGTATCAGTCTTAGTCTTACCACAACCCTGCAAGATAGATCTTTGTTGTTTGAACTTCATCAGAAAGTCCTCAATAGAAGGAAATGAATCAGGTACCAAGGAAGTTAACTCTGCCTCAAGCTGCAAAGCTCTGAACTCGTTGACAGTACCAAAAAGTCCCTCAAACTTGGTCCAAATGGCTCGAGGAGTGATACAACCTTCAAGATGAAACTGGAGACTGTCGGAAATGTGTAAAGCCATCAATCCCATAGCCTGATCCATATTGTTCCTGTGCTGCATAATCTCAAAAGGACGTGTCAACTGAGGCTGAACCTCATCCAAACAGGACCATAACCCTTTTGACTGGAGAAGAGTCATCATGCGACCCTTCCAAGTGTGGTAATTATGCGGTGTGAGAGATTCAATAGGTCTGTCTGCCATCCTGTGAACTATGCCTCAACTGCTCTGAATTTTTAATTATTATTAAGTGGTCTTTCAGAACTAGACAGAAGATGCAGAAGGGGGTTTGTTTTTTTTGTATTGGTGTTTGTAAATTCTAGTTTTCTGATGTAAATAACAGAAAGCAAGAGAAAACACCCCCCCACAATGCAAAAAACTAATCCCCAGTACAAACTGAAAGCCAGAAAATGATAGAAAGCAATAACGGGTTGAGACAAAATTTGGAGCACCTGAAGAGTTTTCTGATGAAATAGACTATAGATCTGAAAAGAGCATAGAACCACCTTTCCAACGCCTATTTGCTTTCGAAAAACGGAGTCCGTATGCAAAAGATATGGCTCCTGGAGTGCAAAAAACTTGTTCTGACTTCGACTGGCAAAAAACACTACAAAACGGAAAAATCAGAAAAAAAGATTTCATCTTTTAGATCGGGCTCGGAACCAGCTTTCCAACGCCTATTTTTATTCGAAAATCCGAGCTAAAATGCCCGAGTTATACCCGATTTAGTAAAACTACTCCAAAAAAGCCCAAATAGGCCCTTTAAGCCCTCAAGGGCTTAAAAAAAATAAGCCCCTGGTCCTCTGGGCGACCAGGGGCTAGCGTTGGGGCTGGTGGCGCAGGGGGCGGTGCAGGGGCGGCGGCGGCGCGCGGGGTGGTCGCAGGCGGCGAGCGGGCTGGGGCCGGGCGGCGCTCGGGCGGGGGCTGTGCCGGCGGCGCGGCGGTGGAGACCGGGCCGCGGCCGGTGGTGACCGCCTGCGGTGGTGGCCGTCGGGCTGCGCGTCCCTCCAAAAAGGGCTGCGCGCTTTTTAAACAAAAAAACTGCGTTTTTAAATTTTTTTTTGATTTTTTTTTTGAAAATCCGCCTCGGTTTTCGTGCCCTAGGGTAGTACGGCCTTGGGGCCAAAAAAATTTGCCTCCTGGTGCAACTGTGTCCAAATCGGACGAATTTTATATGGAAATAGGGGTTTTTGGGCGCTACGAGCTCAACAGTGAGGTCCGTTTGGGCTCAAAGTGCATCGAAAAAAAATACCCCCTATTCCAAAATAAAAAACAGAAGACAAACACAGATCTGATGCAACCAAAACCTGGATCTCAAAATCTTTCAAAATTCTGAACAAGCTGCAGCAGATCCAGCTCTGATACCATGTAGGATTTGAGAAATACAAATCCACAGAACCCAAAAGAAACCTGCATGCAAGAAACCTGTCACAGAGAAAGAGAGAGAACGAATACAAGGGTTTTGGCTCTGACAAAGAGAAAAGATGTATTATCAGAGAAAAATGAATCAACAATGTGAATAATACAAGAGATCAATCCTTATAAAGGAGATCAACACCAAAAGGAAAACCTAACCCTAAGGTGTGAGCATTTAATAATTAAATATTAATTATTAAATGACTAATGTATGCATAAAGAGAAATCTTAAGAGGAGAGCAAAGTTAATTAATTACTTTACTCTAACAAGTAGAACAGATTCTTGTATTAGTACCATTCTATATCAACAAAACATTAATCAATCAATATAAACCTACTATACCTAGATCTCCCTCATGCCAGTAGGGATCATGATATGGTAGCATCTATGACTGGGAACTACTAGGCTCCCCTCGCTCGAATAATCTATGCACGATGGGTGTAGGCTGGACGGTACTAGGAACAGGTCTCCGTATTGCCTCATGTTCCCCTTGTTGGGGAATAAGAGGAGGATCCAAAGCTATGGTATCATCTCCTGAATGGTGGGGAGCTGCATCTGACTCCTCCTCATCATCTCTATCCTCCTCCTCCTCCTCATCATCCTCATCCTCATCCTCGTCCTCGGTCGCATCCTCACCTGCATCCTCGTTCTCCTCATCTCTATCTGTGTCCTCCTCCTCCTCGGCACTGGGCTGATCTCCTATAGGTGGATCAGGATCTCCTGCCTCCTCATGACCCTCTCCCTGCTCTGGCTCCTCTGACCTAGATCCCTGGTCCTCGTCTCGGTCTCCATGTCTCCATGGGCCTGGATGGCCTGTAGGGTGATTTGGTGGAAAGATAGGACCTGGATATGATCTCATAAACCATGAGACATACCTGCGCTGTGCTCCAGGCTCTGTAGAGTAATCAGTGACTACATCCTGATCAGATCCCTCTATATCTGTAGTCTTGATGTCATCTATCATTGGTCTCGCTACTACTCTAGGTCTGGGAAGGACTCGTAAGTGTCGAGTATAGATGGGCACATCGGCTGGAACACACTGCTCTAGCCCGAATTGCCTCCGTACTCGATCGAAGTAGAATGGGACTATGATGTGTGAATATCATCCCCGCAGTAGGCGGTTCCTCTGTAAGCATGCTAACTATCTCTCCATCCCATCCCATCTGTGCATCCGCAGGTAGGGTCTCCACACTGTCACCTCGGCTGTCAGTCTATCAAAAATCACTCTCCAATATAACAGATCTCCAAATCTCCACTCGCTGGTAAGTGGATAAGCAAACACCCTAGGTCGCTCGCTAGCCATACTCAGCGGAAAGCCGACAAGCCTGGTGCATGTGAAGTGCTCTAAAATCCACACCTGCAGAAGTGTGCATGTCATCAAACTGAAACCCTGTCCAAATACATACTCCTCAAGGTCGTGATAGAGATGTGCAAGCATACTCTGACCCCAAGCATACACTCTCCTATGTCTCTCCATAGATTTGATGCACCATGTGAGACCCCCATGCATGTGCGTACCTCACCCATTAGGGCAGACGACTAGTGCTATGATGGCGATCATAAGGCGTCTCAGAAGGGGTACCTCCCCTGTAGGATGTAAGAGCTAGCTAACCATGATGTGACCTCTCGTCTCGCTCGGCATGACTCTCCCTATGCAATATACCTGCTCTCTCTGATGATCCTCCGCTGACCGATCGGTCGCGTATGTAACAGTCGCTCCTCTGATAGGAAGACGAAGTATGCGGTACACATCCTCAAGTGTAACCGTCAGCTCCCCTACTGGAAGATGAAATGTGCATGTGTCAGGATCCCATCGCTCCATCAATGCCATCAGCATTGCAGGATGGAACCGAATGGCTGGCATGAGGATCGCATACCATAATCCCATGATCGACAATGTGTCTCTCTCTGCCTGAGTCAACCGCGGAATCTGATCTCGCAAACTGTGAAGAATATGTCCCGCCGTATGCTCTCTCATGTATGGGAGACTCTGCAACACAAAAACATAACCGTAATCAGTACTCGATCATCAAAATTGCTCATGCAAACTGTCGAACATCGTATGCCAACCTTGAAATCCCTTGCCAAGCCCTGATTGGGACCATGGCGCCTTGTCAGGGACCATGGCGCCCTGAGGGGACCAGGGGGCCCCACAGGGACCATGGCACCCTGGGTGGGGCCCGGGTCAGACTTCAGGGCCTGCAAACGATCACAGAAAAGTCAAACGCAAAAAATCAAAAGTCAAACGTTCAATCAACTCACCTCGTCCAGTGGCTCATCATCGATCACGGCCTGGTGAAGGATCTCAATCCTTGTGGGATGCTCCGGTTGTCGTGAAGGCATGATGATAGCTATGTGGGCTCTGCTGCAATGAACAGTATTCAGAAATCAACAAAGTGACAAATGTAAATGTCACTTTCAAAGTATATACTTTCATTTCTTTATCTTTACTTTTGAAACCCTAATTTTCCTCTATCATTCATTTCATCATAACTTGAGTTTGGGAGATGCGATTTTCGAGCCGTTTGTTGAGTAGGAATCGTATTTTCATTCCCCTACTCTCAGGATGTTCCAAAAAGTGCTCTGATGAAGCCTATTTAGTGAACGTCCCTCATCAATACTCTCTTACACAATTTGTCGCAAGTAAACATGCTACCTTGTTTCACCTCCCTAATAAGCAAGTCGAAACGGGGGGGGGGGGGCATATAGCTACTCACAAATTTCATCACTTTCCTTAGTAAGTATTAGGTGATTTTGTGATCTAACGTGTGTTTTGTAGGGTGCGGTTCCTAATTGTGTATTGCAGATACTGCTGGGGGCTTCGTCCGACAACTTATGGATATATCCTTTTTCAAATGATGTTTACTTTTCTATACTTTAGCTTGTATATGCACATAGTACTCATATGACTGCTAAAATGGGGGCTAAATGTAGTGTCGTAAATTGTACGCACTTGCTAGGGTGGTACAATTTCACACCTAGTTTAGCACCTGCCTTAGTGCATTTTACATTTTGCATTGCATTTCTCCTTTAGTACTTAATTAATCAAATTAATTAGGTCTAAGGTCCTATTTCATTGTCTTCTACATCATAAAGTTGGGCCCCTTCGTTAAAGCGTGCCCTTTTCATTTTATTCCTCCAATACATCATTCAATCAAAAACCCTAATTAAGTCCTATTTTGAACTTGGGGGCTTGGTTTCGGGGGTCAAAACATCTCGAAATCACCTGTAACTTCGGGATTCTCTCTAAAATCATCATATCCGATGGCCCTGAAAATTTGGTGAAAAGATGTCGGGACCGTGGCGCCCGGAGTGCACATGGTCCCGGACATTTTTCCCAAAATTTTAGGAGCACAATCCAATCATAAAATAAAGCTTAACCCCAAGAAATTGGTGGGATATTCAATCTCTAGGTCGGCCAAAAGACGAAATTACGACCTAGGGTTTCCTACATAAGAGCTCTCTTTTTTCATTTGAAGGGATCCGATTTTTTGTTTTCAGGAACCTCATATGCAGCGAAAGAGCGGATCTTTGAAGACTTCAACAACATTCAACATTCCTCTATCAAGCACTTATCAAATTCATTCATTCATTTAGGGCTTGGAAGGCATTGAAGAACAATAGGAGATTACCGACTAAAGATTGGCTTGTACCCCTCCCTTGAGGGTTGGGTATGATTTCATGTTGTTTTCATGTCTTTGCATAAGCTTCAATATATCACTTATTCATGCTTTAGATCACTTTGCATCTTGATTTAGAGCATTTACATTATCATTTACAAGCAATTAGGGTTTACTTTCTAGGTTGCTCTAGTTTGCTTTCTTGCATTTTAGGACCTTGCACACACACTAGGTCTGTACACACAATACATTACAACTTGGCTATTCGTGGAGGTGGAAATCACCGAAGCGAGGGTTTGACTAAGGCAAAACCCTATATAGCCGCCCACACACCCTTTTCAGATATAAGTGCAGGTTTCGAGACTCGGACGACGCCGCAGGATACAGATCCGGGAAGAGCAGGTCGAGACAGCACTCCGCATCAAATTGCAGAGCAAAAGACCGGGATAGGGGCGCTGGGCGCCCTGGTCCTGCCAGGACAGGGGCGCTGGGTGCCCTGGTCCCTGGGACAGAGGCGCTGGGCGCCCTAGTCCTCCGGACAGACAGCATTTTCGACAGTTTCCGACAGTGTTCCAGAGTGCAAAACAGCAGTTTTCGGTGCAGTTTTCGGGACAGAATCAGGACAGTGGCGCCTGCGCCCTCGTCCCGAACATTTTCAGTCCGATTTTGACTACGGGTACGCATCTGCATTCTTATTTCATTACAGCTGTTCATTATTTAATCTCAATTCCGCAATCTTGTTATTCGTTTGTATATGCGTTTTGGGATTAGGACTTGAACTTGCATCATTTTATCTTTCAATTTCAACGAAGGAATAGAAATCCTAATAGATATCCCGTGGCTCTCTCTTTCACAAAAAGAAGTAGCCAATTGTGTGATATCTCTAGGCCCTTTCGTATTCCGTAATGTGTGTCAAAAGGTAGGATTAGGGCATGTCAACCTAGTCTCATTTTTTCCCCTACACAATTCCATGAATTTTGATATATAATTTGCCTATTTTCGGTGACAGGGGCATGATTTTTTATTGGCACATTTTTCAAGGCACAAAAATCCGTAAAATTGTACCTACAAATGTGTCAAAAAAATTTCGTCAATTTTTTTTTTTACCCTCTTTATACCCTATGAGAGGTTTTTTTTTCTTTTGGTCATAACTTGGTCATACAGAGGCGCTTTTTCAAAAACCTTATATCGTTGAAAAACTCTTTCTGAGTTCTATCCAGATTTGGAGGTTTGAACTTTTGATTTTTCTTTTTTGATGGTGTTTTTTGTTGTCAAAGTCAGAGGTTCCTTTTTGCACTCTGAGAGACATAACTTGAGCATCTGAACTCCATTTTTTGCAAACTTTATATCATTGGAAATCTTGTTCTTTGCTCTTTCCATTCATATGAGTTTTCTTTCCAAATTGTGCTCTAGGTATATTTATTTAGTTTTTTGCTTTCAGCACTCTAGTGAATATCTTGAATGTTTAAGGTCCTGGGATCTCTTTATTTGAGTAGGATGTCTCATCTTTGGCTTTTTGTTTCTAGTCTTCTATCTTTTCTTATCATTGTAGCATTTTATTTATGCAAACACACTGAGATAAAGTGCCACCATGCATTGTATACTTAGGATCTTGCACATCTTGTGTCTTATTGTACATGCACTACTTATAAAGTGTCATGGGGGGGGGGGTTGATATTTGTCTTTTGTTTGCCATCTACCTTTGTCAAGTGAGTGTTCCTTCCATGACATTAGCCTCATGATGTGTGTCAAGTGAGTGTTCCTTCCATGACACTATGTACTTTCTTTGCACCTTCGATGTTCCTGGTTCTTCGTCATGCAATTCTTGTTGGTTGTTCTTTTTAGTGTACCTATCCCTCTCCCTTTTCAACATTATGGGGAGGTTTGTCCTGTTGTTCTAATGCTTCCTTGGTTCGATTGGTCAGCTCTTCAGGCTTTGGTGTTTCATGCCATTTGTATCTTCGAGTTCAGTTGTTTGCCTTTGTTTGCCATCTGATTCAAGTAGTGTCATTTGAGGGCACTCATGCAGGTTACAGTCTTCTCTACCTAATCATGTTCTGTTTTAGTGGAGGTTCTTCAGATCAACAATTACTCTTCGATAGTGTTTGCAGCTATTTCATGCTTCAGTGGTGTTCTTCATTCTCTTATTTTTGTTCCTATCTTCTGGAACACTCTTGTTTGGAGGCTTCTGAGTCCTTCACTTGAGCTTTCATCTCTTCTTGGAGAGGATTTTTGTTCCCACGAGATTTTCTCCTTTTTATCCACTTTACAGAGATTTTATTGTACTTGGGTACCTCATCAAGCCTAGATGTCGAGACCCATTGTTGCTTTCCTGTATTTTTTACATGTTTTTTTAGTCCTTAGTTGTTTTTTAGCTACTCCCTAAGTTCATCTTAAGGGGGGTGTTAGAGTAATCTCTTATTAGCTAATAATTATTTATTTAATTATTAGTCTATTATACTCTACGCTTTAGCTAAACTTAGGAATCTTATAATTCTTTAGGGTTTTTCTCCTTTAGGGTTTCAAATATCCTTTTATAAGGATGCTCTCTTTGTATTCTAATTAACAATTATAATTATTGAATTGCATTCTTGTTGCACAATCAATATGACTCCTCTTTTCTAGATCTTTGGAGTTTGGGCTCCATAGCTTTTTTGCTTCTCTCCTTCTGTGATAGGTTTGCATGCAGGTGATTTTTGGGAGCTGAAGAGTTGATTTTTCCTCAACCACAATATTATATAAATTAAAATCTATAAAATGAATGGTGACATGTATTGATGAGACTAGAACTTGAGAGCTAGAAACAGTAACTTGTGGTGTTGCTGAGGAATTATTGACTAGTGGTGGCATTAACTCCTCCACATCTTGCATTTCCTCTTCCTATGGAATCTCTCCTTCCTCTTACTCCTTTTTTGTTTCTTCAACATCATGTTCTTTAGTGGCAGGTTGTTGTGCTATTTGAGATGCAAAGGAAGATTCTCCTCCCTTAGGGCCTTTCACAGTGAATTTATATTTTGGAGCTTTCCCTTTTGACTTAGGAGATGGAATTGGTACTGATTCTTGTGGGTCTTCCTTATTCTTAGTTCTTGATTTTGATCTCTTCCCCACATGACCTTCATCATCCTCTTCATCACTAGAACTTGCTAGAAGCTGCTTCATCCTTATTCCCTTCTTCAATAGCCACACATTTGTGTTTGCCATAATGGAAGAAAACCTTGTAGAGATTGACTTGTTTTCCTTCTATGACCATTGAATAGTAGGCAAAGGAGTGTTAGAAATATTACTTTCATAATACCTTGGATCAACAATATCAGCTAATCTTCCATTGTGTCTGGGATCCTAGCCAAATCTAGGTTCTCTATTTGTTCCAATGTAAGACGACTGAAATCCAATCTTCTCACATCCTCTTCATCTTTGCAATATGCACATACATATTCCAACTTATGTACATGCACATAGCTTCTCTGAATTTTGTTCTTTGTTACGCGGTAATCAAAATTATCACGAGCTTTGAATCTCCTCATTGTGACCCACTGCATCTCTTCCTCCATGTTCTTGTCTTTACGAGAAGTCAACATTGAATACCTACCTATCTCTTGAGGAAATTTAAGACCAGCCTTATGTGATGCAGACTGTCTTTCATGCACATGTATTAATTGCCTACAAATCTCCATCTCAATGATTTTATCTAATGGATATCTTGATAAAATGAATGGAGCACCAGAATAACAACCAACATGGAAGTTGGTGAAGGTTGGAAATTAAAGAAAGACACAACCATACTCACTGACTTTGTCATAAGATGCTTGTGAAAGCCTCTTCTTTTGAAGTTCCTTGTCAAATAGATATTTCCATATATTGAAAAATGGATCATTGATCCTTCTAAAATGTCTTCTCTAGTTGTGAATGGTCAATTGGTAGTAATGATCCCAGACAGGTGTCTTCCTTCTATGCCCTCTTGTAGATAATTCTGGAAAGTGCCTCATGGAGGTGGCTGCATACACTAGGTAAGAGGTCATGTAGAATTTGAGAGCATTTTTGACCTCCTTCATCACTAATCTGTTCTCCCCAATCTATCTTGTCAGTCCCCTTCTTGATATTGGTCATGTATAGGAACATATAGGTTTGAAAGTGATGTGAGTCTGGAATGCCTTTGATTCTTGCAAGAAATATAACTATGTCATTCTTTTCATAGTGATCTTGAGTGGACGCAGGTGTAATGTCCACAACCTCATCAAAGGTTGGTCCTTTGAAAACACTATTGAAAAATTCACTATCTAGGTGGATGACTACATTACCATCAATATCCTTAACCTATCTTGTGTTGGCATCAAAGTGGTTGACAACTACTAAAACAAAATCGAGATCATTGGCTGCCACTGGGAAGGATGCATACTTGTGTAAACTTCTTGCACTAAGGTTTGTCATTCTTGATGGAGATTTTTCAACCCACCCCAAAAACTCTTCCATGTTAATATGTCTAATCTTTGTATCCCCAATATGTTCCACATTGGACTTCACTGAACATTTGGGGAACATTTTCAAGTATTTCTGATGCTTCTACTTCATCTTTTTTCCTCTGAATTTGTTTAGAGAAGGATTAGACATCTACAATGAGCTAAAATTTTGCACCAGAGATTAGTTCATGAGCCAATTACATCATCAGACTAATGACTTCGCTATTAAAAATGAAGTTTGAAGGTCCAAAAAGGACTTAGGCAAAAAAGCAGGAAATCTGGCATATCGGGTTTTAAAACCCAATCTGTAGATAAGCAGGTTAAAATATTGCAGGTTAGATTTTAAAACCTGATCTGTAGGTGGAAGGGAAAAAGGATGTAGGTTGGGGTTTAAAACCCGACCTGTAGATAAGTAGGTTAAAATATTGCAAGTTGGGTTTTAAAACTCGATCTGCAGGTGGAAGGGCAAAAGGACATAGGTTAGGGTTTAAAAATCGACTTGCAGTTTGGGTTAATCAATCAACATGTTGGATTTTAAAACCCGACATGTCAAGGGAAAATCATGAACCCACAAGTCAGGGTTTAAAACCTGACCTATGCTTTTGGCAAGAAAAGACCAGCATGTCGGGTTTTAAAACCCGACATGCCAAAAGGGAAAAAGCAATCGGCAGGTTGGGTTTTGCCAAAGGGCACAAAAATTCATGCATGTCGGAGTTTAAAATCTGACATGCAAATCAATGAAATAACCAAGGCACATTGGATTTTGAAACCTGACGTGCCCTTTGGGTAGGTTTAGATCACATTTTGGGCTTTAAAGCTTGTCGTGCGACTTGGAAAGAACAAGATGAGAATGCCAGGTTATCAAGCTCGACATGCATAAGGGAAAAACACAACAATGTCAAGCCAAAACAATGATCAAAGAGGAATAAAAACAAAAGCACACTGACAGTAAACCCTAGCTTGTGAAAAACAGAAAGATATGATGAATAAAATGAAGGAAAGGTGAATAATCATACCTATTTTCACTGAGAATCGAAGATAACACAATAAAAACATTGAAATTAGGAAACCAAATGCACCCTCTTGACCAAAACCCTCTTACAGAGATCAGGAATGCTAGAAAATATGTTTAAAATGCTAATTAAAGCATTAAAAATGAATTTATAAGCCAAGTTTAAAGTGCATTAAATGCACTTAACTTAGCACGTCGTGTTGTAGGTTTGGTTTTAAAACACGACTTATCAATCAATAGAGCCTACAGGCCTTTTAAAACTTGATCTGCAGTTAGGTTGGGGAAAACCCGACCTGCACAAAAGGTAGATCAAAATGCACTCCAGGTTTTAAAACTTGATGTGCAAAGAAAAACTCAAAGCAATGCATTTCAGGTTTTAAAACCCCAAGTGCAAAAATAAGAGGTTTTTTTAGGATAAGCCAAAAACATGAAAAGATGCAAAACAAAGATGAGAACTCACATGACTTACAAGGTAAGTTGACTGACCTTGGAGGTCGTGAGCTATGAAATAGACAAGTTTAGTAGGGGTTGTCCCATGATTCAGTCCTACTGAAATCGACAACAACACCACTATCTCTTATAGATTGATGACCCCCTTGATTGGAAGAAGCATATTTGGAATTCACATCTTATCCCTAAATTCAACTTTTTCTGGTGGGTGGCACTCCATAATAAAATTATTACGCTGGATAACCTCCACAAGAGAGGATTCCAATTTCCCAATAGATTTGTCCTATGTAAATTGAATGTTGAAAACTCTTCACATCTTTTTCTACATAGTGACTTTGCCAAAACCCTTTGGGATATGGTTTGTCAGAAATTTGACCTGCAATGGCCTATGAAGGAAAGCTTGGTGCAATTATTGCAGGAATGGGGTAGATCATCCTACAACCCCCTTGTTGGCCAGCTCTGGAAACAAATACCACCACACCTTGTCTAGTGTATCTAGAAAGAAAGGAACAACAAAGTTTTCTAGGGAATTGAAAACTCTGTTGTGTTGGTCTTTCCAGGATTTCTTAAGCTACCGATGGAAAATATTTTAATTATTTCAGTAAAACTACCCACCAACCCTCCTTCCACTGTTGATTATGAAATTGCTCGCAAATGGAACCTTCTAGATTCCTTTGCTGCCTTTGACAATTGAAAACGCATTTGGAGGCTCAACACTAAATAGAAACCTCTTGATTGGAGTTACACAAAACTTAATTTTGAGGGCGCTACTTGGTAGGGTCTAGCTACTAAGGGTGGAATCCTAAGAACTCATATTGGAGATTTGGTTGCAGCTTATGCAAGTAATTTAAATGGCCATTCCAGCAATCAAGTTGGGGTGGAATCTTAAGAACTCATATTGGAGATTTGGTTGCAGCTTATACAGGCAACTTAAATGGCCATTCCAATAATTAAGCTAAAGTTATGACTTTGCTATGGGGCCTTCGCATCGCCCTTTCCATTGGGGTCAATACAATTTCCATTGAAGGTGACTCAAAGATGGTAATTGATGTTGTTAAAGGGTTGAATATAATAAACTAGTCTATTGATGCTATCATTAGAGACACATTCATACTTTTATCTTCCCTTGACTCCTTCCTGCTAAATCATACCTGCAGGGAAGGTAACAATGTGGTGGATTCCATGGTGGCCCTTGGTCTTAATTTGCACGGATTGAGATGCTGGAGAATTCACAACTCCTTATTGAAGGAGAGACTAATAATACTACCTCTAATGGACACAAAATCCACTAAGCTTTTCCCTCATTCCCAATGCACTACCTCTGAGGGGTGGACGAGGGAATTTTTGAATTCAAATAATTGTAGCCTACAGCCTAGCGGTTCCAATGGCTATTTGAGGTGGATTTCCATGCATGCCACAAAATATTATACTCAATTTTTACTCATTTTTTGGCACTGTCGTTTCATCCTCATGATGATGCAATTCACTTGTGTGATGATCTATAAGGGTCATATGGAGGATCGTATGACCAGAGGGCAAGTTAAAGATTTTCTAACAAGTGACAGCTTGGAAAATGATGAGTTTTTTTGCTCCGACTTCGAGATGGCAATAATTATTTTGTTTAACGTCCCTTCAATTGGTTGGGAGCATGCTTCTCCTAGTCTGGCGAATTATTGCAACAATTATTTTGCTCAAGGGTTGCTTTATGCCTTATTTTTTTATGGCAATGAAATTTTTTATTTCTTCAAGGCATTGCTCTCTTATTTTTCATTTTCATGCTAAAAACTAAGGAGAAAAATCCAACTATCTATTCTAAGGAGGTGGAAATGGGAGGTGACAGGGTTTGCTATGAGCTTGACAATTTAAAGGACTTCAAGAAGGATATTGTCATATGGAACTATTGCACTGAGGTAGGCATGACAGATTTTATGGAATGCCTTAAGGGGAATGACGAACAACTTTCTATTTAATTTGTGACTTCATGGAATATTAGGCTTGTTGTGGTGGGTGGTATTTCTTTTGAAGTCACGAAGGAGGTCATTGCAAAGGCTGCAGGCCTTTCCCTAGAGGGAAGAAGGTGGAAAAATAGCAACCATACTACCAATAGTGAAGGAATCAACAGATTTTTCAAGGGAAGTAAACCCTAGTGAAACTCCAAGGCATATTCGACAAGGAGGAATTCAAATACCCCTGAGATGTGGCATGTCTTCTTATCATGAAATATTTTACTTTGGAAGGTCATCATAAAATCTTTAACTATTATGACCAGTCTCTTCTTAACCATTTTAGAAACAATGAATTACTATGTTTGTCATTTTATTTAATTCATTCTATGGATAGCTCCATCAAAGATTCCCTTGACCCCAAAAATGAAGGTAAACCCCCGATTCTCCTTCACCAAGGCTTAATCTATAGGAATAGGATATACAACTACCATCTATCCTTTTTCCCTCCCAGGAACATAATGCTAGTTCAGCCACCCCTCCCCGCTTCCCTCCCTTTGGCAGCTTATGCTTATGGCTTTACCCCCCCCAATATTTTTTCAGCTTTCCAATGAGGCTTTCACCTCCCCTATGGTTCCTTCATCCTTTGTCACCATTACTAAATTAATCCCTTCTTCTTGCCTGTCCATTGTGGGACAAGACAAGACTTTTTTGAGCTCCAAAAGCAAAGGAAAGGCCAAGAAGAAAAAAAGAATTATTATAGATAATTCCAGCTTTGAACGGTCCAAAGAGGAAGACCCCATTGATGATGATATCGGTAGATGAAGATCTCGCAAACTAGCCTCTAAGGGATTTGTGGATAAGAAGGTGGAGGCTTACACTCACATGACCACTAAAGAACATATGGAGGAGGGTGATGAAGGGAAGATTGTTAATAGCCCCAAAAAAGATGAGAACCCCACTGCCAACATGGACTTTGCGGGCCTGGTGGACCTTGTCCCCTTAATGGGACCCAACTCCCCTCAACTTTTGGAGACCCAAATGAATGTAAATCTAGATAATATCATTGAGGGACTGGAATCGGGGCTACCCTCTAACCCTGATATCTTGAAGAATGACGTGGACCTCCTGGAAGGTACTGGCAAAGAGAGGAAGGTTAAGTCCAAAAAGAAAAAAGATAAGGATGGGGATCCCAAAGATGAGGGAATATAGAACCCACTGATTCCACGTAGGAGGAGCTACAAAATCCCAATACCCACAGGCCCGACCTGGAGCAAGAAATCTGAAAAACTAAAAGAGGAACTTAGGATTATTAACAATAAACTAGACGTAAGAGACAAACAACAAGTCAGTATCAATAAGTTCTGCATCAGGGTCCTACACAGTTCAACTTTGACACTCTCCCTGCTTCGCGATAGAACAACTGAAGATGAGAATGATAGGCAAGCATCTAAGGATCTCTTTGAATTCCTCTTCGAGGACTTGGAGAAGGTCATTAGCATAACAAGGGCTAGTAATTTGGCCCCTTAGTTTCTAGGTTTTTGTTGTTTAGTTTATTCTGAGGTATGCCCTTATTGCTGTTAATTACTGTTGAACTCTTGTTTCTAGTTTTTTTGTTGACTTTCATTTGAACTCTCATTTGGTTTTTTGTTGTTAATGTGATGTTGATAGTCATAGACTATATTAAGGGTCAGTGCCCTAGATATCACTTCTTTTTTAATAAAAAACAAACACTTTTTTGTAACATAACATCTTGAGAGACTTATATATTTATGTTCATCCATTTATAAACTATTTTATATGTAATTTTTTCACTAATTACTCATTGTATGTAATTCTTAAGTTACTCCCTACTAATCCTCTTTTAGTTGAGTACTATAAACTACAGAAAATAAGTAATGTGTGATTAACCGATTTCCCTCTAAGATACACTTTTCATACTTTATAGTCAACATTTGTGAACCTAATGATTGTGAATTAACATAATAATGGATATATTCAATCTTAAGAGCTAATTGTATATCATTCCGAAGAAATTTCTAATTACTTGTAGAATATTTATGTTGTAAAATTATGAGATACATGCTAATTTAAAATCTCATAATGAATTATAACTTTTTTCTTCATTGAAAAAATGAATTCTATTACAAAATTGAAACACTTTCTTAACTAGCTTCTTTGTAATTATAAACTAAATTACATTCTTCTAAATTCTCATTTTACAAATAAACAACTATTGAACAATTATTATGGAGTTTATAAAAGACCAAAAAGAACACAAATAAATCAACTAATTAAGCGTCTTTCTTATAGTTTTCTAGCTAGAAAATTAAAGCCAAAAAAAAAAAAAAATTGAATTAAAAAATAGCTAGTCAACCTCTTATAAATAACTACTAAAAACATTATGCATCTTGTAAAAACAACTAACTTTATCTAAAATAACTTATCAGTTTATAAATAAAAATCTGTAAATTATCTTTAAAAAAATAATTGTACCCAAATTTCCAATGACTTTAGTAGCATATGACTTCATCTACACTTGTCTATTATTTTTATCATAAATAGGGACAATTTTAGTAGCAACTTCATCTTTGTACAATCCATCAACATTAGTAGTTTGACTTCATTACCATCACTTAATTTCATCAATATTCTATAATTTGATATTAGATTTTGCTACAATTTGATGTGGTGTAAAAAATTAAAAAACAACTATTAGTTATGATCCATTTCCTTTGGAATGTTAAGAAGCTGTAGAGATTGAGAATTTAATATTCTAAAGAAAATGGATTTTGTTGGAATGATGAATTTGGTATTCAATTATCTTGTTTGTCCAGTGGAAAAAATCTTAATACTACCACATAAAGTGATTTAATAATTTACACATTTTTTTATACTTAGCATACAATTATATACCACATAGGGAAAACAATCACAATCAATTAAAAAGAGACATTCATTATTAATGAAACAATATTGAAATTAAGAAAAAAATATAGAAATGGTAATAAAATATCAAATCATTTTTATTCAAATATTTATTATAACTATTAATAAAAGTGAAAAATAAAGAATAAAAAAATCTTACAAATAAATTATAATTCAAATAATTTATATTTTAAATTTATTTGATTAACACGTTTATACGATTACATTAAAAAGCTTTTTTTTTAGTCTTGTGTAGATTTGAAGATTATTTCTTCTTGTTTGAGTTTATTGGATAGCCGACTTGTTCAGTCAACCTAAAAGATTAAAGATTATGAAAAGCTCGTCCTGTTAAAAATTAAAAATTATGAAAAATCTATCTTCACAAAATCCATGTTGTGAACACCTAAACAATATTGATTTCATTAGGTTATGTAAGACAAGGGATTGTGGGCCATTTTGCGCACCAAAACGATCTCGCATTGACTACTTTTTTGCCACCCGAATTTTGGAAACAGAAAGGATAATAATAGACTAGGTTGTACTTTCCGTTTCTATTATTCTTCCTTTCACTTGAATCTTCATGCATGTGACAACTAGGTACGCAAATATTGACTAAAAACACTTACTTTTTAATGGATAAAAATAAATCATCAGTAATAACGAATTAATATTGAATTAATAGGTACATGAATTAATATTGACCTTAAGTGCACCAATACTTATCTGGTTCACACAGCACATTTCATACCACCGTTTGTGAGCCGCAAGACAGGTGGTGGTTACGTCATGCCATGTGCTGTAGGGTCCATCGGGAGTCATTACGTGGAGATTTAAGATGAGTGTTTGTTTCTAAACATAAAAATTAAATATTAATGAAGCCACTGTTTTCTGTAGCTAGCCACACTTGTCTCCAAGGTTTTGATCATTTAATGCTTCCCATTTTCTATAAATGTAACTCCCAATCCTCCATTTTTATCAAGGCGATTTTTCTGTATCTGTTGTAGATAGTGAAACGATCTGAATTTTGGAGAGTATTTCCAACAATAATACATCCATGTCTCAAACAACTCGTTTCAGGCTTGGGAATATGTACCAGAGGTCCAGGCATGAAGTACAGATCAATGGGGTGAGGCAAAGTCTGTCAGGATTACTAATGTTGAATTCGTTGCAGACGGGGTTGTCGAATTTGAACACAGCTCAACAATAACACCCGAGCAGATCGGTATATGTTTTCCATAATCTATTCCTTTGTCAAATGAAGCGGGTGTTGTTCAAGTAAGAATTAGGGGGCTTGAATTGCTTACTCCTCTAATATACCGACCAAATAATGATGTAATTTAATGTCCTGTGTCCTTCCTTGTTACACCCAGGAAACGAGCTGAAAAAACTGAGATTGCGGCCCACTCTTCTCACGGTTGTACTAAAGCAATGATGGATGGTAAGCCAGTATTCCCTTTTATTTCTTTGTTTTCCTCTGTGAAAATTGGGCCTCCATTAAGGCCTCCTATGGATTTGGGTGATGTGGATCGAGGAGATTGCAGCAGAGGTGTGTGTGTGGGCGGGCGGGCGGATGCAGAACAGGCGGGCGAATCGGACCGGGCCGGGCCGGACGGATGCAGAAGAGGAGCGCGGGCGGGCAAGGTGGGGATGCAGGGGAGGCTGACCAGCGGGCGGACAGATGCAGGGGAGGAGTGCGGGCGGTGGATGCAGGATGGAGAATTGAAGCTCTGCCGCAGAAGAGGAGTGTGGGTGGGCAAGGTGGGGAGGCAGGGGAGGTGGGGGACTGGCTGGCAGGCGGGCGGGCGGATGCAGGGGAGGACAGGGGAGGAGTGCGGACGGTGGCTGCCGGATTGCCCGGGAAGATTGAAGCTCTGCCGGATGGTTGGGGAGGGATGAATCTACCGGATGACCATGGAGGAGGGCAAGCTGGTTGGCATATGCAGGAGAGGTGGGCGATCTGGCCGGATGAGGGGAGGTGGACGGACTGGCCGTAGGATGTAGAACAGGTGGCCGGGCTGGGCCGGAAGGATGGAGAAGAGGAGTGTGGGCGGTGGATGCCGGATGCCCCGGGAGGATGGAAGCTTTGTCAGATGGCTCAGGGAGGATGAAGCTCTGCCGCAGAAGAGGAGTCCAGGCGGGCAAAGTGAGGATGCAGGGGAAATGGGTGGGCGGGCGGATGCAGGGGAGGAGTGCGGGATGGCCCGGGGAGGGATGGAAGCTGTAGGAAATCAATAGAACAGTAAGTGCCCTTGCATCTGTTGAGGTGGAGACAGCAGCAGGGACCAACCGCACCAGAGAGGTGGAGGATGGGCGCGCAAGGTGGGGATGCAGGGGAGGTGGGCGGGCGGATGCAGGTGATGAATGCGCGCGGTGGATACCGGATGACCGGGGAGGACTGAGCTCTGCCGGATGGCCGGGGAGGGAAAAAGCTCCTCCGGATGGCCAGGGAGGAGGGCGGGCTGGTTGGCGGATGCAGGGGAGGTGGGCGGACTGGCTGGAGGATGTAGGGGAGGTGGGTAGAGTGGCGGGCGGATGCAGGGGTGGTGGATGCATGCAGCAGAGGAGGAGGGCGCATGCAGCTGAGGTTGGGGGGAGGAGGGTTGGTGTAGGGGATGAGTGAGGTGGGGGATGAGTTGTGGATGATGGGCAGGCCGCAGGAGTAAGGTTTTGCAGCGGTTTGGGGGAGCTGTTTTACTGATTATAGTAACAATTTTTTTGTTTCTTAAATCCTCCTTGTTGTGCAGGAATAAACGGAGCCAAATTGACGGTCGACTCTGCCAACTGCCAAGCATATCAGCAGTGTCAAGTGCAAAAGCTTTTTGTTATGGCTTCTGTTTTAGGAAAGGAAACAACAAATATAGATGAGATTGTACTTCCAGTTCCAATTTGCAGTGCATTGTAGTTTCGTTATTTCTGTGCACAATAAGGAAAGCTTCTTTTGATAATCAACAGTGTAATCATATGCTAATATTCTATAAAAAGGTGCGTACAAAATTAAGTGTTTTATATTTAGCTTTCACTTTTTATTAACGGAAATAGTCGGTACTGGTACTTACGGCGGCAGATCTATTTTTTTACTATTACAAGGAATTTGTCGATTTGAGTACTCACGTGCACAAGTATATTATTAACCTATAATAAGATAAGCATTAAATAATACCGCGAAAAAACGTGACAGCAAAATTTGCACCTTAATTTCATTGCTTTTTCCAAGCGGTCTCCCTTCGCTTTCGGAGCCGAACGAATCAAAATTCGAGCGTTTTTATTTAATATTATTTAATATTATAAAACTGATAATAGACCTACATTAATTCAGGAGTGGGGATTTATAAAAATTAAATCTTAAGGATATAGAGGTTCAGCTTTAAGATATAGAAATACAATGTTTTGATTAGTATTAAAAAACAATTTCGATTTTAATTATTGTGGCTTAATGTGTCAAGTGAATGCAACGTCAAAGGTTGAACGTAAAAAATGTATGTTTAAAAAGTTGCTTGCCTTTTTTAATATTGGAGGATGTTAAGGCAATTTATTTTAAAGATTTTTTAAAAAATATTGTGAATTATATTTATATTAATTTTGAATTATATTTCTATTTTCAATTTATATGATATGTTTATATTAATAATATAATCATTAAAAAATAAACTATAAAGAGTATTTATATCAAAAGTAGTTCAATAGTTATATCGATTGTAATTGATATATAGTATTTTATAATTTTAACAAGGATTTTGTTGTTAAATTTATAAATACTTTATTAAAAAATTAATGCAATATCATAAGTGTGTACTAATCATTATTAATCTTTCAATGTCTTAATATAACATAAAAAATTTATACTAATAACTATTGATCACTAACAAGCTTTGGTAAACATTACGTGGTGATTCTTGACATGATTTATTGTAATAATCTTGGATGTCATGCATATCAACATCATGTCCTTCTCGTAAGCTTGACCCTGCCATTCTGACTTCTGATTTGGATTGGAACATAATCAACAAATAGCACATTGATTGGGATATATCCAGACCAACTGCTAAGATAAAGCATACCAGACCCAACATTGCTTGGGTTGCTCCTCCTAAAAGATGGATCAAAATTAATGTTGATGGGGCGACCAAAGGAAATCCTAGGCTGACAGGTTGTGGGAGAGTTGCTTGTGATTACAATGGTAGGCTTGTCTTAGCAATGACACTCCCATTGGTCACCCAGACAAACCACTTTGTTGAGGCAAACACAACTTACATTGGGCTTCAAATAGCTATACATGTAGGGTACAAGAAGGTTTGGTTGGAAAGTGACTCTCTAAACATCATTAATTGCTTGATTAAAAAGACATCCCCTAGCTGGACTATTAAACATCTAATTCGAGAATGCTTTGATATGATTTCCAAGTTGGTTGAAATTAAAATCTCCCATGTTTTTAGGGAAGGCAATAAGGTTGCAAATCACATGGCAAATCTTGGCGTGGTTAGTGATGATATCAAATGGTGGTGCGAGAGGGATTCCTTTCCATTTCATTTGTGTGAGCTATCTCGAAAGGACGTCAATAATCTCTCATCGATAGAGTATTAATTATGCCATCATTTCACATGAGTAAAGGTATTCCTAGAAAGAAGTGGAGTCAACCTTCCAGATTGTTCCTATGGGTCTGGTTTTTTATCATCTGGTTTAACCCTGATTTTCATGTGAATACCAAAATTTGCAGTGGTAATAGTTATATGGGGGAGAGAATAACAAAATAGAACTGTCGTCGTGCGAGTTATGGGAGGAAAAATAGGAGCTATGGACAGAAGTTGTCGACAATGGTTTGGAACCATATGTTAGAAAACTCCATGGTCAGGACCACAAGCTAAAGGAAAGGTTTGTTAAAGGTTGGAACAAAGGGGTGCTTAGCGTTTATGGTACTAAATTTATGATTGACGAGCCCTTCATAGCTAAGATCACAGGGTTGAGTATGTGTTCTCCTTGATTTCAGCGCGGCTAAAATCATGAGGCAACCCTACGAAACTAGTTCATTTTGTACCTCACGTCCTCCGGGAGATGTTGATCGACTCTGTCGGTTAGCCCCTTTTTGCTTTCCGCTTTTTGTTTTTCTTGTTTTTTAGTTCTTTTGATTTTGCAGTTTTGCCTGCAGGTCGGACTTTCAAGATCTTCCTTTGTTAGATCTACACATCGGATTTTAAAGTTCGATGTGCAATATTTTTGAATCTTCCCATGCACATCAGACTTTAAAGTCCGACTTGCAGGTAGTTCTTCTTTTGCAAATCGGACTTTAAACTACAGGGACTTTTCCCTTGCACATCGGACTTTAAAGTCCGATGTGCAATTTGGCAATAGAGTCTTGCATGTTGGACTTTAAACTCCGACTTGCAAGAGGTTTTATTCCGCATGTCGGACTTTAAAGCCCGACATGCATGGCGCGCTAGGCATTAATGTTGGCATTAATTGCTTAATATGAGGGTTTATTTATTAATTTTTGAGTCATTATTCCTCATTTCAGTTGCTAATTGTTTCTCCTCGCATGCCCTCTTTCTCTTCTCTTCCATTTCGGCTCTTGATTGTCTTGCTGATTCAACGATTTTTGTCGATCGTTGTGGTTGAGGTAGGTTTTTATTTTCATTTTGGATTTTTTCCGTTTGTTGGCATCTTCTCTTTTTGTTCTTGCCCTTCCTTTCTATTTTCATTTTCGAGATTAGGGGCACATCGGATTTTAAAATCCGATTGCCCTTGGTCTCTTTTTCTTCCCTTTTCTTTACCCTGCATGTCGGGTTTCAAATCCCGACATGCAGGTGAAGGATTAATGTCTCCTACATATCGGGCTTTAAAGTTTGATATGTAGAATCAGGTTTGTTTGGTTGACATGTCAGGTTTTAAAACCCGACATGTCAACCTTATGTTCTTCATGTGCACATCAGACTTTAAAGTCCGATATGCACATTCTTTGTGCATACTTCCACTCCACATCAGACTTTGAAGTCCGATGTGCTAATATCTGCCCCCCATCTCACACATCGGACTTTAAAGTTTGATATGCGAGGAAGATGTTTTACCCTTGCACATCGAGTCCGATGTGAAAATTTTGATGCTTAAGGTGCAGATCGGACTTTTTTCTCCAACCTACCAATTTTTGACAGATTTGTTCCTAAGTTCGTTCTGGCTCCGAATTCTTGATCCGTTTGATAAAATTTTGTTTTCTAATGATGATGATTGTCAAAAAAGATAATTCCCAGTGTTGGATGCAATCCTTTGCAAATGTCAAAGCCCTCTCAAGACAAATCCTAGTCTTCTTCAAGTCGGTTGGAATCTTCTCCAAGCAAGTTGTCAGCAAAGAAGATGAAGTACAAGTATGATAAATACTTGAATATGTATCTAGAAAGCTCAGTTGACTCCAATATCAAGGAGATAAGAGATACAAAGATTGGTCATGTGAGTATGCAAGAATTCATTGATCGAGTTGAGAAAGCGCCTTCACATCTATCGAACCTAATCAAATCAGAGTTGCACAAGTATGCTTCCTTTCCAGTAGCAGCTCACGATCTAGACTTCGTACTTGCAGTGGAGAATTATTTTGATCCAAATACGAGACAGGTAAAAGATGTTGACTAGAATGTGGTCGTGACATTAGACAACGTTTACTTCAACAGTGTGTTCAAGGGTTCTACAGTTGAGGAAGTGGCTGATATTACTCAGGAATATTTTGAAAAAAATGATGCAAAGTGTAAAAAGATAATTAATATGGTTTTTCTCTCTACTACTAGAAATTCCACCACATCTAGATGGCCAAAATATTTTCATAGAAGTGACTTCAATGAAGAGTATAATGATATGGTCACGATGTTGGCACGAGTGAAAGGCTTGAAGGATTCCCACTATTTCCAAAACTAGATGTGTTACTACTTGAATATAATCAGGAAAGGAGCTGCCAAGATAAACTGGGGCTAGCAAATCAGTGATGCGCTTTGTGCACAACTAAAAGAGGTCAAGGTAACACTAAAATTCTACATAACCTCATACCTTGTATATGCAGTTTCCCCATGAGGCAATATCCAAGCCTGTCTACAAAGGGTGAAAAAAGGTTGGTACCTATTTGGAACTATTATAACCAACTCACAATCAATAGTCAAGGGAGTCATTTCAGAAGGGTTAATGATGCTTTCTTTGTTGTATGGAAGTGTATGTTTGATAAAGACTTGCAGAAAAAGAGACTGTCAGAAGCAACATATAGAAATGTTTCTCATTTTGGATGTGTCTTTCTTCAGTTCCCTACATTCACTTACTTCTAGATATGATGTTTCTCAGGAGGACCCTTCATTTTGCCAAGATATCCATCTGACAAAATTATACTCATGGAGTCAGCAATTGATTTATGTGCATGAAAAGCAGTCACAAGCTCATAAGACTAGCTTGAAGTTCCCAAAATCCATTGGCCGGTATTCAGTTATGACCAATCCCAAGGCTAAGAGCATGGGAGAGGAAATGCAATGGAATACCATAAGGAGATTCAAAGATTGAAATAATTTTGATTTTCGTGGCATGAAATATAAACTCAAAAGGAATTACACCCATGTATTCAGATTTGAGGATGTATGGGTAGATTGCCAAGATGAAGAAGACGTAAGGAAAATGGATTTCAGTCGCCTTACATTAGAGCAGATTGAAAATATGGATTTGGCCAAAATTTCGATGACCATGGAGGATACTGATGACATAGTAGACCCAGTTTATTATGAACAGAAAATTGTTGATTCTCCACTCCCACTTGTGCAATGGTCAAAGAAGGAGAGTAAATCTATTACTCAAATAATTTCCCCTATTTTGGCAAATACCAATGCATGGTTGCTAAAAAAGGAAATTAGAATGAAACAACTTCCTGCCAGTTCTAGTGATGATGACAATAGTGTTGGTCTAGTTGGTAAAACAGCTACAGTTGAAACGAGGACCAAAAGCAAAGCGGATCTGCAAGCACCACCATCAATCCCTTCGACACAATCTAAGGGTAAAGGGCCTAAAATTAAATTTATAATTAAAGGGTCTAAAAAAGGTGAGTCTTCTTCAACAGTGCAAGAGACAACCACAAGGAGCTAGAGTAGTAGTTTATTAGGTAAACTTAGAAAGAAAAAGAACCAGAAGAAGGTGAAATTCCTCATCAAGAGGAAGTACAAGTTGAAGAACCAACACATCATGGAGAGGGTAATACTCCTGCCATCTCACAGGTATCAACTCATTCAGAGGTGATTATTCATTCTATTGAATCCGACTCAAATCAAGAAGATGAGGGATTTGATGATGAAGAGTTAAATATGGAAATGACACAATCAGAGACTGCTCTACAATATTTCATACTATCCAATTTTCTAGTTTGGATGATATTCCTTCATCCACTATAGAATCCTCAATGTTGGATTTTACTGAAGCTATGGAGCAGGCATTTGCAGAACAACAGATGGTTAATTTACCGTCTGCAACGATCATAGCAGAATTTCCACCCCTTGTAAGTATTGAGATTACCACTAGTGTACCTTCCACTCTTCCATCTATAGTTGTTACAAAGGAGGTGTCAATAGCTACTATTGTTGCTAGATCAGCTGGCATATCATTGGACACTTCAACCTTGATACCAATGATGACCTCTACAATCGTTGCAACCTCAAGTTAGCTTGCATCTCAAATACTAGTTAATACTCAGTAGGAGACTACCACTCCATCTACCAACCCAAAATTACCATGGCTAAAATCATGAGGCAACCCTACGAAACTGGTTCGTTTCGTACCTCACGTCCTCCAGGAGATGTTGATTGACTTTGTTGGTTAGCCCCTTTTTGCTTTCCACCTTTTGTTTTTCTCATTTTCGAGTTCTTTTGATTTTGTAGTTTTGCTTGGGCACATCGGACTTTAAAGTCCGATGTTCAATATTTTTGAATCTTCCCCTATAGATCAGACTTTAAAGTTCGACCTGCAGGTAGTTCTTCTCTTGCAGATCAGACTTTAAAGTCTGACTTGTAGGGACTTTTCCCTTGCACATCGGATTTTAAAGTCTGATGTGCAGTTTGGCAATAGAGGTTTGCATGTCGGACTTTAAAGTCCGACTTGTAAGAGGTTTTATCCTACATGTCGGACTTTAAAGCCCAACATGCATGGCGTGCTAGGCATTAATTACTTAATATGAGGGTTTATTTGAGTCATTATTCCTCATTTCACTTGCTAATTGTTTCTCCTCACATGCCCTCTTGCTCTTCTCCTCCATTTCAGCTCTTGATCGTCTTGCGGATTCAATGATTTTTGTCGATCGCCGTGGTTGAGGTAGGTTTTTATTTTCATTTTGGGTTTTCTTCTGTTTGTTGGCATCTTCTCTTTTCGTTCTTACCATTCCTTTCTGTTTTCATTTTCGAGATTAGGGGCACATTGGATTTTAAAATTTGATTTCCCCTGGTCTCTTTTTCTTCCCTTTTCTTTACCCTACATGTCGAGTTTCAAATATTGACATGCAGGTGAAGGATTAATGTCTCCTACATATCGGGATTTAAAGTTCGATATGCAGGATATGTCCTTCCTGCCAACGAGTTGAGTTTTAAAACCCAATGTGTTGGCAAGAGGTTTTTGTTTACATATAGTCCGATATGTAGAATCAAGTTTGTCTGGTTGACATGTCGGGTTTTAAAACCCGACATGTCAACCTTATGTTCATCCTGTGCACATTGGAGTTTAAAGTCCGATATGCACATTCTTTGTGCATACTTCCACTGCACATCGCACTTTAAAGTCCGATGTGCTAATAATATCCTTCCCCCATCTCGCACATCGAACTTTAAAGTCTGATATGTGAGGAAGATGTTTTAACCTTGCACATCAGACTTTAAAGTCCGATGTGCAGATTTTGACTCTTAAGGTGCAGATTGGACTTTTTTCTCCGACGTACCAGTTTTTGACAGTTTTGTTCCTAAGTCCGTTCTAGCTCCGAATTCTTGATATGTTTGATAAAATTTGGTTTTCTAATGATGATGATTGTCAAAAAAGCTAATTCCCGGTGTTGGATACAGTCCTTTGCAAATGTCAAAGCCCTCTCAAGACAAATCAGAGCCTTCTTCAAGTCAGTTGGAATCTTCTCCAAGCACATTGTCAGCAAAGAAGATGAAGTACAAGTATTATAAATACTTGAATATGTATCCAAAAAGCTCAGTTGACTTCAATATCAAGGAGGTAAGGGATACAGAGATTGGTCATGTGAGTATGCAGGCATTCATTGATCGATTTGAGAAAGCACCTTCACATCTATCGAACCTAATCAAATAAGAGCTGCACAAGTATGCTTCCTTTCTAGTAGCAGCTCACAATCCAAAATTTGTACTTGCAGTGGCGGATCATTTCGATCCAAATACGAGAAAGGTAAAAGATGCTAACTAGAATGTGGTAATGACATTAGATAGCGTTTACTTCAAAAGTGTGTTCAAGGGATCTGCAGTTGAGGAAGTGGCCGATATTACTTAGGAAAGTGCTCAGGAATATTTTGAGAAAAATGATGCAAAGTGTAAAAAGATAATTAATACGGTTTTTCTCTCTACTGCTAGAAATTCCACCACTTCTAGATGGCCAAAATATTTTCATAGAAGTGATTTCAATGAAGAGTATAATGATATTGTCACCATGTTGGCACGAGTGAAAGGCCTGAAGGATTCCCACTATTTCCAGAACTAGATGTGTTACTACATGAATATAATCAGGAAAGGACCCGCCAAGATAGATTGGGGTGAGAAAATCAGTGATGCGCTTTGTGAACAACTAAAAGAGGTCAAGGTAACACTAAAATTCTACATGAACTCATACCTTGTATATGTAGCTACGTCCATGAGGCAATAGCCAGGTCTATCTACAAAGGGTGACATAAGGTTAGTACCTGTTTGGAACTATTATGACTATTGGCATTATACACTCAAATGAGAATAGTTGATGTTGTCATTGATGGCAACCAACTGGTAACATGGTTCATAGGTTACATCGGCAACAAACGTCATCTACCAACATCCAATCTACACCGACAGAAGATCTTACTGGAACTCCTAGCCGACATGGAAATTATATTGTTTTGTATTGTAATATTATTATATAGTCTACATGATGTATTGTAAAGACTTATATGTATGATATCTTATAGGTCATTTTGTAAGCATGAATGCAAGTAAGGAAACATAATGAATGCAAGCGGTATATGAGAGCAAATAACTGTATATGCATTATGATGTAATTATTTTATGAGCAAATAAGAGAAAAGCAGAGCAAAGCAAGGTTTATTGTAGAAGTATGACAAAGCTTAAACCGGTACTGAATCCAGCATTGTAGATGCTATTTTGAGCAGTACATTATCATTGGATTTAACCATCCAATTGTGTAGTCAGCGTGACTCCATTTTTGTGATTGAGCAGTGAGCTCTAGGTTGTTGGCCTTCTTGCATGTGCAGGCCCCTATTGTATAAGTAATATTTATTCACATTGGCCAGTGAGTAAATATTGTGGGTCACAAATCCCACCGAGGTTTTCCCCCTACCGGGTTTCCTTGCCAAAAATATCTATGTTATGGTGTGCATTGATGGTTATACTTTTGTTTCTCTTTACTGCATTATAATTTGCTTACCGGTATATTAATTTGGGTTATAAAGTTGCAAACAAGTTTAAATCTTTCACTAACTAGTTAGACACTGATTCACACCCCCCTCTCAGTGTCTTTGGGACTAATCAAGTATCTAACAATTGGTATCAGAGCCTAGTCCTCTATTTGTAGAAGCCTAACAACTTGAGGAAGACTCTGAAACCAGTACCAATGGAAAGTTTGAGACAATGGTTGGAAGGAGCTCTTGAAGATTTTGATGCAGAAAAATTGAAGAATATCAAACTAGAAGATGAACTCAGAACTGCTCAGGAATTCATCAAAGCACTTCAAGATAACCTAGTTATAGCAAAGAATAAGAGAAGAGAATTACATGTGCAATTGCAAAACCAAGATGATGAAGAAAAAGAAACTCTTAGAGATATTGCAGAGAATTGAGACAAGAGAATAATAACATGAAGAATGAGATGCAAAATTTAACCATGAGACTATGCAAGGATATTGAAGATAGAAAGAGGAATGAAGAAGATTTGGCCAAAAGACTTAATGAAAGATCAGATGAATCTCTAAGGCTTAGTTATGAAAATGATATGCTTAAAACTGATTTGATTCACATGCAACATGACAAAGAGGAACTTTTGAGACAAGTTAGCACTTTGGAAAGTGAATTGGTCACTACAAATGAATACAAAGACAAATTCAAGAAGAGTTCAGATAATCTTGATGATATGCTGAAAAGTTAGAAACCTGATGGAGAAACAACTGGACTTGGATTTGAGCATGGAGAAAGTTCTGGGACTGCAAACAATCATGATCACAACAAACCAGTAAGGCAACCTAATGCTTATAAATTTAATGGTAAATGTTTTAATTGCAACAAATATGGTCATAGAGCAAATCAGTGCAGATTTAGGAATAATCAGAATACAAACTTACCCACCAATCAATGTTCCAAATGCAATAAAAATGGTCATAACTCAGACAATTGCAGAATGAATGTGAAATGCTATGTTTGTGGTAGATTTGGACATTTATCTAATCAATGCAGAACTCAAACCGGTCAAGGTTATGGAAAGGCTATTCAAAGAAACAATGTAAATTGTTATGCATGTAACAAGATTGGGCATATTGCAAAAATTTGTAGAAGCAAGAATGTACCGGCGAACAATAAAGGATCCAATAAAAAAGGAAAAGAAAAGGTGACTAAAATCAAGCAAGAATTTTCTAAACAATCGATTAGGAAGAGAGATCAGAGAAGTGATGAATCTGTCACTACACTGGTAGAACAGGGTAATCTTGCACTGGCAGGAAATTCTTCATCTAAGGAATAATCCTTAGGGGTAAGGCAACAACTTGAAAATCATGCATTTACCCTCGGTTGGTGGTAAGAAGTTATATTTCTTCTTTACTGACAGATATGTGGAGTTTTCACTTCACCAACGAAGCATTTATTGTAGTTGTAAATTAATTTTTGGTTATAAAGGCTCGGTAACTTCTCATTTTAATTCACCAAGAATCCAAGCATTCGAAGAGAGTGAAATGGAGCAAAGGAACTCTAAAGGCAAAGTAGCAAGGTCTCTTCAGAGCATTCAAGAATATCTCAGCTAAAAGGTATTTATCTTTCACAATGGCATCTTCATCTTCTGTTCCTGAATTCGTAGAAAACCCTACCATTGTGGAGAACATAAAATGACCTAGACCCGTTTTCAAGATCATTCTTAAGATAACAAAATTGGATGACTTTATTGGTGCATTTTTTATAATCCCAAAGGGAGTCGCGTTTGCTGAAGACCCTAGGGCATACATACATTGTTACATAGAAAGTTTAGGGTCTGAAGATTTGATGAACATGTACATGAATGTATTCATTGACAAGAATGGCTTAGTGAAACCGGAACATAAGGTAGTTGAGGATTTAGGTTCCATAGATATCCTCCATATGTCAAAATTCTCAGATGAAGTCATCCGCTATGTCCTTAGTAGGGTTCATGGTGAATTTATGTGGTTGGACTCAGTATTTAAGATTACCAAGGAAGCTATAAGGGTTGTTTTGATTAAGTAAAAGTAGGTATTTGAAAGGTACCTGAACCTTGTACAAGCTAGGAGAACAGAACTGCTAGATAAAGTGCCTGATCACTTCAAAAAGACAAAATGATCCTACCAAGAGGAATCAGCTAACATAACATAACATAAAAACCTGGAACAGACAACAAAAGGAAAGCATAGAGACAACAAAAAGATAGAACCTAGGACACCAATAGAGACCTAAATACTATTCATAATTTCTTCAGCATGAACAACCATTTGTTTCATGTTGCTTGCTGAAGTCTTTAGTTCCTCCAGCTCACGACCTTTGATGTCGCCCTTGATCTTTGTGTTAGGTCTGGTCCTCCTTTCATGACCCTTCTTGTCTGATTGCTATTTATCACCATCCTTCTCAACATTGTTTTAAAACCTATTTATGAGGATGTTCATGTTGTCCACAGACGATTTGAGGATTTGGAAATTTTGGTCTGCGATCGTCTTAACGTTGAGTTCCAACCTGTCAATTCTACTGCCAAAGTCATTCATTTTATTTTCCATTTCTTTTCTATCTCCCATCTCATTGACCTTTTTTTTCGTTGCTATGATTTTTCCAACCATACATTCAATAGCTTTTGCATTATGCAGAACGACAACCAATTCTTTAACATGTTCAGCCAGGGGCTTGTCACCAACCGTAACTCTTGCAATAGCATGTGTATCAGTTTTCAAACTGTTGATATTCTTCACCATGGTAGCGATGGTCTCACAGAAGGCTTTAACGGTATCATCATCATCTTTGCCACTTTATCCCCTTTATCCTCCTTTTGCAGACCTATGGTATTCACAACCTCGATATTGCCCATCACTGGGTTACCCTCCCCTTCTTTATCCTAACCCTCAATCTTCTTGTTTTCATCAGCCTCCTCCTCAGAGTCAACCAGAATGTGGTTGATATCTGGGTTGTTACCTTTTTTAGTGATCTTCCTCTGAATCTTCTTTCCAGCAACTTTCCCTTTCTTTTTTTTAACAAATTTTTTCTCAAAAGATTCAGTCTCAGATTCTGACATTTCTGAATCCACAATAATCCTTCTCTTCTTGGCCCTATTTCTCCCTTTTTTGCTAGTATCTTCTAATTCTCTCTCTGTCTCCGATTCGAAGTTAAATCCACTATCTTCACTCTCTGTTGTCTCATCTCTTGCTTTTTTGCCCTTAATAGGCTTTTCAATACACTTCCCCTTAAGCATTTTATAAACCAGGACCATAAGCCCTTGGTGGAGGGCATGGTCGCCTTTGGGGTCCTTCTGAACCTCCTTTACAGTATGATCCATTGAGCATGCTAGGTAATAAGGTAGGCTCACCTTTTCCCCATGACGGAAATGGTTGAGCAGGACAAAGTGATGCCCGTAGGCTTTGGTAAACCTACCGTCTAAGGTAATGTAAGCTATAGAGGCAAATAAAACAAACCTCCATGGCCTACCAATTCTCTTTGGAGCATGGTAGGAGTTGTCAATTTTGATCATCTTTCTCCTCTCTTCATCCGTAATAGGAAACTTATCTACTGCTTTATCTGATATGCCTCGATCCCTGTAAAATTTCATTCCCTCAGTAGTCATCCCAGTGGCCTCGGTAATGACCTCTTCATCAACATTCATCATCTGGGAACCGATAAGGATTTTACCATTTTTCCAGTTCTTGATGAAATAACTAGTGATTGTGGGGTCTTTCCCACTTAACCTCTCCATGAAAACATTCAGCCCCCCCTATTGAAGGATATCCTAGACTTCTATATTCTTTCTCCAGTCAGAGCAGGAAGTGGGTTTGAATCTTTTCTTGTTACCTCCCATATTTCCGACACCTTCCTTGCAATTCCTTCTCTCAGCTTGATAACCTCTCCTCTAGTTTCTATGGGTACTCTGTAAGAACGCCCAGAATCCGTGCTAGATGATAATGATAAGACACCTATATAAATGCTCATTATCTTCCATAAAACCCTGCATCGAAAAAGGCGGAAGAAGCATAAAAAATAATGATTAAAAGTACCACTTTTCCTTGTCTAGCTCCGATCCTAATTAAGAAGAGATTTCATTTCACTTGCAATCTCCATTTCACCATAATTAGTAATGATGTCTCCCGATTGGCAAGCCAGATTGGCTGCCCAATCAACATAGGAATTGGCCTCCCTATACACGTGTAAAAACACACATGTCAAATTCAACCCTGATTTTCCTAGTAGCTTTAATAGTATTACTAATAGACCAAGAAGGCAGGAATTTCATGTTTAAACAATTGATTATGTTTAAAGAGTCTCCTTCACACCACACTTTAGTGCATTTAGCTTCCTTGGCAAGGATCATCCCATGGTAAGCCGCCATGGCTTCAACAACATGATTAGTCCGATTTCCTATGGGAATGCTTTTAATTATTTTGCATATTCCCCATTCATCCCTTAGGATCACTCCACATCCTGTGACACCCGGGTTACCCTTTGAGGCCCCATCAAAATTGATTTTCATCCATCCCTTGGGCAGACTGATCCATGTCACACCCTCTCTAGGGTTGATCTGAAAGCTCTCTTGACCCTTTAATCTCCACTTTTTGTAGATAAATTGATCATCCTTATCTTGAGGATTATCAATACCACCTATTATATTCATATTCTCCACTATACTTCTTATTTTTTCAAACACAATTTTAGCCTTAGTAGTCTTTTCTCTGAAAACTCTATTGTTTCTCTCTTTCCATATGCCCCAACACATGTGAGCAATTTTCCATAATAAGGTTGTACATTTATTTCTTGAAGGACGGTGCCAAGAATTGAAAATCTCCTGAATCAACTTGGGGAAACCCCAACTGACTTTGAAATGGTCCAAGCAACTTCCCCATACACCAGTAGAAAAAGGGCAATGAAAGAGCATATGATTTATAGTCTCCTCATTCTGCTTACAAAGAATACAAAAACTAGGCATACCAATACCTCTTTTTCTGATATTCTTAGTAGTGAGAATTTTATCTTGAAGAGTTGTCCAAAAGAAAATGTTAATCTTAGGGGTGAGGCCTTTCACCCATGCTTTAGCCTAGCATGGGCTTTCCATGTTGCTGAACTATTGATGATATAGAGAAGACACTGTAAAAGTACCACTAGCAGTGAGTTTCCAAATTAAATGATCTTCTGCTTCAATCCTCACCATAGAGTTCATTACTTTATTCAAACTACCCAAAGACTGGTCCACCTGAGATAAGTCCTTCCACTGTCCATCTGTCCAGTAATCCTCCACCTTGGTTCCAAATTTTTCCTTGCATTGATTCTGAAATCTATTCCACTCAGGGTTTTCATTCAAAGGGGTCTCCAAAAGCCAGGGGTCATCCTAGAACTGGATAAGACTCCCTTTCCCCGATTTCCATTTTGCACCTTTGACAATTAAGTCTCTTGTTCTAGAGACATTTTTCCAAATATTGGATCCAATTGGGATACTCTCCGCTTTGAGAAAGCTTTGAAGTGTCGGACATTGACTTTTATATTTGTTATCCCATATCATTTTCCACTCTCCTTGGTTTCTATAACCTCTCCAAATCTGCTTGGCCATAAGGAACTCATTTATGTCTCTTATTCTTCTTAGGCCCAAACCTCCTTTGTTTATAGGCTTGGAGAACTTCTCCCAAGCAATCAAGTTCATTCTCTTCTTGTCCTCAACCCCTGTCCATAAAAAAGTTCTATGAATCTTTTCTATGGCCTCCGCATACTTAGCAGGGATTCTAAACAAACTGATGGTGTAGAGAGGAATACTTTGTAGAGTGGATTTCAGCAATTGAACCTTACCTGCTTGACTGAGAAGAGCACCCTTCCATCCAGATAGCTTCTTGTGGAATTTATCCACCAGGGTTCCCCAAAAAGTATCTGGAGGATCATGGCACAAGGGAAGCCCCAAGTAAGAAGCAGGCAAACTACCAATTTGACACCCCAGAATATTACTAATTTTAATCCTCCTTCTCTCTAGGGTATTGATAAAATAAACAAAGCTTTTGGACCAGTTAATAAGTTGACCAGTGGCATCTCCATAGTTATCCAAAACCTTTTTTAATCTTCTAGAATCCTTTACTGTAGCTTTCCCCATTATTATAGAATCATCAACAAACTGCTGATGGGAACAAGTTTGATCCACCAAGGAAGGATTCAAACCACAAAACTCCCTTTTCTCAACCATCTTACCAATACATCTCCCCAGACATTCCACCATAATGATAAAGAGAACCGGGGATAGAGGGTCTCCCTGCCTGAGACCTCTAGAAGCTTTAAAGAAAGGAGAGGGAGATCCATTCATTAAAATAGAGAAAGAAGCCGAAGAGACAAGTTTCCTTATAAGACTAATACTTCTGGAGCTGAAGCCAAAAGCTGAGAGAACATCCATCATAAAATCCCAATCCACTCTATCATAGGCTTTAGAGAGGTCCAGCTTCAGAAAAAAGCCTTCTTTTTTGGAGAAAGTCAGAGAATGAATGTTTTCATGGACAGAGATGATTGAACCTAAAATTTGTCTACCCAGGACAAAACCACTTTGCTGGGGTGAGATGATGGAAGGGAGCAACTTAAGAATTCTAGAGGTAAGAACCTTAGAGATTATCTTATAAAGAGAGTTGCATAGACTAATAGGTCTAAAGAGATCCATAGAGTTAGCCCCCATCTTTTTGGGGATTAGAGAAATAAAAGTGCCATTAACTTCTTTCAAAAAATTTCTAGCACCAAAAAATTATTTCACAGCTCTAGTAACATCATCTCCAATAATATGCTAGTACATTTGAAAGAAGAACAATGGAAAGCTGTCCGGACCTGGGGCCTTGTTTCCCTCAAAGGAGTTGACAACTATCAGAATTTCATCATGGGAAGGGATAGCAGTCAAGTGAGCATTTTGATCATCCCCTAAAATGGTAGGTATATTGTCCAGAAGGTCCCTTTGGGCCTGTGTATCCAGATTTTGATCCTTTGCCAGTAAGTTGGAGAAAAAGTCTAGAGCAGCCTTACTCATGGAATCATCTTCTACAACACATCTGCCATTCACTTTGATCTGAACAACTCTATTAATTGCCTTATGTCTTAAGGTGGACATATGGAAGTATTTAGTATTCTTGTCCCCTTCCTTCAACCATACATTTCTTGATCTTTGTTTCCAATAGGTTTCCTCTTTAGCTATAATATCATGATATCTCATAAGAATAGCATCTTCAGTATCTCTAGATGCATTAGTATAACCATTATTCTGTATCTCATCCTGGATTTCCTTGAGCTCTAATAGGGTTGTAGCTTTTGAAGTAAAGATATTCCCAAAGCATTCTTTATTCCACTTCTTCACATTGACTTTAACAATCTTAAGTTTTTTGACCACTTTGTACATAGCATTTCCTTCAATACTAACCTGCAACCATTCCTTGATCTTACTTTCCAGATCTGGGTGTCTAGTCCACATCTTCTCAAATCTATAAGGGAAATGTCTCCTATTCTTTACTTCAGCCGTAAAGGTTATTGGATAATGATATGATCCTGCCTTTATGCGAGAAGATAAGGAGCAGTCATGAAGGTTAAACCAATCTAAGGAAAGGAGAGCCCTATCAAGTCTAACCTGAATCGAGTTCTCACCACTTCTTCTGTTAGTCCAAGTGTATTTGATTACTTGTAGCTCCAGGTCATGAATAGCATTATTGTTTATGAAATCCATCAGGTCCAATCTACTTTCTAGATTAGCTTGACTCCCTCCCTTTTTCTCATTTTCCTTCAAGGGGGTATTGAAGTCTCCCATTATTATCCAGCTGTCCTCAGCAAACCTGCTTCTTAACCCAGTAAGATTTCTCCACATCTCACTTCTACCAGTCTTTGTGTTAGGAGCATATAAGTTAGTTAGGACCCATGTGGTTTCATTCTTATGATGCTTAAATCTAATGCAAGCCAAGTTGTTGTCCTGAATCAGAATCTCACCTTCAACATTGTTTTTGTTCCAGAATGTAACAATTCCTCTTGAAGCACCTTCTGAACTCCCTCCACTGACTCCTCCATGTTTGAACATATTCAGACTTTCAACTTTATCTTTTGCCATCTTAGTTTCTTGAATCAAAAAAATATCAGGCTTTTTATCTCTAATCATACTTTTAACTAAATCATGTTTGTGAGGGCTATTCAGTCCTCGAATATTCCAAGAGATGATTTTCATGGATTTTTAGAAATACTTGCCTCAAAGATGGTTCTTTGGGTACCATCTGCTATATTCCTTCTTGTTTCCATTGATCTCTTTTTAGCATTTGAATGTCTTCATGGAGAAGTGTGTTGTGCTCCTACATCCCCAAGCCTGCTTCTGGTGTTTGTAGTAAGTGTACTATTGATAAGGTTATTGTTATTCTTTTTTTTTTTCTTATTCTTTCTTTTATCCTCTACTACTTCTTCCTCCTGCTTTGGTTCATTCTTCCCTAGCGCCTTTTTGATATCTTCCTCATCTCCCAATTTTGGATCTTGTTCCTCTGAAAAGGCTAGCTTTACTTTTGTTGGGGAAGCTAATGAGATTCCTAATAGCCCTTGGCCCAGGATGTTATCAGGTTGGGCCTCGTGATACCAATCTAATTCTTTATCTTGATCTTGAGAGTTTAAGATGAGGTTAAAATTATCTCCTTCCTCTTTGTTATCTGTGGACTTTTTATCTCCTTTTTTCTCACCTTTGTCTAAGATTAACTCTGTCTTATCCTCTTCCAGTTCCTCTTTCTGATTGTTGTCTTTTTTTCCATGCTCTGAATCCTTATCACTCAACTTCGACTCCTGATGATCTTTTTTAATGCTATCTATTTTCTTTGGTTTGTTTCCCTCTTCACTGGTGAGATCTTCCTCTATCCATCCAATCTGAGACTGTTTCTCTTGATTTGGGTCATTGGACTCCAAGGCTTTTAGAGGCCTATCCACTTTCTTCCAAACCTTAGTTTGGAGGTAGGATTTACCCTCAATACTTGGGCATTTTTTAGCCCAATGTCCAAGTTTTTTACAATGAAAGTAGGCAAAAGGGATTGTTTCATAAACAACGTTCTGCTTCCACTTCCCCAGTTTAGATTATATCTCTATTTCCTCTGGCATGTTTGTATTAGGTCCAACTCCAACATAGATCCTAGCATAAATCAACCTTCTTCTAGATGTCGTAATCTGGTCAATAGTGATAAGCTCCCCAAAGGTATTGGCTATTCCTACAAAAACATCTTCTTCATAGAATTCCATTGGAAGCCCAGGGAGTTTACCCCACTCTGGGACTTGGACCAAAAAATTCTTTCCTTTTTCTACGTTAGGGTACTACTTTTGGATGCACATGATATGTTTACCTATTGCCCATGACCCACTACAGAGAATGTTTCTTCTATCCTCATCACAAGAGAAAGCAAAGGATAGACATCCTTTGTTCATTGCAACCACATCAACCCGACCTTTCAAATTCCACTTTCTTTTGACAAATCCATGAACGATCTCTATATTAGGTCTAGACCCAAAAAAATTACCGATCAATGTATTTTCCATTCTAGCAATGTTTTGGTCTATGATTTGATTTGGAATAGCAATAGCAAACTTACCCTGAGACACATTCGAGGTGTTTTTAACAGGAGGCAATGAGGACTTACCTTTAGGTTTAGCTCTGAATAGAGAGGACCACTTACGTGTATGTCCATTCAAATTGGGTCCCCCCTTAAGATCCTCGGGGGTCGATGAAAGAACCTTATCCAGATGATCTTTTCCTTCCATTGTGTTCTCTGAACCACTAGTTGCTTGTTGTCCTTGAGATCCTTATGAGTTGCCGGCTTCTATTTTTGAAGTTTGGGCCTACCCTTTCCCGCTCTCATCTACTAGCCGCTCTTCACGTGGTCTTGGTGCTCCCCCTGGGTCCCCCAGATCTAAGGGAGCATTGGGATCCTTACTATCTGAGCCCCCTCCATTTGCAGGAATCTTTGAACCATTTACCTCTAGCTGTCCTGACGCCGAACCAGAACTCTCGCTCAAGTTTGAAATCTGGGTCTGACCATGCTCCATGTTCAATGTTCCAAATTCCACAAAAGCCTATATTTTTCTAACTGCTATAAGGGTTGTTACTAGTTTACCCTCCACCGATTTTAGACCTGACAAGAAGAAGAAAATCCCTAACAAAGAGGTTATGAGCTTAATCGGAGCTACATTTGGAAACCGATCACTTAGGGTCAATGATATAAAGGATAAACATGTTAAATTTGCTAGCATGGTCATTGGATATAAAGTTGGTCATACAAATAGGTTGAATTTTGTATCAAGTTCATGCATTCATAGTGCACATGAGATGATATTGAACAATGCAAAGATTGATATTTGTGAATGGTTAAAGCATGAACTGTTAGAGAATTTGCATAAGATCAAAGGTGATAAGAAAGGAACCTTCAAATTTGGAAGTCTGATAGTGTGTTTAATGCTTTACTTTTCAAAAGAGATTCTCGGTATTGGTCACAAAGATTTTTCCTATGATATTTCTATTGGAAAACAGATAAAGGAGGCAATTACCGGTATGGGAGCTCACAGTGATGAATTGGTGAAAGATTACTTCAAGAATTTTTTAATTAAAATGAAATAGAGGGAAAGGATTCCATAGATCATCATAGATAAATATGACAAACAAATGTGCTTTATAGTAAAAAGAGATGAAATTTAGGAGGCAGTTAGACCCAGAGCTGTCTGGATTACAGAGATGGGATATGAGGTGGATACTCACATCCTAGATTCATATGCAAAAATCCTATTAGATGCTCCACCAGAACCTTCTGAAGAAATTATTGGTAATGCTGAAACAATAGAAAAGGATGTAGACATGTAGAAACAAAGAAAGAAAAGAGAAAAGCTAATGAAAGATGCTTCAAAAGTGGTTAAGGAGGGGACAAAAGGACTAATGAATATTAGTGTAAAGCGGAAAAATCGAACCCTAGTCGTTCTCCCCTCCCCAACTCCAAGGAGAGAGAAGGGAGAGTCACTAGGGTTGATGGTTTTCACTTAGGGGAGACTTTACATTCAAAAGAGGGGTTGAAACCCACAAGATCCAATCCCACGCAATGCAAGATTGGATTCTAAATGAGTTTCAAGGGTTGTGACATCAAGGATACCCTCTTTTGTAAAGAATGTAGATAGAATGATTGAACTAGGAATGCATGTAGAGTAGGAAAGATTCACTTATAAACAAAGATAGGGATATGGGATGAAGCTGCGGACCTAGAATTAGCAGTAAAATGTCGAGACAGTGCTGTTCTGCAAATTTGAGCGAAAGTTGGCGGGACGATGGCGCCCGGCGTGCACACGGTCCTCCAAAAAATCCGCGAAATGAAGGGGGATCTGTAAGTCTCTGCACAAGGATTCTAGATCTTCAATTACAGCCGCGTACCTGCAACCTACACACAGAAAATAGAGGACGATTGGGGGGTTAGGGATGAGGGGTTTGCCTTTAGGTCAAACCCCGGTTTTGGAATTAACCAAGAAATGAGAATGCTGTAAATGTAAATGTTTGTAATGTAAACAAGTACTGATACCTTGTTGTAAGAATGTTTGTATTCTTACATGCGAAGGTGTAATGTATGTAGTATGTTGTATGTTGTATGTGATCTCCTCTTCAATGGTTGAATCCTTGTCTTGAATGCAACACTTAGCCTTGAATGGAGATTTAGAATGCTCAATTGCTTGAAGAAATGCTTGAATGCTTTGAATGCTTGAATGTTTGAATATCGTTTCTGCCTTTTTTCCATCTCCCCAAAATGGGAGAGGAAATGTAGTTTATATACTTGTCAATTAGGGCTGATAGATTGATTTTCTCGACCTTAGGCCGACTAGGAAATATTATTTTCCAATTTGCAAACTTAAAGACCCGAAGCCCCATAAGAGATCGGGCCCAAAATAGGGCCAGGGACTAGGGCGCTGGGCGCCATGGTCCTAGGGGACCAGGGCACTGGGTGCCCTAGTCCTGAAGGACCAGGGCACTGGGCGCCCTGGTCCCACCTCCAGGGACAGCAGGGTGCAAGGAGGATCAGGCCAGGGTGCTGAAAAATGCAGTTTTTGGTGTCAAAAGCAAGTTTCGGGGTCTCCATTCAGGTTCAACGTTGCCCCGCCATCGTGAAGACCCAAATGCAGTCGAAATTGCAAGTGTCACAATTTTAGGACGCTACAATTACTGGTATTGCTGCTAGTGTAAAAAGTCAACCAGAGAAGAAACTGGTAGCTCACATTTCCCCTGTGGCTACTTCATCTGATTCTGACAGTGATAGGGCAGTCGAATTCAAGAGAGTGGACAGGAAGAAAAGAAAACCTTCACCAACACCTGCTCCATCTCCCAAGAAGTCAAGGACTCCGAGGAGGAAACAACAGGCTACAAGAGAGCCCAATGGCTAGAAGAAGATAGTGACTCCAAAGAAGAAACCAAAACCTAAGGCACCAGATACTCTTACACCGGAAGAGTTGATCAATGAAATCACCCAAGAAGGCAACCTTAGTAATGTGAATAAACTTTATCATTCTTTCAAGGCTTTAGATAAGGAAACCATATAAGAAAGTATTATTTTACATCTTGATATCTACAAGAAAGTTCTTATTGAAGTTGTAGATGATTTGCCAAATGATTTATACTTAAGGTTAGACAAGAAATTAAAGGTAGAAGCTCTACTTGTTGTGCATCCTGTTCATTCCAAATAGGAAATTGATGATTTAATATCAGAGGTAAATAGAACAATTTTTGTGAGTGGTCATCGATAGGTTAGCCTTATGGCAAGCAGAGTTAAGGAAATTGCAGATGAAACGACAGACAAGTGGGATATATTTTTTGTGGAAAGAGAGAAGAAAGAAGAGAAGGAAAGACAAAAAATGGATAAATCTTTTGCTAAGGTATATCAAAAAGACAAAGGCAAAGAAAAAATTGGTAGTGTACCTGATATAATGGTCAAGGATAACCTTCCTCCACCGGCACAGGACACCCCTCCAATAACTGCAAAAACATTGACACAAACTGATAGTCAACCAGAAGAGAAGGGAGAGGAAATTATAAGAGATGACACTAATGCAGAGTCTAAAATTCTTTTTACCATGAATGTGGACACACAGGATTTTAACATTGTAGAGGTAAAGAAAGCTGAAGCTACAAATATTGAGATCTTTGAGTCACCGGTCAACACTGTTGACTCTCAGCAGAACATTGAGAAACCGACAGAAGCAGTAGCAGAAAAGGGACATGAACAAAGTGTAACTGAATCGACAGTCAACAAGGCAGTCAATAAGGATGATAACAAAGTTGAAAAAAAGAGTGAGCATAAGGAAGAAACAATGCATAGAAGTTAAAGATGGAAACAAGATAGCAAAAGCGGCTAAGGAATCCAGAGATGAGATGAAACCAACTGTAGAACCTCACACTCCGCCTAGCACTCCCACCATGGATTACATACATACTAATGTGACAGATGTACTTTTAGATTCAATTAAGAGGATCATAGAATGCAATGCCTTAGCATTTAAGGCCATCGATGATACTTTACCTATTTTGAAAATGACTGCACCGGTATGTAAGATAGATCATATTGATGGATCTTTAGGTGAATTGGACACATTTTCTAAATTCATTGCTTCAAATATTCTAACTGTAGATAAAATTAATGAAGAGACTGTTAAGGAAAGGGTGAATAAGGAGAAAAGTCAATTCTTTGATAAGACTATTAAGGACTGTACAGATCATATTGATTCTTTATTATCGACACTTAATTCCACTATTTTGGAATATAAAAAATTGTATAAGGAAGCATGCAAGCCTCACCACCTAACAAAGGATATTGATGAGGAGATAAGGAAAACACAAAAAGAGATTGACGATATAGCAGATAAAATGATAGGTTCTTTGGAACTTACTTCAGTTTTGGATCAAGAAATGGCAGTTTTTGAAGAAAATATTGAGAAATTAGAAAAAGAAAAAGCAAGGATAAGAATGAAGGCTCGGGAACTGAAAAAAAAACTTGGTCCTAGATTGGACAACCTTCTAACATAGTGGATTGAGTTGTCTAAAGAAAACATTCAAGGAGAAAGATCACCGGAGAAACAGATGCATTATCTGACCGATATGATCCAACAAACTAAAACCATTATTTTTGACAACACTAAATTTATGCTGTCTTAATATGATTTTAGCGGATATCTTTCAGATTGTAAATAATCGGTTATAGGCTATGAGGTAGAATTTTGAATTCTTTGACTCTTTTTGACATCCTTTGTCATTGATGTCAAAGGGGGAGTAGTAGTGTGGGAGAAAAATGTACATAAGGGATCATTTGCTCAGGGGGAACACTCTTATTTTTGGATCAGTTTTGGACTTCATTTTTGGATATTAGCTTTTGGATTTTTCTCATGAGTGTTGCCATCAATGCCAAAGAGGGAGATTGTTTGCATTATACACTCAGATGAGAATAGTTTATGTTGTCATTGATAGTAACCAACTGGTAACATGGTTCACAGGTTACACCGGGAACAAACATCATCTACCGGCACCGACAGGCACTACAATTCTGTTTTCACCGACATCCAATCTACACTGACAGAAGATCTTACCGACACTCCTAGCCGACATGGAAAATATATTGTTTTGTATTGTAATATTATTATATAGTTGACATGATGTATTGTAAAGACTCATATATGTAGAGATCTTATAGGTAATTTTTTAAGCATGAATGCAAGTAAGGAAACATAACGAATGCAAGCGGTATATGAGAGCAAATAACTATATATGCATTATGATGTAATTATTTTATGAGCGAATAAGAACAGAGTAGAGCGAAGCAAGGTTTATGGAAGAGGTGTTTGACATAGCTTAAACCGGTACTGAATCCAATATTACAGATGCTATTTTGAGCAGTACATTATCATTGGATTTAACCATCCAATTGTGTAGTCAGTGTGACTCCATTTTTGTGATTGAGTAGTGAGCTCTAAGATGTTGGTCTTCCTACATGTGCAGCCCCCTACTGTATAAGTAATATTTATTCATATTGGCCAGTGAGTAAATATTATGGGTCACAAATCCCACCGAGGTTTTTCCCCTACTAGGTTTTCTCGCCAAAAATATGTGTTATGCTATGCATTGATGGTTATACTTTTGTTTTTCTTTACTGCATTATTATTTGCTTACCAGTATATTAATTTGGGTTATAAAGTTGCAAACAAGTTTAAATCTTTCACTAACCGGTTAGACACTGATTCACCCCCCCTCTTAGTGTCTTTGGGACTAATCAAGTATCTACCAATGACCAGCTCACAATCAATAATCAAGGGAGTCATTTTAGAAGCGTTAATGATGCTTTCTTTGTTGTATGGAAGTGTATGTTTGATAAAGACTTGCAGAAGAAGAGATTGTCAGAAGTAGCATATAGAAAGGTTTCTCATTTTGGATGTGTCTTTCTTCAGTTCCCTGCATTCACTTACATCCGAATAGGATGTTTCTCAGGAGAACCCTTCATTTTGCCAAGATATCCATTTGACAAAATTATACTCATGGAACTATGTCGACAATTGATTTATGTGCATGAAAAGCAGTCACAAGCTCATAAGACTGGCTTGAAGTTTCCAAAATGCATTGGCCAGTATTCAACTATGACCAATCCCAAGGCTAAGAACATGGAAGAGGAAATGCAATGGAATACCATGAGGAGGTTCAAAGCTTGAAATAATTTTGATTTTCGTGGCATGAAAAATAAACTCAAAAGCAATTACACTCATTTATTCAAATTTGAGGATGTATGGGCAGATTGCCAAGATGAAGAAGACATAAGGAAAATGGATTTTAGCCGCCTTACATTAGAGCAGATTGAAAATTTGGATTTGGCCAAAATCCTGATGACCATGGAGGATACTGATGACATAGTAGACCCAGTCTATTATGAATGGAAAATTACCGATTCTCCACTCCCACCTGTGCAATGGTCAAAGAAGGAGAGTAAATATATTACTCAAAGAATTTCCCCTATTTTGGAAAATACCAATGCATGGTTGCTAAAAAAGAAAACCAAAATGAAACAACTTCCTGCTAGTTCTGGTGATGATGACAATAGTGATGGTCTAGTTGGTAAAACAACTATAGCTGAAATGAGGACCAAAAGAAAAGTGGATCTGCAAGCACCACCATCAATCCCTTCGACACAATCTAAGGGTAAAGGGCCTAAAATTAAATTTACAATTAAAGGGTCTAAAAAATGTGAGTCCTCTTCAGCAGTGCAAGAGACAACCACAAAAGAGCCATAGCAGTAGTTTATTAAGGAAACTGAGAAAGAAAAAGAACCAGAAGAAGGTGAAATTCCTCATCAAGAGGAAGTACAGGTTGAAGAACCAACACATCATGGAGAGGGTAATACTCCCTCCACCTCACAGGTATCAACTCATTCAAAGGTGGTTATGCATTCTATTGAATCTGACTTAGATCAAGAAGATGAGTGATTTGATGATGAAGAGTTAAATATGAAAATAACACAATCAGAGACTGCTCAACAGTATTTCACACTATCAAATTTTTCCATTTTGGATGATATTCCTTCATCCACTATTGAATCATTAATGTTGGATTTTACTGAAGCTATGGAGCAGACATTTGTAGAACAACAAATGGTGAATTTACTGTTTGCAATGATCAGAGTAGAATTTCTACCCCTTATAAGTACTGAGATTACCACCAGTGTACCTTCCGCCCTTCCATCTAGAGTTGTTATAAAGGAGGTGTCAATAGTAGCTATTGTTGCTACATCAACTGGCATATCACTGGACACTTCAGCCTTGATACCAATGACGACCTCTACAACCGCTACAACCTCAAGTCAGCTTGCATCTCAAATACTAGTTAATACTTAGCAGGAGGTTACCACTCCATCCACCAACCCAGAATTACCACCTTGGATGGATGTAGTAGCACCCAAAAGAAAGAAACATGTGATTTCACCATATGAGTTTGATTTTGAACAATTGGTTCCCCCCAAACCCAAAGGTACAAAAAAGCCAAAGACTATTTCTCGGGTATTAGTAGATCCGGCTACCAAAAGGAAATATGCTGAGGTCATGGTACCTTCGTCAGACAAGGATACAGGTAATATACAATCTAAGGAATATACTATGCAAACTGTAGAACTTGGAGTGGAAACACATGAAAGTGTCAAGTTGGATTCTGAAACTACTTTCAACTCTTTGGTGTGAATATTTGATCAGGAAAGAGATGAGAAGAATGAGTTAAAACAAAAATGTGAGCAATTAACTTGTGTGCTTCTCAAGGTTACACAATCCTCCCAGGAAACCGAGCCAATAGTTTCCTCAATAGATATTGAGGCTCTCAAAAAAGTTGAACAGGTGGGGATCAAGGGTCGAGTAGTGGATGAGTGGATTGCTTGATTGAAATTAGAAGGTTCTCATCTTCTAGATTCAACAATTAAGTTATTGGCTGATTTTGAAGTTATTCAAAGTCAAATGCAAGGTATTAAAACTTCCTTATCTCAAGAAATAGAAGATATTGAGAGAAGTGTAACTCTTTGGAACAAAATGGAGGATTTCAGAAGTGACTTCCTTGTGGAGAATAAGGTAATTTCAATGAGAGAGAAGTATATCCAAATCCTGTCATTATTGTCTCACAAGAAAGAGACAATAAGGTTGCTGATTGCAGAGCTAGATGAAGAAAGGAAGGAAGGTGATAATGAGATTGATCTTGTTTTGACTAGAATTGCTGACATTCCTTTTTACTTATATGATGATAATAAAAACCTTGTGACCAATGATGCCATCACATAGGAATTTCTTTCCCTAATGGATCACTATATAGGACAAGATTTCTCTTTGAGTGCATTTGATAAATTGCTGGAAATTCAAGTCAGTTTTGAGGTCCTTGCATCCATGTTGAAAGATGGAAAAAAGAAATATATAAATGTTGAAGATGCAGTTTCTTGTGTTCACATCATCACCGACTCTACCCCAATGCCAAACAAAGCTGAGATGGAGGCCATCCTGGCCAAGTTCGAAGAATTTTAGAAATCTAATGAGGAGGAGAAAGATGAATAAAGTGTTCCCTTTTTGACATTTATTTTCATGTAGTTGCATAGTTAGATGCTACAAGTTTTCTCGTAGCTACGTGTTTTCTTTCTACTGTAGTTGTAGTCAAATGGGACTGTGCAGTTGAATTAGTCAACTATGCCCACATTTTTCTCCACTCTTTTCCTATATAAGGAGGACCCTCATTTGTACATATTTATCTTTTATTATGCTAAGAAAGACTCTACCAAATTTTTGCCTCAACTATGACTTTGATCTTTTGTTGTGAAGATTCAATCAAGCAAATAAAGAAAGCAATTCTATTTGATCTCAAACTTTGTGTTGTGTCAAAGATTGTTTATAGGAGTTAATGTTCCTATGTTCATTACTTATATATGTTCTTTAATTCCTTGATATTGGTGATATTTATTGATAGTTCTGATACTTAATATAAGTCCAAATCCAATAGCCAACAAGATGAGAGGGGGGGGGGGGTGAATCATACAAACTTAATCATCCATAAAAACATCAGATTCAACCTCAGTAACATATATTTCAATAATATAACCAAAACTGATAAACATGAAAACTCAAAAGCATATGAACATCATAAACCTCATAACACTAGATTAAACATGGAAACCCAAATAGGGAAAAACCACTGTGGGATTTCGGACCCACTAAGAAATATACTTTTCTAGAGTATGCTTGGTTAAAAGCAAATCCTGTTAAAGATTACAAACACATTGCTAGATGTGACCCGGTTAAGGGATTTCCCTCAGATCTATTAGGATCTTCACTTTGTTAGAAGTGACCTTGTTAAAGGATTTCAAACACTCAATCAGAATGTCACCTTGCTAGAGGGTTTTACATATAAGACTGTTAAGTCCACTCGGTTCAGAGATTTTCTGTCACTTTCTCAAAATAACAGTAATAAAAATCTATCTGCAACTTCTAAAATGCTAAAGGAGATTCCTATTTGTTCAATACAATCTAGACATAGAACTAATCTTGTCTATCTGCTGGGCTTCTATACTCTGTTATTCTAACAAGTCTTCAAGCTTCTGTGCTCAGTAATCACTATGTAGCATCCCTGTGCATACACTTGCCCGCATACATTGTTTATCAACAGTTTCCTATTTATAAACAATTAGGTAACCACTTAATCTCCTTGATCACATTTCCCATGATCAATCATAGCCATTAGATCTTCAATCTTGTCCAGGTTCAATGCATCTTTCGATCTAAAAATGTTTTACCCTGCCTTGGAACTTGCATAATAGTCTTGGAACTTGTACCAAGGTATTGCGGTTCAATCTGAGTTGTAGATCTTCTTGCCGACTTTTCATTGCCTTAGATTCGTTAACAAACTTCATTCACGGCTCACCAATCATTGATCAGCTCCAGCTCATCAGCTTCCTTCATTAAATACCGCATATAAACATTTAATGCATTCTGTTATAGCTCGGTTACAACTTGGTAACAACTCGGTGAATACTAAACTTCACTCGGTAGACATTCCGCCTTCATTAACCAATAGCGATAACCTTAGGGTTTACCGACTAGGTTCCTTAGGGTTTACCAACTGGGTTCTTTGCTTGATAACATAATATAGTATTAACCTTTACAATTTACAACATATGTATGATGTTAAAACAATCTAAAATATCATGATCTCATCATTGTCTGACTCGGTACTAGTTGCCCATTGAATACCTTATTCATCCCCTTATTCATCATATTCTTTCCTATGTCTTTTACCGACATCTTTATAATCTTCATATCACACTTTTCAAGATATGGCAGCATCATATTGAATTAGAAAATCAATTTCTTGACATCAATGACAAAATAATAATATCAAGACAGTAAAACATCTTTAATCAGTTATATCCATAATCATCAACAACCTTCTCAATATCCTTATGAAATGCCAACAATCTTTCATTGTCTGTCATAATGCTATATTTCCAACAATTGATATGTGGGTAAGAGAGTTCTCTAATTGTGGAAGTAGACTTTGTGCTTCTTGCATATTTGGGAAATTTTATGATTTTAAGTGATTAGTGGTGGGATTTGTATTGCCGCTATTACTTGTAGTTTTAAGGATTGGGGAAGTACACTTGAAGACTTTGAGCTGTAAGTTGGATTTCTTACCATTTGTGATATTTAGTTTAAGTTAGTGCTACATTCAAGAATGACTTTGTGCTTCTTCATTGTAAGTTTTGGTATAGTTTGTTGGATTAATTTGTTCATTTCTTTAAGTATCAAAAGTGATAGATAATTGCAACAAAGTGGAGGGAGAATACATAGAATTTGAAAAAAGAGAGTTATATGCCCGAAACATACCCACAAATTTTAGTTTCTTGTTAATTAGAGAAGAAATTTCAAAGGGAACCTCCCCTTGATGAGAGTAGAGACTAATTTATCAACATAACTGTGTGTGAATCATATATTTTGTCATTGGTATGCTAGTGACAAAATATTCACCCAACAGTATGGAAGGCAAAAAGTTCTACAAATAAATAAAAAACTCGGAAGAAGCCCTGTCTATTTTCTATGATAAGTAGAGTGAGAGAAGCAGAGTCAGAAAAATGCTAGATGGAAGCTACAATTGAAAGGATCTCCTAAAAATTTGGGCATACATGACGAAATGTATTATATGGTACATAACTTTGGATGGCCGCTATGCAAGCATTTTTTCTTATCACTTCACTGTCTTAAATCACTTTAGGCATGATAAAAAAACAATTTGTCATTTTATTTAGTGTCTTCTCTTGAGCATGGCATTCATAATCATGTGAAAAACAATGAAAATCTTGTCTTGCATGAGGGGATTATCCTCCTTATGGAGTATTCTAAAGCCCATGAAGTTAAACCCTCCACTATTTTAAGAATCACCAAACCCTTAGCTATCCAGGATGTGCATGTGGTATCAGATACATAATTTGATGAGAAGGAGGAGGGAAGAATGGCCATGGATTGGAATAATATCCATGTGTCTGATGAATTAGAATATAGGCCCTTAGAGGATGAGCCCCCCCCCTCAGAAGCCCACTCCTGGCACTACTAGTAGTAGGAAAAGAAAAAATCCACCTAGATGGGCAACAAAAAATTTGAAAACCCCTATTCCTCAACCCCAAAATTTGGGCCCTCAAAGTCTAAAAAAGCAAAAAAGACTCAAAGTAGAGGGGATGATGAAATCAAACTGGATATCGCCCTTAATGTGGACCCAGAAGAGATTAAAAAGGACGCTTGATGGATATTGACACGTTCCTGGTAAAATCGACTTCCAACTAGGAGAAATGCTTCTACTCGGTGATTATTGAAATAAAACTCCTTAAATAGGGTATCAAGGACATCATAGACACTTTCATTGAGAATCCAACACCTAATAAAACTGAAAAGCTCTCGAAGTTGACTCAAAAAATAATGGAGGACATTAGGGTTATGAAAATCGAGCACGAGTCTAGGATTGCCCACTTGGAAAAAGGTATAGAGGAAGTAAAGGGCAAACTCAAGGGACTGGTGGAGATTAGCAAAGAGGCAATGTTCAATAGTGCAGAAGGCCTCAAAAGGGTTATCGAAAAAATTTCCATATAGAAAGCCCAACCTATTAGCTCTGATCCATCTTCAGCTGCCAAATTGGACAAGAAGAACCAGGAAGTGTAGATTTCTACGAGGCCCTCTCCCAGAACCAGAATAAAAAAAAGAGGCATATCGAGGTTTATTATAGGAGATCAAAGAGATTAATAATAATATGATTCAGAAGAATATTGAGCTCAAGAAAGCTCTTAGTTTTTTTGGCTTTTAGTTTTGCTCTACTTTAGGCCCCTTTTATTTGGTGTTGTGGGGTGAATCCCCTATTTCTGTAGTCATTTGGCAGTTGTTTAGACTTTGGTTTGTTATTGGTTATTTTTTTGTTGGATTTGGGTTTTGAGTCCCTGTAAAACCCATTTATCTTAATCAAAAACATGTTGAACATTATTTTTTTATTGAGTATAGAATTGAAGACATTGAACATCATCTAGATGATTTTGCAACAAGTAATACAAAATTAGAGCAGAGAAGAAAGTGTAATCCATGTATTTGACATGTATGTTATGAATTCACATAATTGATAAAAAAAATTCATACATGTTAAGTACAAATTCTTTTGTTATGCATAAGATAATATCTTAAAGTTGTTGATCAGAAACATAGTCTTGAAATAGGAAAATTAAATTTATAAAATATTTGTATTATATCTATTTGTAATGTTAGAAATTTTTATTAATTATTGTCTTGAGTTTCTTTTTTCAAATTGGCTCATAGTTGATGTTGACCTTTTCTAGACAAGTTTTTCATGCATTACTTCTTTGTAATTCATTTCATTCCTAGACATTGGAGTGAGTTATTTTTAGAAGTGAAACTTGTTTAGCTCATTTTAGTAGAAAGCTATATAATGCAACCAATGAGAAGTTATGTTATTTTTTAAGTGGAGTTATTTATTTCTATATAATGTAAATCAATCATGGGAAAAATAATTTCGAGGAGGAGGGAAAATCTCTTTTTGTATTGGACTATGATTGTCAAGTATCCACTTGCACACCAAAAAAATTGAACATGTGTTAGCTAAGAATAATATTTAGCCTATAAACATAAAATTATAATAATTAAAATTGAATTGTGTATTATAATATGATGTTTTTGATTAAGGAAAACCAGGTTTTAAGGGACCCGAAACCCACTTACATATCGAAAAGAAAAGCATTAAAGAAACAAGAGAGGACATAACAAAGAGAGGAAGGCTACAAAAGAACAACACAAAAGATAGCAGCCAAAGAAAAGAACAACAAAAGACCAGCGAGAAATTGGCACACTTAAAACATAACTAGAGAATTTAGGTAAAAATATTTATGGTCTCCTTAGCATCCCTGCCAAGCATCATCATTGCATTTGTTGCCTCTTTAAGGTCTTTACTTTCTTGCACCTGTTGATTACCTTTTATCTTCAGCTCCAACTCTTTAGCATTTTGCCTAGTTCTACATCTAGAAGAATGTTGGACAGAGCTAGAACCCGACTCATCATCAACAATCACAGTGTCTTTATTCTGCTTATCCTTCTCCAGGCATGCAACCAACGCATTCATATTTTGGGAAGACACCTTCAACACAACCAAGCTATGCTCCATGAATTTCCTGAGAGCACTCTTGGTTTTTTGAATCCTATTGTTTATCAGTTCATTATCAGACTCACCCTTTTCTTTGATAGTCCTCACCACATCCTCCAGGTTCTTCAAATCTCCCTTTATGATCTCACCTTCTGACTAGTCCAAAATTTCTTTTTCATCCTCTGCTTCACTATTATCCTCATAATTTTCCTCTTTTCCTTTATTATTAATATCCTTAACCACATTATCAATTTTGAGCTCCAACTCTCTGTTTTTCCTAAATGTTGGTAATATTATCAATCACCCACTTCTAGAAATTAAACATTTCCAAAGAGTTGTTTCTAGTAGCATTCAGAATAGTATCTGCATCCTCCATGTACTGGGCAGTATCCTCAAACCTAGGGTTGCCCTCCTCCATATTATTCTGAACCTCATCTATGTTGTCCGTATCATAGGGACTCTCCTTCTCCTCTGACTCATCAAAATCCTCTTTACCCTGCTCATTATCCTTGTCTCCTTCCTCACCCTCCACCTCCTTCTCCTACTCCTATTTGGGATCAGTCATCTCTTCAGTGTCTTCTTCATCTTTCTTACTAATCCTTGATTTATTTTTAGGGGGAGGATTAGTAGAATCCTCATCAGACTCAAAACTGTCATAATCCTCAGAGATATGGGCATTCTCCACAAAGGGATCATCCTTATTAGCCTTAATTTTATCCTTAAGATACTCATAAATTAACAAAATAAGACCTTGGTGGGCAATGGGGTAGGAATTGGGTTTCTTAGCATGGTCAGTCAGACTATCGTTAAGGGAGGAGGCCAGATAGAAGGGAAGAGATATCTTAGAGCCATGGTGAAAGTGATTAAGGATAATAAAGTGATAATTATAGACTTTCAAAAACCTACCATCAACACTAAGATACTCCATTAACACTTTCAACATTTTCTGTCAGAAGGATTTTACCTGGTTAGGGAGAAAATAGGAAATATTATCCTTTTTGGCAAGGCGAGCCCTTTCTTCTTCATTCTTGGGGAAATTTTTGATGGCTTCCACCGAGAACTTACGATCTCTATAAAACTTGACGTCGTCCTTCTGCAAACTAGTCACCTCAGCCACCAAATCTTCATCCACTCTCTAGTTCTGACCAAACAAAGTAACTCTGTTATTATTCCAACCCTTGGGAAAACCACAAGATACAGACTTCTTGCTCCCATGCAATTTCTCCATATAATCAGTGAAGTCATTTTTATGCAGCCTTCTCCAAATTTTCCTTTCACCCTTCCAACTATCACAGCTGGTGGGCTCATTACGGTTGAGATTTTCTCCCATAATATAATCGTTGTTCAAATCGAAACCCTCAAGGGAGCACAAACTGACCAGATGTTGAAGAACAAAGAGGCTGGAATAAAAAACCAAGGTAATTTTCTTGTTTTTCAAGTAGCACTTTAAAACATGCAAATTAACCTAGTACTTAATATAATAAGGCCCTTCACACCTATACTCATTAGCGCGACGCTTGGGATAGGTCATCATTTGACAATCCACCTCACTCCAAACTCTATCATTGAAGTTTGAACCAAAAAGGGTAATAATGAGATTAATATGTACCATTTATCCTGTCATAAAATAATTGCTCCCGGACTTTGTTCTTACATGATGACTCTCTGATATAATTAGCATCTTCCGCTAAAATGAACCCCTCATTGGATAACAAATCAACTACCTTATTACCTTCCCTAAAGGTATGGGTAATGACCACACTATCATAGGCATCTAACAATTTTTTTACCTTATCAATGATATTTTGGATATTCCAAGAAGGGGAACTAATACCTTTAATAGCTTGAATTATATTGAGGGAATCCCCCTCTAGCCAAATTTCTTTTTAAATTGAAACCCTGAGCAAGCTGAAGACATTTTAACATTGCTAGAGCTTCTGCAACATGGTTGTTTTGAATTCCAAAGGGAGAAGCAATCACAACAACGCAAAAGCCATAAGAGTTTCTGATAACACCTCCCCCTCCAGCATTACCTGGATTACCTTTAGTAGCACCATCAAAGTTCACCTTCACCCAATCATGAGGGGGGAACCTCCAAACCACAGTATCTCTTCTACTCTTCAGATCAGACTTCCAAACCTTATTCATTAATTTCCATTCTATTAGAATCCTTTTCTCATTATCATTCATATCAATATAACTACACTGCTTGTTGCTTTTGTGAATGGTGTTGATGTTTTCTTTAATAGCCCTACAAATATTTTCATATACCACCTGAGAAGAACACTTAGTCTCCATAAAAATTCTATTGTTTCTCTCCTTCCAAATATGCCAACAGGTCATAGGAAGAAAAAAGGACCAAAGGGTCTTAATGATGGGAAGCTTGGTAGGGAAAATCCCATGCCAAAGGACTTCCTTAAAACTATTCTGCATAACCCAATCATCTTTCCATTGCATCCACACTTTAACCCATATTTCCTAGGTAAAAGAACAGTGAATGAACAAATGATCCACAGAATTAGCCTCTTTCTGACATAACTCACACCTATTAGGGATCATAAATCCTCTTCTAACTTTAGGAATGAGGAATCTATTCCAAACTTTAGTCCATATAGGGTTACAAGCCTAAGTTGATATCTTTTTGTAAGTAGAAGCAACAGTAAAAGTACCCCTAGGATTACTCTTCCATAAGAAGACATCATCTGAATCTTTGCTGACATAAAAGGATAGCAAATCATGCTGGAGCAAAATCCAGCATAAACAACATCAAGTCTAACCCATTTATTCTCCTCCCAATAATCACAGACCATAGAACCAAACCTCCTTTTACAATATTCAATGATATGGCTGCAATATTGATTAAAAAGAGGCTCATATTTGATCCAGACATCCTCCCAAAATCTGATTTTGTTACCTTTGCCAAGGACCCAGTCAGCTCCAGCTTTAGCAACTTTAATAGATTTTATCATACTATTCCAAATAAAAGATCCTGCAGGGATATCTTTAGAGTAGAGAAGGGAATGAATGGGCTGATTATGAATATATTTGTCAAAACACACCCTACTCCAATCTCTCTTAATACCATAGGCCCTCCAAACTTGTTTGGCTAACAAAGTTTTACTGAAAGGTTTAAGGGATTTGATAGCTAACCCCCCACTACTTTTAGGACCACAGACTTTATCCAAAGCAACCAAAGAAATCCTTTTCTTATCTTCCACACCAGACCAAAGAACTCTTTTTTGAATTCTTTCTAACGCTTCTGCAAATTTGACCGGTATACTAAACAAACTAAGAGCATAAACATACAGATTCTGAAGGGTAGCTTGAAGAAGTTGGAGCTTACCAGCCTACGACAACATAGAGCCTTTCCATCTAGCCAATTTTTTGTTGAACTTATCAATCAAATAATTCTAGAAAGAGTTTGGAGGAGCCAAACCAAGAGGGAGGCCCAAATAAGTAGAGGGGAGCAACTCAACCTTACATCCAATTATGTTAGCAATCCTCTGTTGCCTCAATAAGGGGGTGTTGATGAATTAAATAGCAAATTTCTCCCAGTTAACCTGCTAGCCAATAGCAAGGGAATAAGAGCTGAGAGAATTTTTGAAGGCAAAAGATTCACTCACAGAAGAGTATCCCAATAATATAGTATCATCAACAAACTGTTGATGAGTGCAGAAGAAATTAGCTGAAGAGGGTTGCAAACCTTTGTTGATCCTTTTCTCCTTCATCTTTTGAATCAATCTACTCAAACATTCCGCCAAAAAAGTGAAAAGAATAGGTGATATAGGATCTCCTTGCCTGAGACCCCTTGAAGACTTAAAAAATCTAGAAGGAGATCCATTAACAAGAATAGAAAAACTCAACATAGATATCAACTCTCTAATGATTTTGATAACCTTCTCATCAAATCCAAAGGCTTCCATGATCCTAAAAAGAACCTGCCATTCAATCCTATCATAGGCTTTTGCCAAATCTAGCTTTATGAGGAATCCCTCTTTGTTTGTAGGATTAAGAGAATGGATATTCTCATGCACAAGAATTATAGAGTCCAAAATTTGCCTACCCAGGACAAATCCTTTTTTCTCCTTAGATTATCTTGTAAAAGCAATTGCATAGACTTATTGGCCTAAACTTACCCATAGAATTAGCTCCAACCACCTTAGGAATTAGAGCAATGAAGGTAGAGTTGATTTCTTTAAGAATTCTTCTGGAACCAAAGAATTCTTTGACATAATTGACCATATCAGCCCCAACAATGTGCCAATATTCCTGAAAGAAAAACATGGGGAATCCATCCGGGCCCGGAGCCTTATCCCCTTGGAAGGAGAAAACAACTCTTTTAATTTCATCAACTAAGGGGATGGCAGATAAAATCCTATTCTGATTAGGTCCAATAATCTTAGGAATATTTTCAACCAGATCTTGCTGCTTAAAAGGGTCAAGTTCCTTGCTACTAGTAAGAAGGTTAGAGAAGTGCCTTATAGCTTCATTAGCTATATCATCATCTTTGAAAAGAATTTTATCATTAACATTCAATCTGGAAATTCTTCTTGTTGCTTTATCCTTCATTGATGTCATATGAAAGAATTTAGTATTTCTGTCACCAACCTCTAACCAAATTGTCCTGGATCTCTGCCTCCGGTAAATTTCTTCTCTTGAAATAGTGTTGTGTAATTTGGCTAGAACCTCATCTTCTTTAGCCTTGGGGACATTCTTATAACCATGCTTCTAAATAGAATTTTGAATCTGTTCTAATTCCTCCTTGAGCTTCCTCTTAGATTCAAAAATATCCCCAAAAACCTTTTTATTCCAAACCTTGATGTTATCTTTGATATTTCTTAACTTTTTAGCAACTTTGAACATGCCAGAACCATCCACAGTTATATTCCACCATTTGGAAATGGAAGCTTCCAAGGAAGGGTGTGAGATCCACATTTTTCAAACTTATTTAGATTTATGATGGTTAACTGGATGGTTATTTATGACTCTTATGCTATCTTAGATGATATCATCGATGTTAGGACTTATGTGGATTATATGACTTGTGATGATACTAACCTTATTTCATGATGATGATTCTATGAGATGTTTTGATATGATATTGTGTGACTATCTTCGTGACTAGAGGTGATGCCATATCACTCATTGTGAGCGGGATGTGTAATCGTGATTCTCTATCACTTGTCTATTTATTATGAGGTATATGTATCGTATATGTTTGTGTTGGTCTTTGATGCAAGTTTGCAGGTACCAGACATCGACTCCACCTGACTTCACAGGTCTAAGCATGTCTTTATCCCAATGGCAAGTTGTTGAAGATGACATAGTTTTCCTCACACACTCTAGGTCTAAGATGTGTACCTTGTCAATTGTGTCAAAACGCAAGTTGTGGTTAGAGTCTTGCATTATATTTGTCCCCTTGGTGTAAGTGGGTTTAAGTCTATAATTATGTGAATATTGTGTAATTGTTCGATTATTTGATTATTTTAGGATGATGATTTCTTTGTGAGGTTCAATTTAACCAATTAGGATTTATTTAATTGGTTTATTGAATTAATAATTTATTTGATCATTGTGTATATTCAATCATCAATCATCTATTTATTGGTGATTTATTTATTTCATTGTTATTTGATGATTTATCCATTATCGATTTATCATTTATTAGTGTTGTTTTAATGTTGAATATTTGTTTATTTATTTAATTATTTATTTGAGGATTTATCAATTACTTGATATTATTTATTTACATTATTTTATTGTTGAGCAATCTATTTATTATTTATTATTTATTGTTGTTGAGCCTTATTTAATTATTAATTATTATTGATTATTGATTTCTTGACTTTATTAATTTATTATTGTTAAGTGTGATTTGATTTATATATTTTCTATTAAGGGTCCTATTTTTGAGGCTTTATTCATTTAATTTATTCAATTAATTGCAGTGAGTAACAAATCACTATTTAATGTATTTTTATAAAGTTGATATTGTCGATAATTGCAAATAAATATATTTTACCTACCCTTGCATATGATTGGTCAAATTTTAATAGGTAGGTAAATTATATTGAGGAAATAATATATGACTCAAAACTATAGAAGTTAGGGGAAAAATATAGTTTTTTGGAATATTTTTATTGGTCGACTTGCAATATAGTTTTGGGTTTAATTTTTGTATTTATCCGGCTTCCTGTGCATTCATAGGGGTTGGAAAAATTCGTGAGTTTGAAGATCTGGATTTCTGATGAAATTGCTTTTGGTTTTGGACTAAGATTGTTGAAGGGATTTGCTGGAATTAGATTCCCCTTATAGTTTCTACTTGTTTCATCTTTTTCTAGGTTGGTTCCGCTTGCTGGCTCTCTACATTTTTTATTTCGAAAAGCTTGTTTGCATATTCTGGAAAATATTTTTTGGGGGAAATGGTTTCATGATTTGCAGTAGTTTGATTATTCTTTGATAGTTTAATGATTTGGGGAGAAATTGTATTCCAATGATTCTAATTTTCTAGAATTTGCATTGTTGAAAGCTCTTGTGTTTGATCATGTTTCTTTTAGCCTTTATGAATGTTCGAACTTAATAAGAGATTGCATCTTTGTGTTCTTGAGTTTGATTCTAAATTTTCCCTTGGTTGAACCTATTTTGGTGTCTAGTTCCTAATCAATGGTGAGAGCTTTCTGAGACTCTCTGAGACTACACTGTTGATTGTGCAAATGCTTGCATCCACTTGCATTATTTGAATTTTCTCCCTATTTAACTTGCTTGGGTCTTCTTTCGGTATTTGAAAATTGTTTTATTCTCCTTTGATCAATCTAGCTCCCTAAACCTCAGTTTTGGCTCTATGGGAGAAGTCTTTCTTGTTGCAACTTTTTGCAATGACCGTGTACTTGATATATTTGATTTATTTGTCAGTAATTGGGTGTCTTAGACCCTTTGTATGCAATATGAGGGTCATTTTGGACCCCTAAGCCTTCCTGAGACCCCTCTTAAGCCTCATGTCTCAGTATTGAGTGTTTTTCTGCACCTCTTCCAAAAACATTGTAAGAACACTAAAAAAATGTTGTTGTTTGGACCATGGGCATTATTGGATTAACCAAGAATGCCACCATACACCCCATGAACACCACTGTTCATACCAGAGGCACTGAGAGACTTACCAAGGGTGCAAAGGGTCCTACTCTACAGATGCAAGCAAAATGACAAAAATTCCATTTTGGAGACCAGAAACACCATAGCATGAACCTAAAATTCCATGGTAAGTACCAAAAATGCTAGGGTACCTACCAAGGGCGCTAACCTAGGAACCAGGGTGTTGAACTATCTCGGGGGTCTCTGAAAGTCTATTTTTAGCTTGTTTTGTGTATTTTTGGATTGTGTGAGTACTCCAGAGGCTTGTGTTGTCTGTTTTGACATTCTTAAATTTAATTATGATGTGTTTTGATCCCTTATGATGTTTTTTGTGCTATGATAAGAGGGTTTTATAGCTCTAGTGGGATGTGTTATGCCTCACTATTGAGAATTTGATGTTATTTGGATCTCTTTTATGGTTTGCATCCATGATTGGCTTATCCTTGATGTCTTGGTGAAGGATTTTTGCTATGAGTATGGCTTACAAGTCCTTTTTGCTCAATTTTGTGTTCATTTTGTTGTATATATTCTTATATCACTTTTGAGCCTTCATGATGTGATTTTATTGTCTATGGATGTGCATTTACCCTATGGCCTTGGTTCATGGTTGGGGGAGTGGGCTCTTGCATGTGTTGGACCTAGGTTGTGAGTACTATATCTCTAGGAAAGGGGTCTAAACCTATGGAACCACATGAAGAGTTGATGGTATAATTGCAAGTGATAACATAATAATAATTGATTAGTGGGTTGGGTAATTAGGAATAAACCTAATCAACATAAATAATATGATATTGCATGCACCAATTGGACAAACCCACGGAGGTGTTTTTGGGATCCTAGATTGGGAAGACTATTGGAGTGGTATACTCGATCTCTCTTGAGTAACTCCAAGGTGGAGACAGATTCCTCATGAGGTTAGCATGTGATGAAAATCTACCTTACATGTATCTATTGTCCATATCCCTTGATTTATTGATTTGCCTCAGGAGGTTGATTACATTGATTTATCCGTGTTGTACTTTGGTGTTGCATTCTTGTTTTTGGGTCTTGTGAAGTCATGTTGTATACTTTGGTTGATAGGTATCAGCTTAGGAATTAAGTGTGAGTTGGAACCTTTGTCATCTCCTAGCATGGGGGGTGGTTCCTTGATTGGTTCCACACAGTCAGGTGGTTGATTGCCTTCTTCCACTGGGAAACTTTCCTTGCATGTAGCATGCGTACTTTCTTGGATTCTTCATGCGATTGCACTTCAGAACTGATTTCTCTATTTGTGGAAGTGAAGAGAGTGTATCATAATGAAATGTATATGTTAAAGAAAATATGTGTCCTTGTATATGGTATTAACATGTAATTGATGAAGGAAATTTGTAATAGGACTTGATGTTAGAATTAGTTATAGATCTATTACTATTTCATGATGTAATGGATGTTTGTTATGAGTTTAAAGAATCTATGTGAAATGAAATATTTTATATTTATTTGAGTTGCATTGCATTTATGAGATGGTTAGTAATGTGTTATGTTGAAGAATGAATGATAGTAGAAATAGATTAGATAGCATTGATCTTTACTTGAGTAACTAGGTGATCATTGATATGAAAGGTTAAATGATTTGTATAATTTTCTATTAGATTATACTATGAGAATGATCTATGCTTAAATGGTAATGATGATTAGATGCATAAAAGTAAATGATTAGAAGATTATTAATAAGATCTACTAGTTAGATAAATGTTGTAATGAGATGATGACAAGTAGTGACATTAAGATACCCTAGGGAATGATTATGTTGCAAGAATATAATTGGGAAAATGTTTAATAGAATTTCTCTGCTTACGTAATGTTGATTTATGCTTTCATGCATGTACTTTATGTGGTCTTGCAATTTAAATGATGCTATGTTTATTTATGTTAATTTTATCATAGTGTTATGGATGGTTTTAAAAATAAAAATTATTTTCATTTGTTAGTAGAATTTAGATTATTTCTCTAGGGTATTTTGGCGGGCATTACATCTGGTATTAGAGCCCATGTTGCAAACACTGGGATCTCTGGTTAGGGTTGTTGCTCTTGGCCTTGCGTGGTGTACTATAATGTTCTCTTGGCTTGAACTATTTTTTGAAATTGAAAATGGAAAACGTCATGGGACCTTAGGAGATCTTATATGTTTATGCTTTGTGTTTCTCCCTAATCCCTCCTAGGAATCTTAGTTGTGTGCAATATGTGTATTCATTTCTTATGCATTCCTTTTAGATGAGCATAATGTCTATACGACTCTATGTGGTCTTTCTTGCCTATAATTTCCATTGCTTATGAGAATATTAAACGTTGTTTTCCCTATATAAATGATCATGCTATAGAGTGAAGAGAAATTGTGTGTGTTGGCTTATCTAATGTTATGTTTTAGGATTAGCTTGTTACATAGATTTTCTTATGAATAGCAAGATGGACTAATTGTATTATACATATAAGAATGATTTAGTGTGGACCATGATGTGAAATTGAAGAATGCCACTATATAAGAAAATAGTAGTTTAATGATGCATTTCTCTTTTGCTTATTCCGCTATGTAAAATTTAAGGAAGTTAATTAGTGAAGTATGGATACCAATGAGACTATCAGGTGTCTATATATGTGTGTGATTCTGCATTTAAGAAAAGATTGTTTGAGTAAATCATATCTTTCAATAAGGACTTGAGATTTCTAGTTGCATTTGTAATATTAGGAGACCTTATGGGAAGTTGAATTGCATGTCTTAGAAAATAACGTGAATAGTTGCATAGAATGATAAATGTGACATGCCTAAGAATTTTAAAATTGTTCATGCATAATTCTTGTGCACATACATTGGTTGATTGACATTGTTCTTCCTCCCTTTCCTATTATTTGGATAAAAGAATCATAGTGCTTAGGATTATATTAATAATAAGTAGAAGCATTGGATATTCATTAATGAAGTAAGGAACAAGATATATTAAAGAAGTTGGATAAAATGAAATTGTTTGAAGATTGAGATTTGTGCATTGTATCTGTGATTTATTTTGAGGAAAGAACTGATTAGATAGAATCTCTTTTTGCATAAATAATGTAGGAAGTTATTTTAAATTCATAGGTTAAAAGACAATGTTTTTGATTAAGGAAAATCAGGTTTTAAGGGACCCAAAACCCACTTACATAACGAGAAGAAAATCATGAAAGAAACTAGAGAGAACAGTACATAGAAAGGAAAGTTGTAAAAGACTAGCAGAGAAAACAACAGCTAAGGAAAAGGATAGCAAAAAGCCATCGAGAGACTAGCAACCAAAGACCAAAATATATGTGTGTAGAACGAATTAAAAGCTTGGTGCATTGCATGTATAGAAAAGTTTAGATCATAACATTATGTCTTTACTTGGTTTGGCAAGATAAAAGCCTTAGTCTTGAGTAGGAGCTGTGTGGTTTGATGAAATGTTCTATTTGATCAAATGGATGGATTGAGACTAGATTCTATCTCCTTATCCTATTCAAGTTTTAAGAAAGTATTTGTTCCATGAACTTTAGCAAGATGAATTGGCAGTGCATTGAGTGAAGTTGTATTGTGTTCTAGATGGCTATGCTTCTTGTTCGCTAGGAATGCTTAGTTGGGAATGATTATAATTAAGTAATGGTAGGAGATGAGATTTATATAGGTAATATATACTTGTGGTTGAATTTGTGGGTGACATTAAATGAAAATTAACAGATGGCAAGTAAGGTTAGGATATCAAGTTTCATGCTTAATATAGGCAATTGACTGACTGATGGTATGTAGGAAAATGATCATAGGTGATTCAAGTGGAAATCCGATATTAAATCTTGTTTTAAGTAATGAGATTTATTTGATAAGAGTCAATGAATTGAGTAAATATATGAATGACCCAATGTTTAAATAACATCAGGAAGAGAATTCTAATTATATTTTTACTATTTATTGTGCATTGATCTAGAATGGTGTATGTATGTTCAAGTATATCACCAAGTGAATAAATGAAGTTATAATATTTGTTTCTACTATAACTCGGTAAAGGTGATCATTTTATAGATTGGATATCTTGAACATTACTCATGAATGAGAGTATTCCTTGGGTATGTATAAGACACCCTATGTCCTTCTTCTATATGTTATCCTTCATGAAAGATAGTTGCCTAGATTATTGTAATGGATTGTATTTCAATAAAAATGATAAAAGAAATTTGGGTATATGAATAAATTTATGATTTTAAATGTCTAGAACACACTCTCTAACACATTCATGGCATTGTACCCTTGGATGTTGTGTAACGGTTACTCCCTCTTGGTGTGACTGATATTGGTCACCTCGTGATGTGGATTTGGATGAGTTTGTCATTTTGTCTGAGTGATTTTGTGAAGTATCATTGGGGTTAATTTAATTTTGGACCTCTTGCTTTGGATTGACCACTAATTTCTTCTTTCATTTATTTTGTTTGTGTGGTGGCATTTGTCACACTTTATTTTCTTAATGGATTCCGCTGACAAATTTTCTTTCTTTTTGTGATTTAATAATTGGTTTGAGAATTTTTCCTTTTGACTTCCCCTTTGTTTTCCATGGTGGTCATTTTGTATGTTGAATCATGGGCCCTCATTTTGTGTTGAGTATAGTCTCTATCATGTTCACTTTGAACCTTTGATAGTGTGTGTAAGGGAGGACACCGCGGAGAAGTGCACTAGCCTTAGTGAAAAAATGAATAATGATGATATTAGTGGAGTAATGAAATGTGTTTGTAGGATTATATGTATTGGAATCTTCTAGATTTTATGAAATGTTTAATAGAAGTGCAGTGGAATTTGATTATTTGTAATATGTGAAGTTGATAAATGCAAAAGGAACTATTGGTTTCGTATCTTTATTGAATGTTTATGTATATATATCATGAAAATTGAATGAATTAGAGTTCCTTGTAATAACTGATTGGATGATAGGTGTGTAGATGCTTGCATAAGAGCAGCATAGCGAAAGTGTGGTAGGGATTGAGAAGTTTGAATATTGTGAATTTTGCTTTCCTTGAGAATTATAGAGCATAGATTTTTGATAATTGCGAGATTCTCTTGACTCTATCCAGTCTTGAAGGGATTTTATTCAATTTCCCTCATATAGGAGTATGACATCTAACTTCTTAAGGATGTGCCTATGTGTGAAGTAATATGTAAAATGTATACTTGTCTTCTTAATTGCATTCAACTATACGTTAAAGGAAGTGTTGTCATGCTTTAATTGTGTGAGTTACTGTAATTTTTGCTTATAGATGTTAACTCGGATACAAGAATTATAATTTTAGTCTTTCAAAGGTGCTTAAATAAAGTTCTCTTGACGATATTTCAATGATTTTCCATGCTTATTATAACTAGTAAGAGTTTCTTTGACTTGTTTTATCTCTTATGTAACGTATTTACTTGGATAATTAAAGTGTAGAAAGAAAACTTTTTGTAATAATTATCTTACTTTGAGCTATAATTTGTTTGGTTTAAGAAGTTCTGTGTTGATGTGTGTATGTTTTCAGCTTAACCCTTGGCGACTTCTAGGAGTAAGATGAGCTTGAGGGGGGGAGGATGTAGTGCCCCTCCTAGACTTACATTTTGATTTGCACTTGGATGGACTTATTTAGTTTTATGATGGTTATTATGACTCTTCTGCTATATTAGATGGCATCATCAATGTTAGGACTTATGTGGATTATATGACTTGTGATGATACTAACCTTATTTCATGATGATGATTTTATATGATTTTTTGATATTATATTGTGTGACTATTTTCATGAGTAGAGACGAAGTCATATCACTCATTGCAAGCGGGATATGTCATCGCGATTCTCTATCACTTGTCTATTTATTATGAGGTATATGTATCATATATGTTGTATTGGTCTTTGATGCAAGTTTGCAAGTACCAGACATCGACTCCACCTAGCTTCACTGGTCTGAGCATGTCTTTATCCCAATGGAAAGTCGTCGAAGATGACATAGTTTCCCTCACACACTCTAGGTCTAAGTTGTGTACCTTGTCAATTATGCCACAATGCAAGTTGTGGTTAGAGTCTTGCGTCATGTTTGTCCCCTTGGTGTAAGTGGGTTTGAGTCTATGTTTATGTGAATATTGTGTAATTGTTGGATTATTTGATTATGAATATTTATTTGATTATTTTAGGATGATGATTTCTTTGTGAGATTTAATTTAACCAATTAGGATTTATTTAATTAGTTTATTGAATTAATAATTGATTTGATCATTGTGTATATTCAATCATCAATCATCTATTTATTGGTGATTTATTTATTTATTTGTTATTTGATGATTTATCTATTATTGATTTATTATTTATTTATTTAATTATTTATTTGAGGATTTATCAATTATTTGATGTTATTTATTTTCATTGTTTTATTGTTGAGCAATCTATTTATTATTTATTATTTATTCTTGTTGAGCCTTATTTAATTATTATTTATTATTTGTTGACTTTATTAATTTATTATTGCTAATTGTGATTTGATTTTTATATTTTCTATTAAGGGTCCTATTTTTGAGGGTTTATTCATTTAATTTATTCAATTGATTGCATTGAGTAATGAATCACTGTTTAATGTGTTTTTTTAAAGTCGATATTGTCGGTAATTGCAAATAAATATATTTTACCTACCCTTGTATATGATTGGTCAAATTTTAATAGGTAGGTAAATTATATTTAGGAAATAATATATGCCTCAAAACTATAGAAGTTAGGGGAATAATATAGTTTTTTGGAATAATTTTATTGGTCGGCTTGCAATATAGTTTTGGGTTTAATTTTTTTATTTATCCGGCTTCCTATGCATTCACGGGGGTTGGAAAATTTTGAGAGTTTGAAGATCTGAATTTTTGATGAAATTGCTTTTGGTTTTGGACTGAGATTGTTGAAGGGATTTGTTGGAATTAGATTACGCTTTCGGATTTCTCCTTGTTTCATCTTTTTCCAAGTTGGTTATGCTTGCTAGCTCTTTGCATTTTCTATTTCGGAAAGATTATTTGCATATTCTGAAAAAGATTGTTTGGGGAAAATGATTTCATGATTAGCAGTAGTTTGATTATTCTTTGATAGTTTAATGATTTGGGGAGAAATTGTATTCCAATGATTCTGATTTTCTGGAATTCGCATTGCCGAAAGCTCTTGTGTTTTCATTATGTTTGATCATGTTTCTTTCAGCCTTTATGAACTTTGGATCTCAATCAGAGATTGCATCTTTGTGTTCCTGAGTTTGATTCCAAATCTTCCCTTGGTTGAACCTATTTTGGTGTCTAGTTCCTAATCGGTGGTAAGAGATTTATGAGACTCTCTGAGACTACACTACTGATTGTGTAGATGCTTGCATCCACTTGCATTGGTTGTCTTTTTTCTCTATTTAACTTGGTTGGGTCTTCTTTCAGTATTTGCAAATCATTTTCATTCTCCTTTGATAAATCTAGCTCCCGAAACCTTAGTTTTGGCTTTGTAGGAGAAGTCTTTCTTGTTGCAACCTTTTGCAATGACCGTGTACTTGATATGTTTGAATTCTCTATTAGTAATTAGGTGTTTTAGACCCTCTGTATAAAATATGAGGGCCGTTTTGGACCCCTATGCCTTCCTAAGACCCCTCCTAAGCCTTATGTCTCAGTATTGAGTGTTTTTCTGCTCCTCTTCCAAAAACATTGTAAGAACACCCAAAAAATTTGTTGTTTGGACCATAGGTGCTATTGGAAAAACCAAGAATGCCACCATACACCCCATGAATGCCACTATTTATACTAGGGGTGCTGAGAGACTTACCAAGGGTGCAACGGGTCCTAATCTACAAATGCAAGCAAAATGACCAAAAACACCATCTTGGAGACCAGAAATGCCATAGTATGAACTAAAAATTCCATGGTAAGTACCAAAAATTCTAGTTACCTACCAAGGGTGCTAACCTAGGAACTAGGGCATTGAACTATCCTGGGGGTCTCCGAACGTCAGTTTTTAGCTAGTTTTTTGTATTTTTGGATTGTGTGAGTACTCCAGAGGCTTGTGTTGTCTGTGTTGACATTCTCTAATTTTCTTATGATGTGTTTTGATCCCTTATGATGTTTCTTGTGCTTCGGTAAGAGGTTTTTGTGGCTCTAGTGGGATGTGTTATGCCTCACTCTTGGGGATTTGATGTCATTTGGATCTCTTTTATGGTTTGCATCCATGATTGGCTTATCCTTGATGTCTTGGTGAAGGCTTCCTGCTATGAGTATGTCTTACAAGTCCTCTTTGCTCAGTTTGGTGTTTATTTTGTTGTATATGTTCTTATATCACTTTTGAGCCTTCATGATGTGATTTTATGTTCTATGGATGTTCATTTACCATATGGCCATGGTTCATGGTTGGGGGAGTGGGCTCTTGCATGTGTTGGACCTAGGTTGTGAGTACTAGATCTCTAGGAAGGGGGTCTAAACCTATGGAACCATATAAAGAGTTGATGGTATACTTGCAAGTGATAACATAATAATAATTGATTAGTAGGTTGGGTGTTTAGGAATAGACCTAATCAAGATAAAGAATATGATATTGTATGCCCCAATTGGACGGACCCAGGGAGGCATTTTTGGGATCCTAGATTGGGAAGACCCTTGGAGCGGTATACCCAATCTCCCTTGAGTAACTCCAAGGTGGAGACAGATGCCACTTGAGGTTAGCTTGTGATGACACTCTTTCCCACATGTATCCATTGTCTGTATACCTTGATTTAATGATTTACCTCTAGAGGTTGATTGCATCAATTTAACCATGTGTTGTATTTTGGTGTTGCATTCTTATTTTTGGGTCTTGTGAGGTCATGTTGTATCCTTTGGTTGATAGGTGTCATCTTAGGAATTGAGTGTGAGCTGGAACCTTTGTCATCTCCTAGCACGAGGGGTGGTTCCTTGATTGGTTCCACATGGTTGGGTGGTTGATTGCCTTCTTCCATTGGGATAGTTTCCTTAGATGTAGAATGCATGGTTTCTTGGATTCTTCATGCGATTTCACTTCAGCACTAATTTCTATATTCTTGGAAGAGAAGACATTGTATCATAATGAAATGTATATATTGAAGAAACGATGTGTCCTTGTATATGGCATGAACATGTAATTGATGAAGGAAATTTGTAATAGGACTTGATGCTAGAATTAGGTATAGATCTATTACTATTTCATGATGTAATGGATGTTTGTTAAGAGTTTAAAGAATCTATGTGAAATGGAATAGTTTATATGTATTTGAGTTGCATTGAATTTATGAGATGGTTAGTAATATGTTATGTTGAAGAATGAATGATAGTAGAAATGGATTAGATAGCATTGATCTTTACTTGAGCAACTAGGTGATCATTAACATCAAAGGTTAAAAAAATTGTATAATGTTCTATTAGAGTATACTATGAGAATGACCTATGCTTAAATGGTAATGATGATTAGATGCATAAAAGTAAATGATTAGAGGATGATTAATAAGATATTCTAGTTAGATAAATGTTGTAATGAGATGATGTCAAGTAGTGACGTTAAGATACCCTAGGGAATGATTATGTTGCAAAAATATAATAGGGGAAATGTTTGATAGAATTGCTCCACTTGAGTAATGTTGATTTATGCTTTCATGCATGTACTTTATGTGGTCTTTCAATTTAAATGATGCTATGTTGATCTATTTTAATGTTATCATAGTGTTATGGATGGTTTTAAAAACAAAAAATATTTTCACTTGTTAGTAGAATTTAGGTTATTTCTCTAGGGTATTTTGGTGGGCATTACATCTGGTATTAGAGCCCATGTTGCAAACAATGGGATATCTAGTTAGGGTTGTTTCTCTTGGCCTTGTGTGGTGTACTTTAATGTTCTCTTGGCTCGAACTATTCTTTGAAATTGAAAATGGAAAACGTCATGGAAACTTAGGTGATCTTATATGTTTATGCTTTATGTTTCTCCCTAATCCCTCCTAGGAATCTTAGTTGTGTGCAATATGTGTATTCATTTCTTATGCATGCCTTTTAGATGAGTGTAATGTCTATACTATTGGAATCCACGAACAATGAGATGGGGGGGGTGAATCAGTGATCTACCAGAATATAAGATTTTAGCCTTATCAAAGCATTCATTCATCATCTAGTAAACATAAATACATATAACTGAAACAAATAATGCAATCATATAAATTAACACCATAACACAAAGAATTTATACATGAAAACCTCAATGAGGAAAAACCATGGTGGGATTTGTGACTCATAATATCAATTCACTGGCCATGTGAAGAGATATTACACATAATAAGGGCCTGCACATGTAGGAAGGCACACTGCCTAGCGCACACTGCTCATCACCAAGAGTCTCACTGACTACAATCACTTTCTGATACAAAAATGCAAAACATAACTCATATAATACATCTGCTATGCCTGATTGAGTTCTAGTTAAGGATTTGAGTCTTTCGGTTCTTAAACCCTAAACCCTTGTCGGAATAACATACACCTTATGAGTACCTTAGAATCATCTACAGATCATTACAAAATATTTCTTTTGCATACAAATGATCTCGCATATATAGACTTCACATTCAGATCTTATCTCGAATGTTATTTTGAAATGACCTAATAGACTAACTTATATACCCTTTACAAACATTTATGTCATATGTTGGCTTACATACAAAATTATAATACATGTCGACTCATTACAAATATATACGAATTATGAAATGATTTGTCAGATACTACCCTTTTTCGGATCTCCAAGTGATGTTGGCTTCCCATACCAGTACCTAGTTTGTCAGTTACCTTTGAAATCCTTGATGATAGTGAAGTGTCTGTCAGATGTTAATGTGAACCAAAATATTTTGCTATCAATAACAATATAAGAATCCGAATGAGTGTCAATTGCCAACATATATGAATCTATGCGATCTTTCTTGCCTGTAATTTTCACTACTTACTTGAATATTAAAGGTTGTTTTCTCTATATAATTGATCATGCTATAGAGTGAAGAGAAATTGTGTGTGTTCACTTATCTAATGTTATGTTTTAGGATTATCTTGTTACATCAATTTTCTTATGAATAGAAAGATGGAGTGATTGTATTATACATATAAGAGTGATTTAGTGTGGACCCTAATGTGAAATTGAAGAATGCACCTGTATAAGAAAATAAAAGTTTAATGATGCCTTTCTCTTTTTCTTATTCCCCTAAGTAAAATGTAAGGAAGTTAATTAGTGAAGTATGGATACCAATGAAACTATTAGGTGTCTATATGTGTGTGTGATTTTGCATTTAAGAAAATATTGTTTGAATAAATCGCATCTTTCAATAAGGACTTGAGATTTCTAGTTGTGTTTGTAGTATTAAGAGACCTTATGGTAAGTTGAATTGCATGTCTTATAAAATGATTTGAATAGTTGCATAGAATGATAAATGTGACATGCCTAGGAATTTCAAAATTATTCATACATAATTCTTCTGCACATACATTGGTTGATTAGCAGTGTTCTTCCTCCCTCTCCTCTTATTTGAATAAAAGAATCATAGTTCTTAGGAGCATATTGATAATGAGTAGAAGCATTGGATATTCATTGATGAAGTAAGGAACTACATATATTTAATAAGTTGGATAAAATGAAATTGTTTGAAGATTGAGATTTGTGCATTGTATCCATGAATTATTTTGAGGAAAGAACTGATTAGATAGAATCTCTTTTTGCATAAATAATGTAGGAAGTTATTATAAACTCATAGGTTAAAAGAAAATGTTATAATATGTGTGTAGAATGAAGTAAAAACTTGGTGTATTGCATGTATAAAAAAAATTAGATCATACCATTATGTCTTTACTTAGTTTGGAAAGATAAAAGCCTTAGTCTTGAGTAGGAGTTGTGTGGTTTGATGAAATGTTCTATTTGATCAAATAGATGGATTGAGACGAGATGCTATCTCCTTATCCTATTCAATTTTTAAGAAAACATTTGTTTCATGAATTTTAGCAAGATGAATTGGCCAATACATTGAGTGAAGTTGTATTGTGTTCTAGATGGCTATGCTTCTTGTTCGCTAAGAATGCTTAGTTGGGAATTATTATAATTAAGTAATGGTAGGAGATGAGATTTATATAGGTAATATATGCTTGTGGTTGAATTTGTGTGTGACATTAAATGAAAATTAAGTGGTGACAAGTAAGGCTAGGATATCAAGTTTCATGCTTAATATAGGCAATTGACTAACCGATGGTATGTAGGAAAACTATCATAGGTGATGATGAATTTCCAAATGGAAAGAAAACCATCCCTTTGGTAAATGGATGGATAAAAATAGAAAAAAAGAAAGAGAAAGAAAAGGAGTAAAGAAGATTTGCCCAAAAATGAAAGATAGAGAATATAAATTTCCCAAATTCTTTGATAGATTTAGGAATCCTAAGGATGAATCCCAAATACAAATACTCACGATCTTTAATTGTACTAGTTGGAAAGTTGGGGGATTGGAATCCCTTTATAGGAAATACATTGTTAGGAAATGCATAAATCTAGATAAAAACAAAGATGTTTTTTTATTGCAAGAGATAAATATCATAAGCTTTACTCTCAAAACTTATCTAAAATTTATATGGATAGAGGCTACCTAATACTATATTGAACATGGCAAGGGTAAGGAGGGTGCTATCATTCTATCATCTAATATTTGGTCTCCATTTGTGATAGAATATGGAGTCTCTCCATGTAATAGGGCAGCAAGGATTATAATTGAAAAGGATGAGAATTTTTTTGGATTATGCTTAATCTATGCTCCTAATGAATATGAAAATAGAATTGAGTTGTGGAAACAGATGTGTGGTATGAAGGACATCCCATGGATTATGGAGGGATACTTTAACATGATTGAGAATAGTGAAGATAAATATGGAGGTGTAGACATGAATGGAAAAGAAATGAGAAATATTTCTAGCATAGGATGAAAAATAAACTTAATCTATTTGATGCTCTTGGAGGAATGAAAAAATAAAACAAGCACATTTAATTTTCTTGGTGTAATTCCCAAAAAGGGAATAACATAACTTATTGTAGACTAGATTACTCTGAATGATAATATAGACTTCTATAGTTGTGATCAAACTAACAATGGTAGTAGGATACAAATTTATCCTTGCTCCTTATCAAATAATCGCCCTATCAATATTAAGATCCTTATAGCTAATGGAAGGCCTCAATATAGTAGAAAAGATGGAAAATTATTATTAAATACTACCAAGTTCTAAACGATGAATATTGTAATCAGGACAATTTTTATGCTTGGAGAAATTAACAAATGGATACTATAAGACAAGTAAACTATTGATAGATGGAAAAACAATGTTAAAAGTTGGAGTATCATCTTTCATACTATAGGTAATAAAAATAGCCTTGGACAATAAGAAATTTGAGAATGATATCCAAGAAAAATTATACAAGATGGGAACTGCATTGCAAAATGATCCTAGGAATATTGGACTAAATGAATGGTAAATCTCTACTAAAAACTCATTAAGGAATCTAAAAACAATTAAAACCCAAGGATTAAGGGTGAGAGAAAAAATGAATTGGTTGTACAATGGTGACAAAGCGTATAATTTTTTTTTTAGATTTACTAAAGAAAAAAGTGTTAATGAAAAGGCTGAAAATTTATGTTCAGAAAACATTCTTTTGAGTGACCTTAGAGAGGTGAAAAACCAATTCTACAATTTTTTATAAACATGTTGTTGGCATTTGCATGAAGATTGCATTAATGAAATGTTATGTTGTAATCGATGTCAATTAACTGGTAATGATTTTGTTATAATGTTGTTATGTAACTAGTAGGAAGAGCTAGTGAAGGGAACTGCAATTAGTAGGTGAGTATGTGGAGGAAACTGGTACTGCTATGAAATGGAGAGGCGAACTGGTAAACCCTACCTGTTGATATGATAAATCCTAACCGATGAAGTTTGGTGAATCGGTCGTATTGGTTTATGATCTAATGATGAGCGTTAATGATTATAACATGTATGCATGTTGTATGAGAAGAGTTTCAAATGATTTTTGGCACGTAGAGATAATGGTTTTTATCTTGGGAATGAGCAAGTTCATTGCATGTAATGTAAACTACATGATGAGTTACAGTGTTCGATGAAATGGTGATCAAGGAGCAGTCAAGCTTATCTTGAATGATGTGCAGTGATTGTTATGTAATCCAATGGTCATACTTGAACCAATTTGTTTGTAATATCTATGAGAAAATTAGGTTTGTGATGTGTTACCGACCTATTATTTTGTTTATAAGGTCGATGAGTTGTTTTGTTGAAGATTTGGAGATTTGTAGTTGAGAGTATGAGAGTGTGGTTGCTGAACCAGATGATGTATCTGTAGTTTGTGTAAAGGTAGATAGAAGCATGAAAAGGATCTGAACAAGCAAATGTAATGCTATTCTAACACAGCAAACCCCTATTGTTTTCTAACAATTACAATAGTTAAATCCCCTAACCGGGTAAGCTCTAACAGGCTTAGTGTTATTCAAATCCTCTAACCAGGTGATCCATTAGCTTGGATTTCAAATCCTCTATAGAGGTTATTCCTTACAGGGTATTGCTTCTAATAGGGCATTACAGTCAATCCCTTAACTGGGTGGTCCCTAAAAGGATTTGTTCTTAACAAGACTTATTGTAAAGCTTTAACAGGCTCAGCCCCTAACAAGTTGAACTTCAAAAGAGTTCAGAATACTTGTGGGTATTCATCCCCGCCGTGTTTTTTCCCATTTGGGTTTTCACATCAAAAAATATTGTGTCAAGCGGTGAATGTTTTTGTGGTTATATTTACTATGGTTGAATTGCTTAGCTGCTAAATCAATTTTGATATGTTATCTTAACCAACAACAATTTGAAATGAGGTTTTACTTATGTCAGTAAAGCATTTGAATGATTCAATTAAATGGTTTGAGAGATTCAGAGATGTTTTACTGTTAGTCTATTATAACAGTCAACCGGTTTAACTTGTCAGTATTATTGCATTTGAAGTTCAGTGTTTAACTTGTCAGTTTAGAATTTGCATTGAGAGGTTGATTTTGAGATTGGTGAAAGTTTATATCAGTTTTCTATCTACTGATTCATCCCCCCCTCTCAGTAGTTGACCGGATCCTTATTCTTTCATCATACCATCAATTGGTATCAGAGCATTTCAAGTCCTCTAAGGTCTAAGCCTAATAGCTTGAGGTAAAGATCTTGTAGAACATGATGAATAAGTAAGGTCCAAAGTTTAATAGAGAGAACTACAGAATATGGAGTGATAGAATGAAAATTTATATCAAGAGTCTAGGAAGTCAATACTGGGAACATGTTGGTTACTCAATATGTTGCACCTAGTGGGATTATAACTGATGATCAGAAGAAAGAGCAACAAAAAAACAATCAAGCATTAAAGGCTATTATCATTTCTTTGTCTGATGTAGAGTATGTAGATGTCCATGGTATGGAGACTGCATATGAGGTATGGAAGAAACTTGAAGAGATCTATAGCAGTGATGAGCATGTGAAGATTTCCAAAGAAGAGAGTCTAAGAGGAAAATTTGATGACATGCAGATGGTTGAAGGTGAGAATATACAACAGTATGGTCAGAGGATCAAAGAGATAGTTGGTGAGATCAAGAGTGTTGGTGGTAAAGTGGAAGATGCCACAATGATTAGCAAGGTATTGAGAACCCTGCTACTATTCTACGCTATCCAAGTTGCAACCATTCAGGAGCTAAAGTCAATTGACAAAACTAAGGTATCCCTTGACCCCATCATTGGTAAGCTTACTGCTTTTGAATTAAATGGTTATGATGGTAGTGTTCAGAAATATCAATCTGTATTTAGAGCTTCAGTTTCTAACCCATCTATGAGTAAAAGTAGAGATGTCAGTAACAACTATGAATCTAGATCCAGCAGAGAAGTTGATGATGAAGACAGGTTGGTTGATCTTGAAGCATTGTTGGTCAAGCAGTTGTCCAGAGGTACCGGTAAGTACAAAGGTAAATTACCTTTGAAATGTTTTGCATGCAACAAGATTGGACACATTATAGATAATTGTCATAATGGTGACAATAAGCACAAGTGTGAGAATTTTAAGAAGTACAAGGGAAAAGGCAAAAGAGATTATCTTATTGTAGTTGATGGTGGTATCACTAATGAGGAATTTGAGGGAGATGCTAATGAAGACATTGTTTTTGTAGCTATTAAAGAGGAGACACCTGATCAGAAGGCATTAGTTTCTCGCATGGATAATTCTGATGTTTGGATCATTAATAGTGGATGTTCAAACCACATGACTGGTGACTAGAGAAAATTTATTACCTTTAAGGAATTTGATGGTAGAGTTGTGAGATTTGGTAATGACTCACCCTGGATGGTAAAAGGTAAGGGAACTATTTCTCTTACTGGAAATAGTAGTGCAAATGATGTCTATTGGGTTGAAGGATGAAAGCACAATCTTTTGAGTGTTGCACAACTCAATGACAAAGGATATCCATTGGAGTTTAAGAATGGAATATGAAAAATCTATGAGAGCAAAGGTGAACTGATTGCAATTGGCAAGAAGACTAAAGGTAACCTGTTTCACCTGAATCCTGAAGTCAAAAACTATTTAATTGCAAAAATAGATGATAGTTGGCTTTGGTATAGGATTTTGTCATAGAAATTTTGATAACATTGTTAAAATGAGTAAGTCCAAGACAGTGAGAGGTTTGCCTCAGTTGGAAAAACTGGTTAATTCTCTATGTAAGGAATGTCAATTGGGAAAGATGGCATCCTCAACTTTTAAGAGAAAATCTTTTTCAGCGGAACATCTATTAGATTTGGTTTATACAGACCTCTGTGGACCAATAAGGACCAAAAGTATTCAAGGTGACGGATATTTTATGATCTTCACTGATGATTTCTCAAGAATGATCTGGGTCACATTCTTGAAGGATAAAAAAAAGCATTTAGTCAGTTCAAGGCATTCAGGGCCTTAGCTTAAAAGGAAAGTGGCAAGAAGATAAAGTGTTTGAGGACTGATCAAGGTGGTGAATTCACTTATGTGGAATTTACTAGATATTGTGAAGAAAATAGTATCAAATGACAACTTTTTGCACCAAGGACACCACAACAGAATGGTATTGCAGAGGGGAACAACCAGTCAGTTGTTGAAGCTTCTAGAATGATGTTGATACAAGGAGGTGTAGCAAAAAATTTCTGGAGAGAAGCTATCAGCACATTTGTCTACACGATGAACCAGATATTTGTAAAAAGAGGTAAGGATAAGACTCCTTATGAATACTGGTATGGTAGATCACCTAATGTCAGTTATTTCAAGATATTTGGCAGGAAATGTTTTATTAAGAGAGGTGACTATGTTAACAAATTTGAGGCTAAAAGAGATGAAGGTATATTTCCTGGCTACTCCACCAAGAGTAAGGCCTACAAATGTTATAACAACTGAACATATAGAATTATTGAGTGTTGATGTTCAAGTGGATGAGTATCATGAAGTCTCAAGGAAAACCAATGTGGAGAAAAAGGATGAAGATCCTTGCATTCTGATTTTGGAACCAAAACTGGTGAAACCTGAAACTAGTAAAGAAAATGTTGTTGTACCAGTTCAACTGGAACATGTATATTCAGAAGAAGATGATGATAATGATGAAGAAGAACCTGAAGATAATGATCATGTTATTCCAAGGTATGCGAGACTCAATCACAATCCTGAGCAGATTATCTCCACTATCAAGCCTAGAACTGTTAAGGAAGCATTTGGAGATGGTCATTGGGTCAAAATTATGGAGGAGGAGCTTGATAAAATTGAGAAGAACAACACATGGACCCTAGTACCCAGACCGGTGAATAAAAATTTGATAGGTACTAAGTGGGTATTGAGGAATAAATTGAATGAAGATGGTTTAGTAGTACTAAACAAAGCTAGATTGGTTTGAAAAGGTTATGCACAACAAGAAGGAGAAGACTATGGTGAGACGTTTGAACCAGTTGGTAGACTGGAAGGTGTTAGAACTTTACTTGCATTTGCAGCATATAAGGGATTCAAAGTATATAAAATGGATGTGAAGTCAACATTTTTTAATGGAATACTGGAAGAACAAGTATACATTGAGCAGACACATAGTTATGCTTTGACTGATGAAAAAGACATGGTATACAAATTGCACAATGCACTATATGGGTTAAAGAAAGCACCGAGAGCATGGTATGAGAGGCTACATTCACACCCGATGAAGATAGGTTTTCAGAGAACCAGTGAAGACAACAACATATATCTCAAATCTGAAGGAAATAAGATACTGGTTAGTGAAGTGTTTGTAGATGATATCATATTTGGAGGCAATGATGACATAAGCAATGACTTTGAAAATGAGATGAAAAATAAGTTTGAAATGTCTCAGTGGGAGAGATAAAAAATTCATAGGCTTGCAAATACAACAAATAAAGTGGTATTTTCTGTAAAGCGGAAAAATCGAACCCTAGTTGTTCTCCCCTCCCTAACTCCAAGGAGAGAGAAGGGAGAGTCACTAGGGTTGATGGTTTTCACTTAGGGGAGACTTTGCATTCAAAAGAGGGGTTGAAACCCACAAGATCCAATCCCACACAATGCAAGATTGGATTCTATATGAGTTTCAAGGGTTAAGACATCAAGGATACCCTCTTTTGTAAAGAATGTAGATAGAAAGATTGAACTAGGAATGCATGTAAAGCAAGAAAGATTCGCTTATAAACAGAGATAGGGATATGGGATGAAGCTGCAGACCTGGAATTAGCAGTAAAATGTTGTGACGGTGCTGTTCTACAAATTTGAGCGAAAGTTGATGGGAAGATGGCGCCCGGCGTGCACACGGTCCTCCGAAAAATCCGCGAAACAAAGGTGCTGTTCGTCTCTGCACAAGGATTCCAGATCTTCAATTACACCCGTGTACCTACAACCTACACACAGAAAAGAGAGGATGATTGGGGGGTTAGGGATGAGGGGTTTGCCTTTAGGTCAAACCCCAGTTTTGGAATTAACCAGGAAATGAGAATGCTATAAATGTAAATGTTTGTAATGTAAACAAGTACTGATACCTTGTTGTAAGAATGTTTGTATTCTTACATGCGAAGGTGTAATGTATGTAGTATGTTGTATGTTGTATGTGATCTCCTCTTCAATGGTTGAATCCTTGTCTTGAATGCAACACTTAGCCTTGAATGGAGACTTAGAATGCTCAATTGCTTGAAGGAATGCTTGAATGCTTGAATGTCGCTTTCGCCTTTTGCACACATATGTTTTTCTCTTTTCCGACCTCCTCAAATGGGAGAGGAAATGTAGTTTATATACTTGTCAATTAGGGCTAATAGACTAATTTTCCTGACCTTAGGCCGACCAGGAAACATTATTTTCCAATTTGCAAACTTAAAGACCCGAAGCCCCATAAGAGACCGGGCCCAAAATAGGGCCAGGGACCAAGGCGCTGGGCACTATGGTCCAGGGGGACCAGGGTGCTGGGTGCCATGGTCCAGAAGGACCAGGGCGCTGGGTGCCATGGTCCCACCTCCAGGGATAGCAGGGTGCAAGGAGGATTAGGCTAGGGTGCTGAAAAATGCAGTTTTTGATGTCATGAACAAGTTTCGGGGTCTCCATTCAGGTTCCGTGTTGCATCGCCATCGTGAAGACCAAAATGCAGTCGAAATTGCAAGTGTCGCAATTTTAGGATGCTACATTTAGCCCCCACTTTAGCGAGAGTATAAGCGTACGCTCATACTTCTGATAAAGTACAAGGAAACAACATTGAAAAACTTTCACCATGTCAAGGAGGCAAGATACACCAAGCCCCCAATGGACTAAGGATCTTACGACTTTGATTGACAAAGTAAAAGGGAAGATCACGATGGAGAACCATGACTGTCAGTAGTAAGGTTCCCTCACTATGAGTCATGCAAGAAAGATATCAAAAATTTTCAAGGCAAAGCTAAATTTGTCAAGAAATTTTCAAGTATCTTGAAAAGATATGAATGGGATGTATGCCCCCCTACGTTAAAGCGATCGCACACGCCTCATCGGGGGTGATTGCTTTAAGGTAGTGATACATATAAGAAATGAGAAAGGAGCATGTTATCACAAGGATTTAGCCCCCAAGTGTGAGATAAGCCCAAGGATAATAGACACAAAACACAAAGCACAAGGTGACTTCGCTTTCCTCGGGTTCAGTATGCTGTATGATAATTCATGTATATCATATGTATGTATGCATAATTGTTCTTCATTCCCCAATCAAGGAAGGTCACCTAGAAGAAGGGAACACATGTGTCTTTTGAGTCAACATGAGAGAGACCAAAAGAGATCTCAATGTTTTGCATCGTCCTCAGGTAGACAACACTAAGGACAACAAATAGAAGAATGAGAATAACACATAGAAGAAGTAACAAAAGAGAGGAGGAGAGAGTCTGCTATGCTAATGAACTAGTCTAGCACGTCATCTACCCCCCGATCTTGCTGATCAATATTTCGGGAAGGTAGGAAACACGCTAGAGGAGGAACATCCAACACAGCAGATGGAGCTATCACAAGATCCAAACAAGGGCCATGTTCATGTTCTGAGCCACATTGTTTTTGTCTAGGAGCTAGGATAAGTGCTTTAGAAAATTCGTTAGATAGATGGTTATCAACATCAACATATTCATATTCACTATCAAAATGGAGAGGAGTAACATTTTCATCATGAATAACATTTTCATCTATATCATCATCAAGATTTATAAAAATAGGATCTTTAACTCGCACAGGATCAAGACCATCATGCATCTTATGTTTAGGAGATTTTGGCTCAATCGTCGGCTGAGGAGAAAATGGAATAATACTGGCTGAAGGTGTTTTTGGGGATTGCAAAGTTTGAGAAGCAGCTGCCTGAGCTCTAAGACGACGCTTTCATCGACGTTCACGTGCAGAATGATTTCGTCTAGTCTTAGTAGGGAGTTGAGGGGATTGAGGAGGAGGAATGTTCTCATCCTTATCACTTGGGTGTTTAGGTTGTGGTCTCTTAGGTTGAATAATAGGAGAAGAGGAAGGTCTCTTCTCTCCATAAGAGGAAGGAGGAGGAACTGCTCCATATAAGGGAGGAATATTCAGTTTAGGAAGGAGACCAAGTCCATCATGACGAGGAGGGATAGGTCTACTTTTAGGAAGTTTATTAGATATAGGCATAGTCACATTCATAGGAATGGGTTGGGAATCTTCATGAGGAAAGACATTAGTTTTATCTTTCAAAGGAAGAACTTCCTTCTCAAGAACGAAGGAATGTCAAGTTTGGGTGTTCTAGGTTCACTTAGAGATAGGATCATATCTTTTTTCCACTTTTGATAAGATTTGAAAAGATGATCACTTCGCGGAGGAAGAGATTGGAATTGTTTAGGCCAAAAGTAATCAAGAGGAACACTAGAGGTTCTTTCAGCTGGTTTAAAGAGACTATGATTGACAGTAACAACTTCACCATTATGGGGAAATTTCAAACACTTATGAATAGGAGAAGCAATAGCTTTCATGGAAGATAGCCAAGGATAGCCAAGCTTCACACGAAATTGTTCGGAAGATGGAATAATAACAAAGTTCACATCAAGGGATTTGTTATGGACCTCAATAGGCAATGTAATAGAACCAATTGCAGGAGAAGAAAATGCATCAAATAATTTCACAACCACATTTGTTTTGTCATATATCACTTGATTCAATTGCAAAGTAAAAAGAAATTCTTCAGTAATAACATTAACCATGCACGAAGGATCAATAAGCACTCCACGGCAAGGTGTATTCTTGACTTTTGCAACTATGTATAAAGGACCATCAGGTGCCCTAATGGTTTCACTGGAATCAAATGTGATGGAAGGTTCTTTAGGGTTTTCTTGCTGCTCTACAAAGTTAATCACATTCGGAGTCATAGACACAAGACCAGCAGATGAGAGAGAGGAATCATTAGCCTCAATTGCATTAGAGGTATGAGAAGGTAATGGATCAGTGAAAATCTGAAGATTTTGATTAGGAGGAGCTACAGATGTATTGCCTTTATCATTCACTCCAGAAACAGAAATAGTATTATTATCAATCAAATCTTGAATTTTACCCTTTAAAGAAAAACATTTTTCAGTATCATGCCCAGGTTGACGATGAAATTGACAAAATGCTTTGTTATCAAAATAAGGTGAAGTAATCTTTGCAGGATCAATTTGTCTTATAGGAGGAAGAGTAAGCACATTTTGTTCCAATAACTTATTCATAATACTATGCAATGATTCATTCAAAGGAGTATACTTTCTTTCTTTCTTGAAAAATTTAGAAATAGGAGGCACACCTGATGCTGCATTCACATTGTTGTTGATGATGTGTTCATTGAATTTAATGGACTCTCTGTTCGGTTTAAACTTCCCAAATGGTTGTTGACTACTATCACCCTTATCACTCGGAGCCATAGGATTTGCTTGTTCCATTTGACTCACAGTCAGTTGATAATTGTGAAGAGTTGCACACAACTGTTGGAAAGAAGTAAACTCAGAAAATAGGAGTTTGTCTCGAATATCTTTTTGTAAATTAGAAATAAAGATTCTTTGAATATCATTATCAGGCACTGGAAAAGAAATTTGAGCATACAAATGCTTATATCTACCAATGAAATCAATCACTTTTTCTTTAACACCTTGTTTACAATGCATTAAATCAATCAAAGTAACTTTAGGACTTATATTGTTTTGAAATTGTTGAATGAAAGCATTTGCAAGTTGTTCGAAAGAAGTAATAGAATAGGAAGGCAATGAGCAATACCATTGTAGGGCTTTGTCTCTTAATGTTCTAGTAAACAGTTTTGCAATTAACCTTTGGTCATAAGCAAAATCAGTACATATTGTTTGAAATGTCTTAACATGTGTTAGAGGATCACCTTTACCATTATAAAGCTCCAAATGCGGGATTTCAACATGTTTAGGAGGGATAGCTCGAACAATGTCAAGAGAAAGTGGGCTCGCAACATCAAATGTGGGCACACTAAACTTAGATTGATTCATAGAGGCAATTTGTTGCTGTAAAGAAGAGACAGTTTGTGCAAGATTGTTAATGGTCGCTTCAGTCGAAGAGTTCATATTAGATGTGTTAGATTGTGATGGAGGTGTTATGTTATTGAAAGAAGGTAGAGAGTAAGGTGGTGGGACACTATGATAGTTAGTCATAGGAAATAATTGGAAAGGAGGAACACTACAAGGAGGAATGGAATGGTTAAATGAATTGCCCCCTTGCGTCATATTCATTTGTGGAGATATAATAAGAACACTCATTAAAGGAACGAATGAAGAAGTTGGATTGAATGAAGGAAGAGGGTTGATTGAAGAAGAAGGATTGCCCCCATGACTGGTGATCATAGGTGGAATGTCTTGTATTGAAGTAGTCATTATGTTTGATGTAAAAGTAGGTACACTAGCAAGAGAAGTTGTCAAAGGAATAGAATGATTAACTTGAGTAGGAGGTTGTGCGTAACTTAAGGTTTCGGCACAACTTTTCATAGGCATCACATTTGAATCCACAATGTGTGCAATACCACGCAAAATATCAATTCCATTTTTATCACTTTGAACAATACATTTTAGACCCTCAATTAAAGGAAGAGCTTGACTATCGGGGTATTCTTGAGACATCCATTGTCAAAAATCATCAAATTGGTTATCCAATTTTGAAAGTTGTTCTACAGAAACCTCATGGAGAGCTTCTTCATCATTAAGAGGATTAGAGGAATTACCCATGTCCTCGTTAAAAAGGCCATTCAAATTAGGTTCCATCTCCTCAGTAATTAAACCTTGGAAAGACTTAATTCTAAGGCTTCGTCTAACGGGAATAGTGTAAGTAGGGCTTATTGTTGTAAAACTCCTGCACTAAAGAGAGAGAGAAGATTTTGAATTTTAGAGGTAGCAAATTTCAATAAAATCAGCCAATCTCCTAGATTTACGTTGTTAAATGCAATCAGGACAATCTCTCGAAATTTTGGAAAAAATGTCCGGGACCGTGGCAAACGGAGTGCACACGGTCCTCGCAACTTTTTTCAAAATTTTCAGGGATGAAAGTTATGATGATTTTAAAGCTAATCTGAAAAAATTGAGTGATTTTACGATCTGTAGATAGGCCAAATTAAAGTTGCAATCTCAAAATTGAACCCTACCAAGATTGTTGAAAAATGCAAAATTTGAATTTTGAAAAAGAGAGGGAAACTGAAATTTTGAATTTTATGATTTTAGAGGGAATACTAAAAGCAATGCAAGTTTCGAAATTTAAAAGTTGACTCGATTTCATGTAAAATTCGATTTTGAAAGTGGAAATCAGAGTTGTTGCAATTAAACACTTGATTTCAAAAGTCACAAATTGTAAAGATTTGAATAAAACACTGAAATTTCGAATGAATGCCAACACACTTTTCAGATTTAGGACTGTGAGAAACACAATTTTGATATGAATTTTAATTTCAATGATTTTTGAATGATTAGAAGCCTCAATCCAAGCAATCGCTAGACCAACTTTGACTTTAATTTTGAAGGTGTTAAAATTGATAAAATCAGCCAAAATTCTGGATTTTAGCAAAAAAATATAGTAAGATCTAGCTCTTGAAATTTTGGAAAAAATGTCGGGGACGATGGCGCTCGGGGTGCACACGGTCCTCGCAACTTTTTTCCAAATTTTCAGGGATGAAAGATATTGTGATTTTATTGCAGAATCCGAAGTTACAGCTGATTTGGAGGTGTTTTGATTAGTGAAATTATCAGTCAAAGGTTGAATCAAGATGGTCTTAAAAATTAGGGTTTTGACACTTAACCACTTAATTTTCAAAATTAAAGCACAAATATGAATTGACAATTTGCAATAGAAGGGTAGATCTAAAACAAGCATTAACAATTAAACATTTCACAAGTTTAATTACTTAAAAGAAAATTTTAGGGTTTTTATGCAATCAACCTCTAAAATTTGCAAAAGATCAAACATGGAAATGTAATTAAGGAAACAAAATTTTCAGATCTAACCATGAATAATCAGAATGAGGATGTTCACGTCGGGTTCACCAAAATCTAAAGCAGAAAAATCGAACCCTAGTTGTTCTCCCCTCCCTAACTCCAAGGAGAGAGAAGGGAGAGTCACTAGGGTTGATGGTTTTCACTTAGGGGAGACTTTACATTAAAAAGAGGGGTTGAAACCCACAAGATCCAATCCCACGCAATGCAAGATTGGATTCTATATGAGTTTCAAGGGTTAAGACATCAAGGATACCCTCTTTTGTAAAGAATGTAGATAGAAAGATTGAACTAGGAATGCATGTAAAGCAAGAAAGATTCGCTTATAAACAGAGATAGGGATATGGGATGAAGCTGCGGACCTGGAATTAGCAATAAAATGTCGAGACGGTGCTGTTCTACAAATTTGAGCAAAAGTTGGCGGGACGATGGCGCCCGGCGTGCACACGGTCCTCCGAAAAATCCGCGAAACGAAGGTGGATCTTTTCGTCTCTGCACAAGGATTCCAGATCTTTAATTATAGCCGCGTACCTGCAACCTACACACAGAAAAGAAAGGACGATTGGGGGGTTAGGGATGAGGGGTTTGCCTTTAGGTCAAACCCCGGTTTTGGAATTAACCAAGAAATGAGAATGCTGTAAATGTAAATGTTTGTAATGTAAACAAGTACTGATACCTTGTTGTAAGAATGTTTGTATTCTTACATGTGAAGGTGTAATGTATGTAGTATGTTGTATGTTGTATGTGATCTCCTCTTCAATGGTTGAATCCTTGTCTTGAATGCAACACTTAGCCTTGAATGGAGACTTAGAATGCTCAATTGCTTGAAGGAATGTTTGAATGCTTGAATGCTTGAATGTCGCTTTCGCCTTTTGCACACATATGTTTTTCTCTTTTTCGACCTCCTCAAATGGGAGAGGAAATGTAGTTTATATACTTGTCAATTAGGGCTGATAGACTAATTTTCCCGACCTTAGGCCGACTAGGAAACAATATTTTCCAATTTGCAAACTTAAAGACCCGAAGCCCCATAAGAGACCGGGCCCAAAATAGGGCCAGGGACCAGGGCGCTGGGCGCCATGGTCCTGGGGGACCAGGGTGCTGGGCGCCCTAGTCCAGAAGGACCAGGGAGATGGGCACCATGGTCCCACCTCTAGGGACAATAGGGTGCAAGGAGGATCAGGCCAGGGTGCTGAAAAATGCAGTTTTTGATGTCATGAACAAGTTTTGGGGTCTCCATTCAGGTTCTGTGTTGCATCGCCATCGTGAAGACCAAAATGCAGTCAAAATTGCAAGTGTCACAATTTTAGGATGCTACATTTTCATCACACAGTCTAAATATGTGAAAGAGGTATTAAAGACATTTGGAATGAGTGATTGTAAACCAATTCGAACACCAATGGTTACAAGTTGTAAATTGTCTAAAGAGGATGAAGCCACATCTATTGATGAAAAGGAGTACAGGTCAATGATTGGGAAATTGCTCTATTTTATTCACAATAGATCGGATATAGCTCATGCAGTTGGTCTAGTTGCTAGATTTTAGAAGAATCCTAAGGAAACACATTTGATAGCAATTAAGAGGATATTCAGATATTTGAAAGGTACTATTGACTATGGAGTATGGTATCCATATGCAGGTAACTTTGATTTGAAGGTGTATACAGATGCAGACTAGGCAGGTAATGTCGATGATAGAAAGAGAACAATTGATGGAGCATTCTTTCTTGGAGGAAGACTTGTTTCATGGAGTAGCAAGAAGCAGAGTTGTATATCATAGTTTACTGTTGAAGCTGAGTATGTTGTAGCTTATATGAATTGTACCCAGACTATCTGGATGAGACATGTTCTGGAAGGATTCAAGATGAATATTATAGATCCAATAAAGATCTTATGTGACAATACCAGTGCCATAAATATTTCAAAGAACCCTATTTTGCACGTACAAACTAAGCATATTGAATTGAAGTATCATTTCTTGAGAGAAAAGTGTAGAGTAAAGATGTGATATTGGAGCATGTTTCTACCAAGGAGCCGCTTGCAGATATCTTTACTAAACCTCTACCTAAGATTACTTTTGAGTATCTTAGAAGTCAGCTAGGCATTGTACCCCTTCATGAGGTCAATTGAGCATGATGTAGATTGCATCAGTCCCGGAGCTACTTGCAGAATTTAATAGTAGGATTGGTGTAGACTGGAGTTATTCCACAGGGGGAGCATCAAGTTGCAGGTTGATGATGCTGAACAGTGAAGTTTGACATTGCATGTTTTACTTTCACTTTGGCATTGTTGTCAAAGGGGGAGAAGAACTATGTGATTATGGGAAGAAGAATTGTATAATTGACAGAGAGAAGATCTATAGCCAGTTACCAGCTGAAGACAAGGAGAGTACATGGTAAAATGTAAACCAGGATTCTTATTCACAATCATAGCAATCAAGGGTATTGATACTTGTATTGACATCAATGCCAAAGGGGGAGATTATTGGCATTTGCATGAAGATTGCATTAATGAAATGTTATGTTGTCATTGTTCTCAATTAACCAGTAATTATGTTGTTATAATGTTGTTTTGTAACCGATAGAAAGAGTCGGTGAAAGGAACTACAACCGGTAGGTGAGTTTGTGGAGGAAATCGATATTGCTATGAAATGGAGAGGTGAACCAGTATACTCTACATGTTGATATGATAAACCCTAACTGATGAATTTTGGTGAATCGGTTGTATTGGTTTATGATTTGATGATGAGCGGTAATGATTATGACATATATGCATGTTGTATGAGAAGAATTTCAAATGATTTTTGGCACATAGAGATAACGGTTTTTAACTTGGGAATGAGCAAGTTCATTGCATGTAATGTGAATCATGTGATGAGTTATAGTGTTCGATGAAACAGTGATCAAGGAGTAGTCGAGGTTATCTTGAATGATGTGTAGTGATTGTTATGTAATCCAATGGTCATACTTGAACCAATTTGTTTGTAATCTCTATGAGAGAATTAGGTTTGTGATGTGTTGCTGGCCTATTATTTTGTTTATAAGGTCGATGAGTTGTTTTGTTGAAGAGTTGGCAATTTGTAGTTGAGAGAATGAGAGTGTGGTTGCCGAACTAGATGATGCATCTACAGTTTGTGTAAAGGCATATAGGAGCATGAAAAGGATCTAAGCAAGCAAGTGTAGTTCTCTTCTAACAGATCACCAAACCCCTGATGTTTTTAAACAATTAAAGCAATTAAATTCCCTAACCGAGTAAGCTCTAACAAGCTTAGTGTTATTCAAATCATCTAACCGAGTGATCCATTAGCTTGGATTTCAAATCCTCTACCAAGGTTATTCCTTATAGGGTATTGCTTCTAATAGGGCATTATAGTCAATCCCTTAACCGGGTGGTCCCTAACAAGTTCTGTTCTTAACAAGACTTATTGTAAAGCTTTAACAGGCTTGGCTCCTAACATGGAGAACTTTAGAAGAGTTTAGAATACTTGTGGGTATTCATCCCCACCATGGTTTTTCCCATTTGGGTTTCCACATCAAAAAATATTGTGTCAAGTGGTGAATGTTTTTGTGGTTATCTTTACTATGGTTGAATTGCTTAACTACTAAATGCACTTTGATTTGTTATGTTAACTGACAACAATCTGAAATGAGGTTTTACTTATGTCAGTAAAGTATTTGAATGATTCAGTTAAATGGTTTGAGAGTTTCAAAGATGTTATACTATTAGTCTGTTATAATAGTCAACCGGTTTAACTTGTTAGTATTATTGCATTTGAAGTTCAGTATTTAACTTGTCAGTTTAGAGTTTGCATTGAGATGTTGATTTTGAGATTGGTGAAAGTTTATATCAGTTTTCTATCTACTGATTCACCCCCTCCTCTCAATAGTTGACTGGATCCTTATTCTTTCATCATACCATCAGATGTAAGGGTTGTTTCCTCTAAGACTTTATTTGGTAAGATGGAAAGCCAAAATCCTTATTAATGTCTAGAAGCTTCAACTTCTTACAACCTTCCTCCAAGGCATACTAGTTTACTTCCTCTCTCTTTTCAAGATCCCCATGGACATTGCTCAGAAGTTTGAGAAAAAATTGAGGACTTTCTTATGGGCCATTACTAAAGAAAGAAAAAGAATTGCCTTGGTTAGTTGGGACTGATTTTGTCTCTTTAAGACCCTTAGAGGCCTTGGAATAAGGAAAATTGTTCACCATAACAAATATTTCATGAAAAATATTGGATGTAATCTTACACTTGATATTGTAAGATAATAAGGATTGGATTGCCAAAATGGGGGCTAAATAACTTAACTAGGAAAAATTCTACAAGGTACTATCTACTATTGGCTTATCTAGTGGATCCAAAATCTAGAATAATATCATCACCCTGCAAGTTAATATCTATGGGACTTAATTCATAGGTGGGGAATAAGAAATCAATCTAGTTCTAGGATAAATGGTTGACCAACCAACCCCTGATGGCACATCATATCTATAGGGAACTTAAAAGGTAGGCTATTGGCTGTTTTCGCCCCTATGTGTCTAATTATCTCTAACTTGGTAATATTTTGTTGGATGTGTCAAGGTGTTGTTGAAACTAGGCCCATCTAACTCATAATACTTGTTTATTCCAAGTTGATCTCCCACATAGCAAGCTCCCCCTCTTTCCTAGGGAAGACAAATTTGCATGGACCATGAACCCTAAAAGGAACTTCATTGTTAAATTAACTTACAATATGTTGTTGAAGTATGACAATAATAGTATCTCTTTTCATGGATTATTATGCATAATGAAATTCTTACTCATGAAAATCTCATCAAATGAGGTTTATAGCTCCCTAACAGATGTGTTCTTTGTAAGAAAAGCGAGGAAACAACTCCCCACTTTTGCTTCATTGTAATTTTTCTTGCATCTTTTGGAGCTATGCCTTCCAGAAGTTCCAAACCTAAAGATGCTTGAATTACACTCTACCTTCTCTTGTGGATGACTAGATTATCCCCTTAATAATCCTCTTCTATGGGAGCTTTGGAAGAAAGTCTCTCGCCATCTTGGTTGGTGTCTTTGGAAATAAAGGAACAACTAAATCTTTTGTGGTTTTGAAAGGTCCCTTGAAGAGTTGTTTGTAGTCTGCCATAAACTTCTACTTAAAAACATTTTAGTCTTCCCACTAGAAATATCCCTCTCATCCCCCAACCCAGTTTGAAGATACTTTGGCAAATAATTGGGGCCTTCTTGTCTCCTTCTCTAAATTTGATAACTCTAAGAAGTTGGATCGACTCAAGGCCAATGGTCCCCTCCCTAGAATGGCTAGTGTAAGCTTAATTTTGATGGTGTGGCTAGGGGTAATATTGGTCCTACTAGTGGTAGGGGAGTTATTCATTCCTCTACAAGTTCTATGGTTGCTTGTTACACTGGGGGCATTGGTTTTGCTACCAATAACCATGACGATGGTATGACACTTTTGTAGAGAATAATCATTTCCCTTTCAATTGGCTTCAAACATCTAATTATTGAAAGGGACTCCAAGCTTATTATCAATTCTATCAAAGGATGTAATAACCATGGTTAGAACATGGAAACTATAATTACTCATATCAAGTAACTCCTGTTAGGGCTGGAAATGTTTGTGGTACAACACATCTATAGGGGAGACAAGGTTGTGGATGCTCTTGCTACCAAGGGTCTTGACACTACCCCTTTACAATGTTGGTGGACCTTCAGATGTGCTTTTTCTTGAGTTTAAAACCTCCTTTATGAGGAGTAGACAATCAACAACTATATTAATGGGGAAGGCCAATAATTGTGTTTTCCTTCCTCACCTTTGTTGGTGTTTATTATTTAGCCTTAGCTAGAACAATTATGTAATGATTGGATCTATTTGGAAGCATAATATAGAGATGGGTGGGTGTTCAATCCCAATGAGTTGGACCTATATGTTTGGATACCTCTCTTGCTAGATTACTCATTGGGCCTTTATATTTGTTGAAGATAATTGTGATATTTGTTGGTGGGACTTTTCAAATTTGAATTATGTGTGGACCATGTGGAGGATATAGTTGATGACTTATTGTCTTATAATGATCTCATAGGTTCACCTTAATCGTGAAGCTAGTAGTGGGACCCCTTTATTTTTGGTAGTGCCTTTCTTGTTTTAGGCCTTGACCATGTTGGGCCCATACGATGGCTTGGCTCCTTACTAGCTCGCTTGCTAGGGTGGATACCACTTGGGGCCTTGTCCTTTCCCAAGCCTTTTCTGCTACTTATTATGGGGATACTTTTGAGATATTAATTGGGATCCAAAAGTTATTTCTTGTCATTTATTTTATGTCCCTAATACAAGACTGGCCATCATCAATATTTATGACTAATGAATACTAAGAGGGGGGGGTGAATTAGTATGCCAAAAATCACTGCACTAAAACACTTCCACAATCTAAAGATAAACCAATAAAATAGTCTAACAGATAGACCGGTTACCACACATGCAAACCAAAATGCGAATAAAGCATTCACCCACAAAAGAAATACAACCATAACACAAGATATTTGACGTGGAAACCAAACTAGGAAAAGCCACGGTGAGATGGAACTCACAAGTCACTATCTGCAGAATAGAAACCAGACCGGTTAAGGTCAGATCGGTTAAGGTCTTACAATGTTCTTCACCAAAACAGATCCTGTTAGGAATCTCAATCTCTGTTAGGAGATAAGTCCAATTAAAGACTACCTTGTTAGAGGATTTTAGATTCACAGGTGTGAACCACCTTGTTAGAGGATTTTACAAAGGCTTTGAGGCCTACCTGGTTAAGGGCTATAGACTTGTCAAAGATGTGAGTAATCAACAAGTGTTTTATCTATCTAATAGCACAAACTGCTTGGTTAGATCCAGTATTGCTCATAGTTAATGCATTTTAGCATTACTTCAGTCTTCTCACTCTCTCTCTCAGTTACAACTTGATCTTCTCAGATAAGATCATTCTTACAACAATTCAACAACCACCATAAACCCTAGCACGACATTAACCCTTTCAGCAACAACTTAAAACCCTAGACATGATGTCCTTTTAAAGGAATCTGATTTCATGTCGGTCCAATAGGATTACATTACAATTTCCTAGGTTCAATGAATCTAGACATACTCAGTAACACGACACAAAAAGCACCGTCAAACAATTGGTGGATTGGTAACTCATCACAAAATGTCAGTTGGTAACTCATCACAGAGTATTACCGGTTCATACAAAATACCGGTTGCCGGTTTGACAAAAATGATGACTGGTAAGAATGTGTTGTGCTGCTTTTCTCCCTCGTATTGCTTGGGATCTACGAACCGCTTGGGGTTGACATACCGCTTCAGACCAGGAAACACATTTTACAAAATCACCACTAGTCTAAAGACTAGAATACAACATACTGGTTGGAACAAATACTGGTTGAGCTCAAGCTCATACATATAAAGGGGATCTCAATACAAGTGTGTGTCCATCAATGACAATCGTAGCATAAATAAACAAAAGTGCCAACAATCTCCCCCTTTGGCATTGATGGCAACACTTAGGAAAATAAAATTTTGTCATCTAAGTGTTTTACAACAAAAAACTTGCCATTAACAAAATTGCTCCCCCTAAGCATATACACTATCCCTTAATCAACATAGTGTATAGCAATTTTGCATACAGAGCATAATCATTGAGATATCAGAGCATATAGCATATATCAAAACATATATCAAAATTTCAAAACTAGATACTTCTCCCCCTGTGTTAGAAGATCAAAATTTTAAAACCAAAAACCACATACTTCTCCCCCTTTGCCAACAATGACAAAGTACCACTGAATAACCCTGTTTCCATATATATATATATATATATATATATATATATATATATATATATATATATATATATATATATATATATATATATATATATATATATATATATATATATATATATAATTTTATGGCAATAATGAATAATACTTGTCAAAAATTGATTTATAGTCCTGCAAAAATTGTTTCATGGATAGGGACCAGGACTCAAGTAGGGAGGTTGCCACTTCTTTCTTTGTTTGCATCTGGGATACCTATTCCTCCATGGCATCAACTGTGCTTAGTTCCTATGTGACTATCAGGGCATCCAGGTTTAGATAACACTTCTGAAGAATTTGCAGTCGTGGAAGTAAAACCAGTTGAAGTTCCTGCAAATCCCTAGACCGTGTACTGATCTCTTGCTCCATCTTGGCTAACTGGATCTGGAATTGGTGAACGGTTTGCCAATATGTTGCAAAGGAATCGTAAGGTGTCTTAAATGTGCCCAAGTAGGACTGTAAGTCCATTTGAAGCTTTTACTTCTTAGCTAGCACATCATCGTAGAAAAGATGAGGTTGACAGATTTTGCTGAGTAGCAAGTTTCCCTCATCCAAGGCATTCCTTATGTCCTTTTGGCCTTTCAGCAGTTCAGTCCTAAGCTCATTCATCTTTTTCACCAAAGCAACATTAAGAGCCTTTTGGTGCTCTTTCTTGACATTAGCCTTAGCTACTTCTTCCAGGCTCTGCACCTAATCATCCACTATAGTACATAGTAGTTTGAGCTATGCTAGTGATGATTCAGTGTTAGGAAGATTAGTACCAGGGATTAAACCGGTAAGGGTGTCTACTGTCGCCTGAATAATATCCTATTCCTTTTTCCTATGAATGATTTCAAGGTGCTCTTGGGCAACCTTGATGCTCTGCATAAGATCTGACTCACTTGCAGATTGGAGATCAATAGGACTTGAGATATCAGCCGGTTTGCCTTGGCTCCCGGTTGCCTTAGGAGTCTCCACCTGTGTGCTCTTCATTGCTTCAGCTGTCTTGTCTGCTTCTTCCTTCTTCCTTTTCTCTACTTATTTCTTCTGTTCTTGTGCCTTGTCTTCTTCTTCTTTCTTTTTCCTCTCCTTCTCTTCTTTCTCTTTCTCTTCCCTCTTGTTCTTTTCTTCCTCTTCCATCGTCTTCTTGTCTTCCTCTTCTTTCTTCTTCTTCTTTGCTTCTTCCTTCTTCTTTGCTTCCTCTTCCTTCTTCTTCTATGCTTCCTCTTCCTTCTTCTTCTATTCTTCCTCTTCCTTCTTCTTCTTCTCTTCCTCTTCCTTCTTTCTCTTTTCTTCCTTATCCTCTTCTTCTTTCTTCTTCCTATCATCTTCTTTCTTCTTCTTCATCTTTTCGTTTCTACTCTTCTTCTTTTCTCTTCTCTTCCTCTTTCTTCTTTTTCTCATCTTCATCCCTCTTCTTCTTCTCTTCCTATTCTTTAGCCGCTTCTTGTGTGTCCTTAGCCTGCTCACCACCCTGTTCGGCTTGTTGCCCCTGTTCAGTTCCCCCAGAAGGTATGTCCTGAGTGACATCTTCTACATCCAGGGCATCGACATCGATAGTGTCGATTGGTTCTTCAACCAGGTTTCCTTCCTCATCAAAAACCTCATCCGGTTTGGAAATAACCAGTTCTTTTTCTGCTTGGAGGTTGGCCATTCGTGCTTTGTGAGCTAGAACAACATGATTCATGTGCTGATGAGTGTCTTTTTCCACATCATCAATTCTTCCCTCCAACAGCCAGTGTCTTCTTCTCCTTGTGAAGAAGAGACCTTTATTTTGATCCAATACATCAAACAATTCTAAATTTGAGAGGTTAGGAAAGTACTGTGAAAAGACTTTCTCCCTAATCTCCTATTCCTTTTCAATGGCAATGTGCCATTTATTATCTATTGATTTAAATAAAGAAGCCGGTGTCTGAGATTTAATCTCTGATGGCAACCGGTCATTCTTGCACAAATAAATAATGATTTCCTGTAATATATCCTCCTCCTCATCACTGAAATCATCATAATAATCTACTAAATCATGAAGTAATTTTCTCCTCATATTCTTAACTGTCCTTTGAAAATGTGTCAAAGGTTTGTATGAGGAGATGTCAATATTTACCGGTGCGGATGCTGCTGGTTCATTCTTGTTCATCTTCTTTGCCTGTCGGGCCTTCTTTGGCTTTTCATCAGACTCAGTTTCTTCGGAGTCCGATTCATTTGTCTTAGTCTTCCTTTTTCTTTCAAAGACTTTTGCCGGTGTTACCTCTGGTTTCTTCTTTGTCGGTGACCACTTGGTCACTCTTGGAGTTGCAGTGGTAGCCGGTGCCAATGCTGCAGGCACTGCCTTGGCTTTCTTTGCTACCGGTTCTTTTCCTTTCTTAATCGATGGTTCTTCAGCCGGTGCAATCCTCTCCAAGTAGGTTCCGATCCTTTTAGCCTTTGGATCAAGAGGTGAGGCAATAAGGGTTGAGGCATACCCTTCCAGCATGTCATACATAACCTCATAGCCCATTGGCTCCACTTCCTCCATTCTAGGCTCAACAACCTCCATTAAACATTTGTCCACCTGAATGGTGAAACAGATGTCATCTTTGTATTTCTTTACTATATCACTTGAGATTCTTACCCTTTGACTCATCTTTCTTCTAAACTCATCGAAGTATTTGTTCAGTACTTCAGGGTAACCAGTTCTGATGGCTTGTATGCTTTCCTTTATCTGCTTGGTTACAGGTTGGTCGGGAGACCACTAGACATCTCCTACACCAGGAAAGTAGCCTTGGAAATAGAAGAACAACCCTACCAGTAGTTGTCCAAACTTGAATCTCAGTGCATTGTCCTATTTGATTGCCTTTAGATTCCACAGGAGTTTCCTCTGCATACCGGTGCATAAGTCAAAAGATGCATCCTCTTTAATCATTCGGTAAGTGGCATTTACCGCTGCAACAGATATAGAATTAATCTTGCTAGCTGAAAATGTTCTATAGCCTGTCACCATGCAGGCATATTTCACCAGATCATCCTTGATAGGATTAACTGTAATACCTCGTGAGTCACTTGTTGAGCCGGTGAGCTTGGCTATTTTGGTTTTGCTCACCTTTCTCAGGGCTGGCACTTCCCTTGTGTTACAAAAATCAGTGACTGCATGAATTGCCTAAGGCATAATATCATGCATCCTCTCCAGGTATATCTTGTCAGTGTGGACTCTGCTCAAAATGATCCTGATGTGATCCTCTGTAAAATCCTCCAGAAAATATACTGCATTATGGAATTTCTTCTTCTCTAAGATACTAAACTCTAGTTTGATCTTTTTGTCCTTGCTGCAAAATAGACCTAACTGGGTGTGAATAGCTAAAGATCCTAGGTCTTCTATTTTGCAATCAATATAATCAGAAATTCCCTCTTCAACTATGACTCCAGCCGGAATTTGTGATAAGGCATTATATTTGGACTTCCTCTGAATAAAACTTTCTGACTCAATGGATGTACTCAAACTCATATGAGATGTGGAAGCCATTGTAGAGTATTTCAAGAACACGAAAAAATACCTTTTAAACGCGAATTTAGGGCTTCCTGATTCTGCTTCACTCCACTCTCCGTCGGTTGCCAAATCACTGCTTTGTGTTCTCCACTACTGCTTGCAAACTGGATTTGAATCTCTTTCAAGGTTTAGCAATTTCTTGAAATCTTAGCTCAAATCGTCTTTTCTTCGCTCGAAAACAGATAGTGAGAAATGATTTGAAATAGGCTTTTATACATGTCTCTCACCTACCACCATTAATGCTCCTCTATTAGGGCATAAACCCTAATTTGCCTTTCTACCATTTCCGGTCTTCTGCCAAGAGATAGGTATCGCATACTGGTTAAGGTCTTTTACCAGTGTAAACCGGGGGTTTGAAAGCATTTCGCCGTTTGCTCCCCCTAAGCCTTTGAGGTTTAGTTTGCCAGTTCCGATATTTCCACACTAGGTGCAGAAACCAGTTCCTCTTCCAACATTGTTGGTTTCTTCCTCCAGGTTTTGTTCATGTCCCCTTGAAATTTTTCAACATCAATTTCTCCTTCCTGAGTGACTAGTATATCATCAGATATACTTTTTTTGCTTCTGTAGAATCTCGCAATGTGACCCGGTTTGTTGCAGTGATAGCAAACAAGTCCAGGTGCTCTCCAAGGTCCATTGTACATGTTTCCATTCTTCCTTCTGCATGTTGCAGCAGTGTGACCATGACCATGACAGATCATACAATTTTCTCTCCATCCGGTTACCGCTTGATGGCCACCGCTTCTTGACTGATGATTGAAGACATTAAACCGATTGTGGTTCTGGTTCACAAAAGGTTCAGGACCAGTTCCTTGGGTCCTTTGAGGATATCTTCCATTGTTATCCATCACAAACTTGCATTCAAATGCTCTATGCCCAAACTTGTTGCATGCATAACAATGACCATTGAACTTATTGGATCTAGGTATATTGTTGATAAAATATGGAAAATTATTGTAGGCTTTGCTCCTACATACATTGGCAGTGTGTCCTTCTTTAAGATAGTTAAAGCAAACAGGTTTGAATTTTTGCTTACCTTTTCCTTTGAGTGTCGGTTGCTTCTTTGATGCTTCAACATTTGTTCCCGAGGATTCTCCTTCCTCATGTCCAGAGAAACCAAGACCATTGGTATTCTTTACCGGTCTAGATGACTCAAGCTTTTGGTCTAGCTTGACAGTACTTTTGCCAAACTTAGCAAGTATTTCCTTTGACTTAGAGAGTTCTTTGGAAATAGCAGTATTTGTCTCCATTAGACTTGCATTTTCAAAGATGGCTATGTTTAGTTCACCTAGCATGTCTTCCTTTTCCATTCTGCTCTCATGAAGGCGAGCAGTCAGTGCACTAATCTCTTGTTTCATCTTAGATATCTCATGATCTCTGTCCTTTATCAGATCTTCAACTTTTCTCCGGTTCTCAAGCTCTTGACTAAACCGAATAGTTAGTCCTTCCAACTCCTTTCTTAGATTGGAGCTTGAATCATTCAGCTTATTCACTTCAGCAATCATGGCTTCCATGTTAGCTTCATCTTCAGAACTACTTTCAGATAGTTCCATCAGCCTCTCTGCATGTTCTCTCCTTTTTGCTTGAGATGCCTTGTATTTGACCATAAGATCATCATAGGCTTACTCAAACTAAGTGAGCCATTGAGTAAGTTCCCTCATGGTGTATTTCCCCATATCTCTTTCCAAGTGGTTAAACTTATAGATAGGTAGGCTCTGATACCAATTGATGAATACTAAGAGGGGGAGGTGAATTAGTATGCCAAAAATCACTGCACTAAAACACTTCCATAGTCTAAAGATAAATCGGTAAAACAGTCTAATAGACAGACCGGTTACCACACATGCAAACCACAATGCGAATAAAGCATTCACCCACAAAAGCAATACAACCATAACACAAGATATTTGACGTGGAAACCCAACTGGGAAAAACCACGGTGAGATGGAACTCACAAGTCACTATCTGCAGAATAGAAACCAGATCGGTTAAGGTCAGATTGGTTAAGGTCTTACAATGTTCTTCACCAGAATAGATCCTATTAGGAATCTCAATCTTTGTTAGGAGATAAGTTCGATTAAAGACTACCTTGTTAGAGGATTTTAGATTCACAGGTGTGAACCACCTTGTTAGAGGATTTTACAAAGGCTTTGAGGCCTACCCGGTTAAGGGCTACAGACTTGTCAAAGATGTGAGTAATCAACAAGTGTTTGATCTATCTAATAGCACAAACTGCTTGGTTAGATCTAGTATTGCTCATAGTTAATGCATTCCAGCATTACTTCAGTCTTCTCACTCTCTCTCTCAGTTACAACTTGATCTTCTCAGATAAGATCATTCTTACAACAATTCAACAACCACCTTAAACCCTAGCACAACATTAACCCTTTCAGCAACAACTTAAAACCCTAGACATGATGTCCTTTTAAAGGAATCTGATTTTATGTTGGTCCAATAGGATTACATTACAATTTCCTAGGTTCAATGAATCTAGACATACTCAGTAACACGACACAAAAAGCACCGTCAAACAATAGGTGGATCGGTAACTCATCACAAAATGCCGGTTGGTAACTCGTCACAGAGTATTATCAGTTCATACAAAATACCGGTTGCTGGTTTGACAAAAATGAAGACTGGTAAGAATGTGTTGTCCTGCTTTGCTCCCTCATATCTCTTGGGATCTATGAATCGCTTGGGGTCAACATACCGCTTCAGACCGGGAAACACATTCTGAAAAATCACCACTAGTCTAAAGACTAGAATACAACATACTGGCTGGAACAAATACCGGTTGAGCTCAAGCTCATACATATAAAGGGGATCTCAATACAAGTGTGTGTCCATCAATGACAATCACAACATAAATAAACAAAAGTGCCAACAATGACACCCTTTTTGGCCTCTTTTTTTGTACCTTGGGAGGCAAGTGGCACACTTGGCATCCCAAACTGAGAGTGCTTAGTAAAAATTTCTATTACAATCACACACATAATATAAATACTACATGTTCATCTAGTATTTCCTTTTTTTTTTAACGACTCTTTGGCTTTTTTGACAAAGATTCTTGGCTAAGCCTTTCTACAGGGTTGTTGAAAATGGGGAGGGGATAGAGTTAAAATTGAGCCTAGTTTTCACTCACAATTCAAAAATAATCAAACTATTTGGCACATTTGTATGGAGGGTGGGGTTGCTCAATTCATTGAGAGTATTGATGGTTTTGATGAAGACCTTTCCATTTAGTTTTCCACTTCTTGGGAGAATCATAGGGTTAGGATTGAGGGTATTTTCTTTTAGGTCAATGAGGATTTCATAGCTAAGGTTACCAGTCCTCCTAATAAGGGTAGGAATTGAGAGTAGTAGAGTCGTGTTGTTGACAATGACAACCTGACCATGTTCTTTAAGGATAAAAACTGGTGAAGCTACATCATGGATTCGAACGTGAGGGGTTCCCTTCTCCTTGGAAATAGGTATTCTTTTAATGATCATGAAATTTTTCACTCTCAAAGATAGGTTTAATGTATATTATTTTTACCACTTCCCTCTACTAAACCACTTTTACCATACAACTTTAATTTTTCCTCCCTTCTTTCTATTGAACTACCTTGATAATTATATCAAGGACACCCTCAAAGTTCCTAAAAACTCAGATAAGAAGCCTATTTATCTTCATCAAAGCCTCATATTTATGATTTACCAGTTTCACCTTTCCCTTTGTCCTTCCAATCCCATTATGGTCATGGAGATCCCTATGAACTCTAAATCCCACCTCATGCATCCATTTTGGACTTTCCTAACAAAAGAAAAAAGAAAAACCTTAGAATTCATGAGGGTAGTAATGTTGTTACAAATACCCGCTACTCTACTTTGCCAAATTCAAGCTTGGCTACCCCTAAGGGGTTTAAAACTAGTCCTACTACTTCTAGCTTAAATACCTTACTAATACAAACTTACCCCCTAGCCAAAAAGGCTATGCTCCAAGCTTAGCCTCATATTGAGGAAATCGACAATGAAGGAGATGAGAAAGGTGCGAGAAACACTAATCACCACAAGTCTAATAGGATATCGGGCAAGTCCATGAAGAAAGGAAATGAAGCCACAAATATATACAAGGATGATCATAAGCACATGGAAGAGACAAAGGATGAGGAGGATGTGAACTACTTAGAGAAGATTTACAATTCTCACTCCGAGAGTACCCTAGAGCCCCTAGATTTGATGGAAGTTGCCCACCTATCAGAAGATGAGCTCGTAGTTGAGAAGTCCTACCCTACCAAGGTAGATGATACTTGTGAAAAATGCAATACTATAGTTGTGGACCTATAGGCTTTGAAGGTGAAGGTGGTGAACCTGGAGAAAAAAATGGTGCATGTTTCTAGGTTTAGCTCCAAAGTCATACATAGATCAACTACTACTTTGTGCTTATTGCATAACAAGGTCTTGAAAAAAGATGTTGAAGATGAAGGTAATTACGGGGATATTTTCAAATACCTTACTGAAGATTGGGGCAAATCGTTTGTCTTGAAAAATGCAATGCTACTATTGTGGACCTAGAGGCTTTGAAGGTGAAGGTGGTGAACCTGGAGAAAAACATGGTGCATATTTCTAGGTTTAGCTCCAAAGTCATGCATAATTCAGCTACTACTTTGTGCTTATTGCAAAACAAGGTCTTGAAAAAGATGTTGAAGATGAAGGTAATAGCAAGGATATTTTCAAATACCTTACTGAAGATTGGGGCAAATCATTTGTCTTGAAAAATGCAATGCTACTATTATGGACCTAGAGGTTTTGAAGGTGAAGGTGGTGAACCTGGAGAAAAAATTGGTGGACCAAGAATATTGAGCTCAAGTATCATTTCTTGAGAGAAAAGGTTCAAAATAAAGAGGTTGTATTAGAACATGTTTCCAGTAAGGAGCAGCTAGAAGACATATTCACTAAGCCCTTACCCAAGACTACATTTACCTATTTGAGAGGTGAATTAGGGGTTCTGCCCCTTCATGAAGTAAAATAAATTTGTGTGCTCCACATCAATCAGGTACTATAATGTCAGATATTATAGGATTGATGTGTTGAAGGATTCTATACCATAGGGGGAGCAACATAGTGAAGTCTAGAAGCTTGTGCATCCACTTTGGCATTGTTGTCAAAGGGGGAGAAGATATCTAATGATGAAGATATATGGAAGAGTGTGCACTAACCAGTCCAAATGGTGGTGGTGGTGATCTTTGAACCGGTATATGTCAACCGCTATATGCTATTGAGAATGGTGCAAATACTGAGCAATGATATATTGAGTATTTTCATCAATGCCAAAGGGGGAGATTGTTGGCATATGATGAAGAGGTGACAATGTATGTTGTCATTGATGTCAATAAGTTATCAAGCAGGAGAACCGCTATGCATCAGTATGAATATTGGAAGTGGTTATGGTCAACTGGGATGGAGTGGACCGGTGTCGGGGTTCACTAAGTGTGACTACCGGTTGGCAGTCTCTGTTCAGCTCTAGGGTTTCCGGTATGGCCTGTGCAGTGCAATCGATGGTGTTTTGTGAATGATAAGGATAAGGATCGGGATGCCACATCACCTGTGTGCACGTGAAGAATTTCCTTGAGGATATTGTGCGTAAAGATCGAATGCATTTGAATGTCTAACTCGAGAATGCACAATTTTCTAAGCGGTGTATGAAGAGCACGTGATGGGTTACTGTTTTCCAGATGCGGTGAAGATTGGATGATGTAGAATGTCTTGAGATTTGTCTTAGATCATTTCATTCTATGTAATGTGTTTGGATGGTCAGGATTGGACCGCTTGTAATTGTAAACCTAAAATATTTAGGGTTTAGGGTTTATGCTACCGACCTAACTTTTGTCTATAAGGTCGATGAGGTTTGTTATTGTAAGTGTTGGAAAAAGTTGTGTGTGTGTCCGCGTTTTGGAGATTAGATACTTTCCAAACCAGAATGAGGAATCTACAGAGTGTGATTGCAGAGGAGAGGAACTGAAAAGGATCTGCCTTAGCAAGGAGTGTTGTTATCAGATCAGAGTTTTACCTGTTGTCTTCTAACCATTTCAATAGAAGGTAAATCCCTTGACCGAGTAGATTTAACAGGTTTTGTTGTAAATCCTCTAACTAGGTGGCTCAAGTTCATTGAGTTATTTAAATCCTCTAGCGAGGTAACTTTTAACAGGGTTTCAACCTTTAACAAGGTATATAGCCATCCCTTAATCAGGTGATCCCTAATAGGATCAGTTCCTAACAAAACCTTATTGTAAAGTCTTTAACTGGACTAGGCTCCTAATAGAGCAAACTTCAAAAGAGTTCAAAACAAGCTTGTGGGTATTCATCCCCACCGTGGTTTTCCCCATTTGGGTTTCCACGTGAAAATCTCTATGTTATGGGTTGTGAGTTTTTCATGTGATGATTGTGTGTTTTTTATTAAGTTAGTTATTCAAGTAGTGTTTAATGGTTGTGGTATTGTAGATACAACTCATGCATGATTATATTGGTAAAGAAGTCATCAAGATTTGAGATCTGTGGAATGTTGTCTGAAGTATCTATGTTTAATTGGTATAGCAATGGTTATGCTCAGTGGTGAAGACAATTGGTCAGCTGTGTTTTAATATGATAAAGTGTTGTGAAGTTTTTATGTGTATTGATTCACCCCCCCCCCCTCTTAGTATCGGTTAGGACTTTAGTTGCTCATCATTATTCATCAATTGGTATCAGAGCACATCTAGGTCCTCGTTGATATGAGCTTAACTGCTTAAGGCAAAAGATCCTATTGTAATGATGAAGAGGAAAGGTCCTAAGTTCAATAGGGACAACTTTACAATATGGAAGGACATAATGAAGATGTATATCATGGGTTTGGGTGCACAACACTGGAGCTATGTTGATAATGCCTATGTAATCCCCACTAGCACTCTATTCGACAATCAGAAAAAAGAGATACAAGAAAATGGGCAAGTCATGGAAGCCCTTATTGGCAGCTTGTCCGATATAGAGTTCATCAATGTACAATATAAGGAAAATCCAAAAGATGTATTGGACAACTTGGAATCCATCTATGGCAGTGATGAACATGTCAAGCAGGCTAAGGAAGAAAGCCTTAGAGGAAAGTTTGAAGATATGAGGATGGTTGAAGGAGAGACCATTCACAGTATGGCATAAGAATCAAGACAATGGTTGGAGAAATCAAGATTGATGATGCCACTGTTGTCAGTAAAGTTCTGAGATCACTTTTACCAGTCTATGCAATCAGGGTTGCTGCTATTCAGGAGCTAAGATCTATCGACAAAACCAAGGTATCCTTAGACTCTATTATTGCAAAGTTGACTACATATGAATTGAATAGCTATGATGGTAGTGTTCAAAAGACCAGGTTTGCCTTTAGAGTGTCTGATTCCTCTGTACAGACCAGGTTAGGAAAAGAGGTCAGTACTAGTTATGAATCCATGTCAAGCAAAGATATGGATGATGAGGAGATTCTGATAGAGTTTGAAGCTCTTCTTGCCAATAGACTTCCAAAAGGCACTGGTAAATACAGAGGTAAGCTTCCTCTGAAGTGTTTTTACTGCAATAAGATAGGACATATAGTTGTTAACTATCCTAACAATGACAATAAGGATAAACCAGAAAGGTTTAGAAAATATAAAGGAGGAGGTAGGAGAAATTGTCTTGTTGCAGTCGATGAAGGTGTTACCGATGAAGAATTTGAGGATGAAGAGAGTGAGGACATAGTGGTTGTAGCTATCAAGGAAGAGGTGTCTGACCAAAAAGCCCTTGTCTCTCGCATTGACAACTCTAATGAGTGGATCATTGATAACGGGTGTTCTCACCACATGACTAGTGACAGGAGAAATTTTCTGACTCTGGAAGAATATGATGGAGGTGTTGTTCGGTTTGGCAACGATGCACCTTGTATGGTGAAAGGAAAAGGATCCATCTCACTGAATGGAAAGAGTAGTGCAGATGATGTCTACTGGGTGGAAGGCCTTAAGAACAACCTTTTGAGTGTTGCTTAGCTGAATGACAAAGGACTTATTTTGGAGTTCAAAGGTGGAGTCTACAGAATAATTGGAAAAAGTGGTGAACTTATTGCCACCAATAAGCAAACCAAAGGAAACCTGTTTCAGCTGAATGGCAAGATTAGTTAGTGCCTGATTGCAAAATTTGATGATAGTTGGATATGGCATAGGAGACTTTGTAATGTGAATTTTGATAATATTGTAAAGGCGAGTAAGATCAAGGCAGTAAGAGGATTGCCTTTGCTGAGCAAACTAGAGAATGCTTTGTGTAGAGAATGTCAACTTGGGAAGATGTCTTCCTCAACATTCAAAGGTAAGTCCTTTTTAGCAGAGAACTTACTTGATCTTGTGCACACCGATCTATGTGGTCCGATGAAAACAAGAAGTATTTAGGGAGATTGGTATTTCATGATTCTTACTGATGATTGCTTAAGAATGTTGTGGATCACATTCTTGAATGACAAGTCTGAGGCATTTGGAAAGTTCAAATCCTTTCAAGCATTGGTTGAGAAGGAGAGTGGCAAAAGAATAAAATGCCTTAGAACCGATCAAGGAGGTGAATTCACTTCTGATGAATTCAATAAGTACTTTGAAGAGAATGACATCAAGAGATAGTTGTCTGCCCCAAGGACACCATAGAAGAATGACATAGCAGAGAGGAATAATAGGACTGTAGTGGAACCGGCCATAACTATGTTGATCTAAGGAAATGTTGCTCACACATTTTGGAGAGAGGCGGTGAGCACTGTAGCCTATACCATGAATCGGGTACTTATCAAGAAAGGTAAAGACAAAACCCCCTATGAGTACTGGATGTGAGTTATTTCAAAGTGTTTGGGAGTAAATGCTATAACAAGAGAGGTGAGCATCTGAGTAAGTTTGATGCTAAGTCTAATGAAGGAATATTTCTTGGATATTCCACTAAAAGAAAAGCTCTCAAGTGCTACAACAAAAGGACCCAAAAGATTGTTGAGAGTATCAATGTGAGCAAACCGGCAACAAGGAAATGAAAGATGAACCTGGTTTAGCCTTCTCGAAACCGGTTAAGAAAGAAACAAATGACAAACACTGCAAAGACCTCGGTGTTTATGTACCGTAGAAGCTTCAGCGGGTGAAGAAGAAGAAGAAGCGGAAAAAGAAGAGGAAAAGAAAGTGGAACCTCCTATGGTCATTCCTAGGTATGTAAGACTGCATCATGATCCGAAGCAGATCATAGGAGACAAAGATGCAGGAATACTTACAAGGAGAAAGGTGAAAGAAAACTCTTGCATGATTTCAAAATTTGAGCCTAAGACCACTAGAGAGGCACTTACCGATGAAGACTGGATAAAGGCAATGGAAGAGGAGTTGAACCGGATAGAGAAGAATGCAACATGGTCCTTGGTAACCAGACTGGAACACAAGAATGCCATTGGCACCAAATGGGTCTTCAGGTTTAAGCTGAATGAAGAAGGCACGATGGTAAGGAACAAGGCAAGACTTGTATGCAAGGGATATGCTCAGGAAGAAGGAGAAGACTATGAAGAAACCTTTACCCTAGTGGCTAGAATGGAAGGTGCTCGAATGCTACTTGCATTTGTAGAATTCAAGGGATTCAAGGTATACCAAATAGATGTGAAGTCTACATTCTTGAATGGAATGCTAGAAGAAGAAGTGTATATTGAGCAACCAGATGGGTTTGCTTTGTCAAAAGATAGTAACATGGTGTGTAGATTACACAAGGCCATGTATGGATTGAAACAAGCACCAAGGGCATGGTATGAATGGTTACACTCTCATCCTATGAAGATAGGATTTCAGAGAACAAGTGAGGATAACAACATATACCTAAAATCTGAAGGTGATCAAATATTGATCTGTGAAGTATTTGTAGATGACAATGTTCAAAGGAGATGATGAAATGAGTCATGCATTTGCAGATGAAATGAAGAAAGAGTTTGAGATGTCTCTCATTGGAGAGATAAAGTTCTTCATTGGTCTACAGATTAAGCAGATGAATGAAGGAATCTTCATTACCCAGTCCAAGTATATCAAAGAGGTATTGAAGACCTTTGGCATGGAGCAGAGAAAACTGATTGGAACACCGATGCTGACCGGCTGCAAACTGACTAAGGAGGATGACTCAGTGTTGGTGAATGATAAGGAGTACTGGTTAATGAGTGGTAAGCTGCACTATGTGGTGCACAACAAACCGGATATTGCTCATGAAGTGGGCATAGTGGCCCATTTTCAAAAGAGTCCAAGAGAATCCCACTTGGTAGCGGTACAGACGATTCTTAGATACCTAAAAGGGACAATTGATTATGGATTGTGGTATCTATACAATGGTAACTTTGATCTCAAAGTGTTTACTGATGTAGATTGGGTAGGTAGTGTGGATGACCGGAAGAGCACAATCGGTGGAGCATTATTCCTTGGTGGAAGACTAGTCTCATGGACGAACAAGAAGAAGAGTTGTATTTCCCAGTCTACAGCTGAAACAGAGTATGTGGCAGCATTTATGAACTGCACCCAGGCAATCTGGATGAAGCATGTACTAAATGGATTCAAAATGACTATATCTGAACCGGTGAGTATTTTCTGTGATAATACTAGTGCAATAAACATTTCCAAAAATCCGGTACTGCATGCTAGGATGGTACAGGAGCACCTAGGACTTAGGCTCATAGTACTTCCATAATTTTGGCTTGTACTAACCTTAGCCAAGTTAGGTTTCTAATAAGGACTCCAGGAGGGTCCAAGGTGCATGTGTGATGTTTGATTTGAGTCAAATGTAGGCCTAACTGAGTTGGTTTTCTTTCTAGGTTTGCATTTGGTGAGTAGGTGGTAGTTTGAGTAGGTAAATGGCCTTCTTGATGGTCAAAAGAGGCATAACTTGGTATGAGAACTAGAGAGGTTTTGTATAGTCTTATGAATGTTTAAAAATTCATAAGTAATGACTTGTAATAGGTTGCTTAAGTTGAAAAGACAAAATGTGAAAAGTTGTAAAAGTTGTCATGACAACTTTTGAAAGTTGTCCTGACAACTTTGGTCCTAAAGAGCTTAGCGGTGGAGTTAGTGATATAAAAATGCCCTAGGATTCCTCCACACAAGGGGAAGAATATTTAAACCTCCTCTTGCATGGTTACCAAGGTTGGAAGTTTTGATTTTGTATGATTGGCAATCTGAAACTAATCATTTTCGGACTGTTATCACTGTTTTTGTCTTATTTTGCATAAAATGTGAACACTAATGGATTGAATCCATTGATCCAGTTTTGGATTGTAGTTCTTTGGTGTTCTCTAGTGCTATTTGTTTCATTTCATGCTTTGTATATAGGGTGTGTTAGTACTTTCATTGTTTTGTTTCCAAACAGCCAGTTTTGGCTTGTAAATAGCAAATTCTTGTAAAATGGTTGCCCCATAAAATCCCTCTATGCTACCATCATGGTCTATTGGGACATGAAAGGAAACCCTATGTATAGTTTAAATATGTAGGGAGGAGTTATGGAAGTGGATTGTATCATGGTTACCACCTTGTTCTAGGCGAGTCTAAGAGCAACCCAACTAGAGAAGACAAGGTGAAAATTGAATGCATAGTGCAGAGGTGAGCACAAAACCTTAGCCAAATAATTTGTAGAGGTTCATGAGGTCCATATAGAGTTGAAAAAAAAAGGAGAAGTGTTGACAAGACCTTTATATTCCCATTCCACAAAATTGAATAGTCACTGTCGGTTAAAGGCCTAAAAGCCCTACAAAACCCTCATTTTGGGGTTAGGGTATTGTACGGCAAGTTGGAAAGGCAAAACCACCAAAATATCTTGGGGATAGCTGAATGATAGAAGAAAATTAAAACTCTTTGCAAGGTCTTTTGGACTGTAAAACCAAAAACCCTCAAAAATTGGATTTATAAGGCCTAATTGGGGCTAATCCTTGTAGCCCTATTTGTAGGCAATTTCATGAAATCGGTAAGGGAGATGAAGATTTCACAACCTAAAATGGACCTAGTTGGATTGATTCCATGGTAAAAACCACCTCTGCAATGACTCATAGCAACATGGGGGGTGAAAAGTGAGAAATTGACAAGTTGTTGTCAAGATAGCAAGATTGAGCATATGGGAAACACATTGAAATTGTAGGGTTCTTAGTAAAAAAATTGTTGCAAACACCTTGATACTGGTAAGGAGAAAGTCCTAGTAGAGATTGGGAAGGACTTGGAGGCCTTGGAGCATAGTTAGACCTAGTGAGCTTGGTGGAATTGAGCAACACCAACTAGGTGAATTGTCAGCAAGCTAAAGAAACCCTATCAAATTGGTATCAGAGCATATAAGATTTGGGCTAGGTGAGTAGATGTACTCAGTGGAATCTATAGGAGACAAAACCATGTTGACCAATGCAGAGTTGGCACAGAAAGTGGATGATCAGGAGGAAGAGAATAGAATCTTGAAGGAGAAGTTGATTGAATTGGAAAGTAAGCTTGGCGAGATTGAAACCAAGGTAGATGAATTGTTGGTAAAGGTTGAAGGAGAAGAAGGGAAGGATAAAGAGGTGTCAGAAGTAGAAAAAGTACCTATAGCTGATCTTGTCTTAGAACAAGAACCTTTCCTAAAGGCATTGAAAGCCTTAAGTGGTAAATCACTAGAAGGATTGCCATTGTTTACTAGTCAAATGGAAGCAGAAGTGGTTCTAGAATGGATAGAGGGCATGGAGAACCATTTTGAGTGTGAATGCATAACTGAATCTCAAAGAGTTAAAGTGGCCAAGTCTAGGATGAGAGGAGTTGCTCTCACATGGTGGAAATTTGTGCAGGATGAGAGGAAGAAAGTAGGTAAACCTCCCGTCTCTTCTTGGAAAGGGATGTTAGTCAAAATCAAAGAAGTATATCTCTCTGATGACTATAAAGTGCAGATTCATAGGAAAAGACAAAACCTAAGACAAAAATACCTTGATGTGAGTGGTTATACGGAGGAGTTTCACAAATGTATTCTTTGATCTCATGCAGTGGAAGAAGAAAGTCTTAAAGTTTCTAGGTATCTAAATGGACTAAGATGGAACATCCAAGAGGAAATCTGTCTAATGAGCCCAAAGATAGTTCATCAAAGCTATCAACTTGCCCTTAAAGTGGAAGAAAAACTAAAAAAGAAAACATGATTCAAGTAGTAATAGGGGTAGGGGTAGAGGAAAAAAAAATAGAGGCCATAGCAGAGGCTTTGGAGGAAGAAACTCAAAGAAAAGAACACAAGGTGAGTCTAAACTCACTGAGCAGCAAGAAAGTGGCATTGGTAAAGGAGGATTCAATAGAGGAAGAGGGTCAAACAATGGTTTTAGAGGAAGGTCTAGTGGACAAGGTAGAGGTTCCTCATATTTTGCCTCAGTGAAGTTTTATCATTGCAATCAACTTGGTCATCTAGCATATCGGTGTCCAGAGAAGGGATCATCATCATAGAGTAGTGAAAGGAGAGTGAACTACCTTCAAGAAGAGACTTCAAGTAGCAAGACTTCAGAGGTTGCCTTAGAATCAGAGGTAGGTGACAACTTGATGATAAGAAGAACTTTGATAAAAGAACCTGTCAGAGAAGAGCCTAGCCAAAGGAGGTCATTATTTAGGATCAAATGTAAGATTATGGACAAATTTTGCAAAGTGATCATTGATTCAGGGTCAATAGACAACATTGTCTCAGGAGACGCACTGAGAAAGCTTAAGTTACAAAGGATACCTCACAACAACCCATATAGGGTCACTTGGTTGAACAAAGGCCAACATGTCCTAGTCAATGAGCAAGCATGGGTAGATTTCACCATTGGGAGGTACAAGGACAAAGTATTGTGTGATGTCCTACCCATGGATGCATGTCATCTTCTATTAGGAAGACCATGGCAATTTGATAGACAAGTTATTCATGATGGAGCCAAGAATGCATATTCATTCAAGAAAGATGGAGTCACATTCAAGATACAATCTATCCCTGAGGAAGGTGAAAAAAGAGCAGCGGGTCCTAATGTCCTTTTGGTGAGTGAAAAACAGTTCTTGAAGACACTTGAGGAAGGTGAAGGTATAGGATTTGCATTAGTAATGAAGCCTAAAGAGGAAGACAAGAAAGAGTAGCCAGATTTGCCAATAGAGGTTCAAGACCTATTGAAAAAGTTCAAAGGAATAGTGAGTGATGGACAACCAACCACGTTACCTCCTAAAAGAGCCATAAGCCATCGAATAGACTTTATTCCTGGAGCATCCTTACCTAACAAGGCAGCTTACAAAATGACTCCCCAACAAAATGTTGAGATTGCTAAACAAATCCAAGAGCTTTTGGATCAAGGCCTAATTAGGAAAAGCATTATCCCTTGTGTTGTACCAACCGTTTTAGCCCCAAAGAAAGGTAGTACTTGGAGATTGTGCACAGACTCTAGGGCTATAAATAGGATCACCATTAGATATAGGTTTCCAATTCCTAGGATAGAAGACCTAATGGATTGTTTAGGGGAAGCCAAATACTTTACCAAGATTGACCTTAAAAGTGGATACCACCAAATCAGGATTAAGGAGGGTGATGAATGGAAAACAACATTCAAGAAACAGAGGGTCTTTATGAATGACTTGTAATGCCATTTGGCTTATCTAATGCTCCAAGAACCTTCATGAGACTCATGAATGAGGTGATGAAGGACTTTATAGGTGAATTTTTGGTGGTATATTTAGATGATATTCTCATTTTCAGTAAGGATAGGGCAGATCATGTTAATCTTTTGCAAATTGTGCTACAAAGATTGTATGAAGAGAAGTAAACCATGAACTTGGAAAAGTGTGAATTTGTTAAGCAGGAGTTGGTTTGCCTTGTGTTTGTGTTGTCACAAGGAAACCTAAAGATGGATCCTAGCAAGGTTGAAGCCATAGTAAACTGGCTTACTCCTAAGTTAGCAACAGAGGTGAGAAGCTTCCATGGACTAGCTCGGTATTACAAGAAGTTCATTAGGAAATTCAGTGCTACATGTGCACCAATGTTGGACACTATTAAAGGTGGAATGAAGGAAAAGTTTTAGTGGAATGAACAAGCAAATAGAGGTTTTGAAACCTTGAAAGAGAAGATAGCTACTCAACTGGTGTTGGTGTTGCCTAGTTTTGAGAAACTCTTCATAGTGGAATGTGATGCAAGCAATGTTGCAATAGGTGTTGTCCTAAGCCAAGAAGAAAGACCAGTAACTTTCCATAGTGAGAAGCTAAGTGATGCAAAGAGGAAATACTCCTCATATGATCTGGAATTATATGCTTTAGTGTAGGCTTTAAGGAAGTGGAGATATTGTCTCCTTCCTAAGGAATTTGTAGTCTACACAGACAATCAAGCTTTAAGATTTCTAAACTCACAAGACAAACTCAGTCATAAACACATGAAGTGGGTAGAGTATATGCAAGCTTACACATTCACCATCAAGCACAAAAAAGGTCAATTAAACTAGGTTGTTGATGCATTGAGCATAAGACTTTTGACTGTCCAAGAAATTCAGTTAAGGAGTATAGGTGTTGAAATTTTTAGAGACCTATACCCAAATGATGAAGACTTCTCAAATGCCTACAAGATATGCAAAGAGTATCAAAATCATTTTCATAATGAGTATTCAGATTTTACCTTGCAAGATGGGTTATTGTTTAGAGGAGGACAACTTTGTGTGCCTAGAGGGTCAATGAGAGAAAATATCATACAAGAGAAGCATAATGGAAATCTTAGTGGTCATTTTGGAGTCAACAAGACTCAAGAGTTGGTTCAGAGGTATTACTATTGGCCTACGATGAATCAAGATGTTAAGAAGTATGTGGAAACTTGCATTGTTTATCAAAAGGCCAAGGGCACTTCTTCAAATGCCAGTTTATACCAACCTCTTCCCATACCAAATAAACCTTGCGAGTGCATTAGTATGGATTTTGTAGTAGGTTTACCAAGGACAAAGCAGGGATTTGACAATATTTATGTCATAGTGGACAGGTTTAGTAAGATGGCCCACTTTGTACCTTGCAAGACTACTCATGATGCATGTCATATAACTCATTTGTTCTTCAAAGAAGTGATAAGGATACATGGTTTACCCATGAGCATTGTTTCAGATAGAGAGTCAAAGTTCATGAGTCATTTTTGGAAGACACTTTGGCAAAAGGTTGGCACCATTCTATCTTTTGGATCAGCCTACCATCCACAAACAGATGGGCAGACCGAAGTGGTTAATAGGAGCTTAGGAAACTTATTAAGGTGCCCAAGGAGTATGATTAGACATGGGATCAAGTGTTATCAAAAGCTGAATATGCTTACAATGACACAATAAATAGAACCACCAGCAATAGTCCTTTTGAGGTGGTCTATGGTCTTCACCCAAGGGGTATAATGGAGTTAAGAGATTTAGGGAATGCAACAACAAGAAGTGGATATGTTGAAGATTTTTCTCAGTCAATGAAGGAAGTACATGATTCAGTCAAGAAAGCATTGGTGGAGAACACAAGTAAGATCAAGCAAAAGGTTGATGAGAGAAGGAAGAACCTACAATTCCAAGTAGGTGATCTTGTAATGGTGCATCTAAACAAAGCAAGGCTACATCAAGGAGTACCTAATAAGTTGTAGATGAGAATGTTGGGTCCATGTGCCATCCTAGCCAAGTATGGAGAAAATGCATACAAGGTGGACCTACCTAGTGAAATAGGACTGTCACCGGTTTTCAACATAGCAAACTTAGTTTCTTACAAAGGGCCAATTCAAGGTTTAGATTGCAGTCACTCAGAGGTATTAGATGATGTAAATAATCTTGAAGTACTAGCAAAACCAAGTCCAAAGGTTGAAAAGATATTGAGTTCAAGGATCACTAAGAAGACAAGACACCAAATCTATTAGGAGAACCTCATCAAGTGGCAGGGTATGGATGATTCTGAGGCTACATGGGTGCTGGAGACAAAGTTTAAGAAGTTAGGCATTGATCAAAATCTGATCCCCAAAGAGGTGACTTAGTTTTCTTTTATTTGGGAGAATGGTGCAGGAGCACCTAGGACTTAGGCTCATAGTCCTTCCACAATTTTGGCTTGTACTGACCTTAGCCAAGTCAGGTTTCTAATAAGTACTCCAGGTTGGTCCAAGGTGCATGTGTGATGTTTGATTTGAGTCAAATGTAGGCCTCGTTGAGTTGGTTTTCTTTCTAGGTTTGCATTTTGTGAGTAGGTGGTAGTTTGAGTAGTAAATGGCCTTCTTGATGGTCAAAAGAGGCATAACTTGGTCTGAGAACTAGAGAGGTTTAGAATAATCTTAGAAATGTTTAAAAATTCATGAGTAATGACTTGTAATATGTTGCTTAAGTTGAAAAGACAAAATGTGAAAAGTTGTAAAAGTTGTCATGACAACTTTTGAAAGTTTTCATGACAACTTTGGTCCAAAAGAGCTTAGCGCTGGAGTTAGGGATATCACAATTCCCTAGGATACCTCCACACATTGGGAAGACTATTTAAACCTCCTCTTGCATAGTTACCAAGGTTGGAAGTTTTGATTTTGTATGATTGACAATCTGAAACTACTCATTTTCAGACTATTATCGTTGTTTTTATCTTATTTTGCATAAAATGTGAATACTAATGGATTGAATCCATTGATCCAGTTTTGGATTATAGTTCTTTGGTGTGTTCGAGTGCTATTTGGTTCATTTCATGCTTTGTAGATAGCGTGTGTTAGTACTTTCATTGTTTTGTTTCCAAACAGCCAGTTTTGGCTTGTAAATAGCAAATTCTTGTAAAATGGTTGCCCCATAAAATCCCTTTGTGCTACCATCACGGTCTATTGGGACATGGAAGGAAACCCTATGTATAGTGTAAATATGCAGGGAGGAGTTCTGGAAGTGGATTTCATCATGGTTACCACCTTGTTCCAGGCGAGTCCAGGAGCAACCCGGCTAGAGAAGACAAGGTGAAAATTGAATGCATAGTGCAGAGGTGAGCACAAAACCTTAGCCAAATAATTTGTAGAGGTTCATGAGGTCCATATAGAGTTGAAACAACAAGGAGAAGCCTTGAAAAGACCTTTAGATTCCCATTCCACAATATTGAACAGTCACTGCAGGTTAAAGGCCTAAAAACCCTACCAAACCCTCATTTTTGGGTTAGGGTACTGTACAGCAAGTTGGGAAGCCAAAATCACCAAAATATCTTGGGGATAGGTGAATGATTGAATAAAAGTAAAACTCTTTGCAAGGTCTTTTGGACCATAAAACCAAAAACCCTCAAAAACCAGATTTAGGAGGCCCAATTGGGGCTCATCCTTGTAGCCCTATTTCTAGGCAATTTCATGAAATCAGTAAGGGAAATGAAGATTGCACAACCTCAAATGGACCTATTTGGATTGATTGCATGGTAAAAAACACCTCCACACCTCTGCAATGACTCACAACAGCATGGGGGTTGAAAAGTGAGAAATTGACAAGTTGTTGTCAAGATAGCAAGATTGAGCATATGGGAAACACATTGAAATGGTAGGGTTCTTAGTCAAACACTTGTTGTGAACACCTTGAGATTGGTAAGGAGAAAGTCCTAGCATAGATTGGAAAGGACTTGGAGGTCTTGGAGCATAGTTAGACCTGGTGAGCTTGGTGGAATTAAGCAACACCAACTAGGTGAAGTGTGAGCAAGCTAAAGAAACCCTATCATAGGACCAAGCACATTGAGCTCAAGTATCATTTCTTGCGAGAAAAGGTTCAGCATAGAGAGGTTTTATTAGAACATATTTCCAGTAAGGAGCAACTAGCAGACATATTCACTAAGCCCTTACTGAAGACTACATTTACCTATTTGAGAGGTGAATTAGGGGTTCTGCCCCTTCATGAAGTAAACTAAAGTTGTGTACTCCACATCAGTCAGGTACTACCATGTTAGATCTTATAGGATTGATGTGTTAAAGGATGCTATTCCATAGGGGGAGCAACATAGTGAAGCCTGGAAGCTTGTGCCTCCACTTTGGTATTGTTGTCAAAAGGGGGAGAAGATATCTGATGATGAAGATATATGGTAGAGTGTGCACTGACTAGTCCAGATGGTGGTGGTGGTAATATTTGAACTAGTATATGTTATTGAGCATGGTGCACATACTGAGCAATGATACACTGAGTATTACCATCAATGCCAAAGGGGGAGATTGTTGGCATATGATGAAGTGGTGACAATGTATGTTGTCATTGATGTCAATAAGTGCTCAAGCAGGAGAACCAGTATGCACTAGTATGAAGATTGGAAGCAGTTATGGTCAACTGGGATGGAGTGGACTGGTGTCGGGGTTCACTAAGTGTGACTACCTATTAGTAGTCTTTGTTCAACTCTAGGGTTTCCGGTATGGCCTATGTGGTGCAACCGATGGTGTTTTGTGAATGATAAGGATAAGGATCGGCATGCCGCATCAGTTGTGTGTACATGAAGAATTTCCTTGAGGATATTGCACGTGAAGATTGAATGAATTTGAATGTCTACCTTGGGAATGCGTGATTTTCTGAGCGGTGTGTGAAGAGCATGTGATGGGTTACTGTTTTCCAGATGTGGTGAAGATTGGACGATGCAGAATTCTTGATATCTATCTTAGATCATTTCATTCTATGTAATGTGTTTGGACAGTCAGGATTGGATCGCTTGTAATTGTAAACCTTAAATATTTAGGGTTTAGGGTTTATGCTACCAACCTAACTTTTGTCTATAAGGTCGATGAGTTTTGTTATTGTAAGTGTTGGCAAAAGTTGTTTGTGTGTCAGCATGTTGGAGATTAGATACTTTCCAAATGAGAACGATGAATTTGCAGAGTGTGATTGTAGAGGAGAGCAACTAAAAAGGATCTTCCTTAGCAAGGAGTGTTGTTATCAGATTGAAGTTTTATCTATTGTCTTCAAACCATTTCAACAGAAGGTAAATCCCTTGAGCGGGTAGCTTTAAGAGACTTTGTTGTAAATTCTCTAACTAGGTGGCTCAAGTTCATTGAGTTATTTAAATCCTCTAGTGAGGTAACCTTTAACAGGGTTTCAACCTTTAACAGGGTATATAGCCATCCCTTAACCGGGTGATCCCTAACAGGATCGGTTCCTAACATAACCTTATTGTAAAATCTTTAACCGAACTAGCCTCCTAACAGAGTGGACTTCAAAAGAGTTCAAAACAAGCTTGTGGGTATTCATCCCCACCGTGGTTTTTCCCATTTGGGTTTCCACATGAAAAATCTATGTGTTATGGGTTGTGAGTTTTTCATGTGATGATTGTGTGTTTCTGATTAAGTTAGTTGTGCAAGCGGTGTTTAATGGTTGTGGTAGTGTAGATACAACTCATGCATGATTATATCGGTAAAGTAGTCATCAAGATTTGAGATCTGTGGAATGTTGTCTGAAGTATCTGTGTTTAACCAGTATAGCTATGATTATGCTCTGTGGTGAAGACAACCGGTCAAATATGTTTTAATATGATAAAGTGTTGTGAATTTTTTGTGTGTACTGATTCACCCCCCCCTCTCAGTACCGATCAGGACCTTAGTTGCTCATCATTATTCATCAGTGGACCTAGAGGCTTTGAAGGTGAAGGTGGTGAACCTGGAGAAAACATTGGTGCATATTTCTAGGTTTAGCTCTAAAGTCATGCATAGATCAGCTACTACTTTGTGCTTGTTGTAGAACAAGGTCTTGGAAAAAGATGTTGAAGATGAAGGTAATTACGAGGATATTTTCAAATACCTTACTAAAGATTGGGGCAAATCGTTTGTCTTGAAAAATGCAATGCTACTATTGTGGACCTAGAGGCTTTGAAGGTGAAGGTGTTGAACGTGGAGAAAAAATTGGTGCATATTTCTTGGTTTAGCTCCAAAGTCATGCATAGATCAGCTACTACTTTGTCCTCATTGTAGAACAAGGTCTTGAAAAAAGATGTTGAAGATGAAGGTAATTACGAGGATATTTTCAAATACCTTACTAAAGATTGGGGCTAATCATTTGTCTTGAAAAATGCAATGCTACTGTTGTGGACCTAGAGGCTTTGAAGGTGAAGGTGGTGAACCTGGAGAAAAAATTGGTGCATATATCTAGGTTTAGCTCCAAAGTCATGCATAGATCAGCTACTACTTTGTGCTTATTGCAGGAGAAGGTCTTGAAAAAAGTTGTTGAAGATGAAGGTAATTACAAGGATATTTTCAAATACCTTACTGAAGACGGGCAAATCGTTTGTCTTGAAAAATGCAATGCTACTATTGTGGACCTAGAGGCTTTGAAGGTGAGGGTGGTGAACCTAGAGAAAAAAATGGTGCATATTTCTAGGTTTAGCTCCAAAGTCACGCATAGATCAGCTACTACTTTGTGCTTATTGCAGAACAAGGTCTTTAAAAAAGATGTTGAAGATGAAAGTAATTACAAGGATCTTTTGAAATACCTTACTGAAGACTGGGGCAAATCATTTGTCTTGAAAAATGCAATGCTATTGTTGTGGACCTAGAGGCTTTGAAGGTGAAGGTGGTGAACCTGGAGAAAAAAATTGGTGCATGTTTCTAGGTTTAGCTCCAAAGTCATGCATAGATCAACTACTACTTTGTGCTTATTGCAGAAGAAGGTCTTGAAAAAAGATGTTGAAGATGAAGGTAATTACAAGGATCTTTTCAAATACCTTACTAAAGACTGTGACAAATCGTTTGTCTTGAAAAATGGAATGCTATTGTTTTGGACCTAGAGGCTTTGAAGGTGAAGGTGGTGAACCTGGAGAAAAAATTGGTGCATATTTCTAGGTTTAGCTCCAAAGTCATGCATAGATCAACTACTACTTTGTGCTTATTGCAGAACAAGGTCTTGAAAAAAGATATTGAAGATGAAGGTAATTACAAGGATCTTTTCAAATACCTTACTGGAGATTTTAACTTTGTCTCATCATATATACAGAGTGGAATACACTTCTAAATTGTCTTGAGTAGTCTTTGTTTATTGGCTTCATAAACATACTATTTGATCAAAAAAGAGATCCAACAATTTAGTGATATTTGAGATTTTAATGGCTTAAGCTGCCCACCTTGACAATTTATCAAAGAGCGCTTTGGGTTGAGCACCAATTATAAATAGTTTTTGACATCGAAGAGTCATTAGATCCTTTAGATCTAACCATGAAACTATGTGCTCCAATGAAATGCAATTTATTTAAATTTTGGAGAGGGTTGTTTTCTTATCATTTCAATAAACCTCCTTTACATAAAATTTATATTCAAATGCTAACCTTCTAGCCTTTTATTCTTCATCTTAATCATAAATAAAAATTGAAGTTTAGTACTAAATTTTAATTCAAAATAAGTGATCAAAAGTTGATTCTAAAGTTTGACTTAAAAAAAATTATATTTCGATTTGTTGTAGAGGATAAATTGAGACACTTTCTTGCTATTTCTTATAATTTATTGGTAATGTTTTAGTTAGTCGAAATTTGGATTTGACTGTGCTTGCAACAATTTAATCTACAATGTCTGATGGATACTAGTGGAGTTCACTACACATCATCCAAGAGGTTATAGAGAAGCTCGTCCTTTCAAAGAACTAAATTCCACTAGTCTATCGATTCCTTTTGATAAAATAAATAAATAAATAAGTAAATAAATGAGATATCTCTTTTGAAACATACAGGTGTGAATGCTTATAGGAGCTGAAGACAATAACTGACATTACCCATGGAAATATGGCGGCTACCGTTTTATGTCATGCTTACGTTGTGTACAACCTATGAGGGACAAAAGTTGAGATATGGTATAATAATAAATACCATTGACCGTCACATTAGCGTACACTTCTATAATTCCTTATCCTCTTTTAATAGACCACTCCAATATAATTCAAAGGTAATTTAATGCATTATATAATAATAATTTTGTCTTTTCCAATGCTTTGCATTCAATGATCTTCTTTTATCTTTTATTTTATTTTAGTTTTGTTTTTTCACTTCTTTGATTGGTTGTTGAGCCCCTTTCCTTTGCATTGATTAGAAAACGAGAAATAGATTTATTAGAAAATTAAGATACCAACATTACGACAAAAAAGTCAAGATACCAAGCAAACTAAAGTTTATCATAATTTATTATTATGATATTTGGGGAAGTAGATTTCGTCACCTAAGCAATCAAATCTATCATAATTCCATCAATTAAATCAACTGATTTCGTTGTCTTTATCATCTTGTCATGATATTGATTTATTATTAAATTTTATTTTTATTTTTATGATTAATTGATTACATTATATTATTTAATCTATTCATACATATTTAATCTATTCGTAAATAATCTTAATTATTCTGAGTGACATTTTGTTCATGTAAGTTTAGTTGGTTCCACCTTTTATTTATCAATCAAAATATTTGCCTAAACAGTCAAATTAGTTGACAAATCAATTTATTGAATTGATTAGTAGATCAAATTACATTACTTTAAATTAAATCCCTAGTCCTCAAAATCAATCTTGATCATTTATATTTTCAGCTAAAATCTATAAATCCATCATTTCTTTAAAAACTAAGGGTGTTCTTTGAATAGTCTTTAATCTATTTTTAAATGTCCAAATCATGTTGTCATTATGTTATTGAAAAGCTTACGCTATAGTTGAAAATTCACAATCTTTTGTGAAGCACAAACAAATCCACTTCACATTCCCTCTAAATTTTGTAAACTTTGAGAATGAGAATTTTTATTATTTTTAATGTTCAATTTTATTCTAATTTTCTTGTATTCATTTTAACATTCCTAATGAGAGACTTCCCCTTCATTTATTATACTTTCCTACTCATTGTTCATGTATTTGGTCTAACAAAGCTTAGAAAAATGACAAGACATACATAATAGTTGCAAAATCAAAAGTATTTGGAGGTATTTTATAATTGATGAAATCGTGTTTAAGTCATGGGAATGTTAGTTGAAAGGAAACATTGAGGGTTTTGATGTAACCTCTATGGGCCTTTTCTTGTTATCACTTAGTTAGACATAGGATTCACATGATTTGAGTTCATATTTCTTACAAATTTATGGCTAATTTTTTATTGAAACAAGGCAAAATAAGTTGCATAGAGATGAGAAACAAATAAACTCATATTTCTTACAAAGTTATGCCTAATTTTGAGCTTTGACCTGCTTAGAAATTTTTCTTACTTTCAATTGAAACCTTGAAATTCCCACCATAAGAAGTTCTCAAATTGCCATATTCACCCATATATGAAATACAAGGTCATGAGTTCCTACATCATTGTGAGGTTCATCAATAATAGTGGATGACAATTTTTTTGTTTCCAAATTTATTGCCAAGAATTTTTGAGAAAGTACATGACCAATATCATCTTCTATAAAATTAAATTTAACTATACCCATCACAAAAGCATCTCATGAGAGTCCATAACCTCTAAAACTACCCAATTATAATACAAATCATAAAATTAAACATTGTGTGTTTTTGTTGGCAATACAAGTATGTATGATTTGTGGTCAACTACATGAATAATTTCTTTGTTTCATTTTCTAGTGTAGTAAATTGTATCCCTTTACAATTTCACCCTCTATTTGGGCCCTTTAGTGTGTTCTCTCTTATCTCATTTTAAGCCTATTTTGGCCCTATCCTACCAAATTGCCATCATATGCATTAATGTTGTGACTAGATCATATGTCCTAGGCCTTGATACTTTGTAATTACCTTTCTTTGGTCCCTCTTTGAGATGCCTAGGGTACCCAACATCCTAGTCCCTCCAAGAGGGGATCAAATTCAAGCATGTGCAAATGTCAGCTCCCACCGTTTGTGATTTGATCCCAACATTTGCATTTGACCATTAAATGTAGCCTAAATTAGTAAATAAATTGTGAATCCTATATAAAGAAATCATTTATCATTCAAAAAACTTAGAAGACATTCTAAGAAGCTAATTGATTAAAAAAAGGCATTCCTAATTCCCTCAAATCAAGAGTAGATATGAGTATAATGAGTATAAGCTACAACAATTTATGTTTGAGTATGATTTCATGATTGATTTTGTTATGTCTATTTATCTTATTGCATCAACACTTGGAAAACTTGTTTAAAGAGCATTACATCACCACCATTATCAATCCTAAGGTAATATTATTTTATTTCAACATTTCAATCATAATTTAGCCTCTTCCATACAAGGGGTAAGCTCTCTTTTTCATCAATCATAGTCATTGTGGAGGTGGAAACACTAGCACAAGGTTTGACTTAGTCAAGTCCCTATACAACACAATAATTTTCCCTCTTTGTATGTGTGTAGGTACAAATCTAACAATTAAGAGTTACTAAATTACACTAAGAAGATAGTGATATACAATCTTAAACTTCGAATAGGCAAAAGCCCTTGGACTATGCCGAATCGCTCCAATTTTAGACATTTTTAGGCTATTTTTTTGGAGAGATTGATCTATAGAGCCTCTTGATCCAGAATTTGAAACATTTTACAATTGAAGACACCCTTAGAATAGGGTGCCCTTCTCTATAGTCTAACATTTTCTGCTCCAAATTCTTGTCACGTGTTCTTCTTTGTCTCATAATTCTAAATTTGTACTATTGTGTTAATTTCCAATTCTGTATCTTACCATTTATGTTGAACATTACTAATTTTCCATGATTTAACCTAGTCCATTTGCAATCTCAAATCCATAGAAAATAAAAAAGGGAGTCATAAATCCACTTGGTGTTTAACTCTCCTATTAAGAATATAGTTGAACCTAGTTTATGATCTTCCAATGATATGTATGAATGGATATTTGAGATCTTAGTTTATTTCCTAGGTTAGGATCTCATTTCCCACATATCATTTTGGTGAACCTAACATGCCTTACATTTGAAATAACTTCTAATTTGAATTTACATATCTAATTTATATGCATTCAATTACTTCATACTTGCATTCATTTATGAATTTTATTTGTTATTTAGTTACATTATATGCATATAGAGAGATAGTTCACCAAAACACATTCATTTTGGTGAACCTAATGTTTCTTACATTTTGCATAATTCTGATTTTGATTTTCAAATCCAATTTCTTATTTAATTCATGAATCCTACAAAATTTGATTGGTTTTCAATTTCATATTTTATTTCATCTATCATTAGCTACATTTATCTAGATCATTTAATGAAAAGAGACATATTTCATTCATATTACTTGCATTGATTCATTGCATCTTAATGTATTGCATATATGAGGATTTCAAGGATGTTAATGAAATTTGTTTCATCTCTAAAAGATTTCACAAATATTTTTGTATTTTATATAATATAGTTTCTAAAGATGTTCATGGCATGTTTTTCTTTCATAAGGGCTTTGGCAATTGTTTCATGTTGCATCTTTTGTAACCCCCATATAAATGATTTCGAAATAAATCATTATTTACCCTCTCCCAAAGTTTCCCTTATTCATGAGGATATTTTGGCCCAACAAGAGGATACAAATTATACTTTTCTCAATGATCTATTTCCTAGAGATTAAGCATTGAAGAATGATAAAGATTCTTCTCCCAAGATTAACTTCCTGCACAAACATACTTTGGTGGAAGAGGAACATACTTTAAACATTGATAATCTCAACACAACTATGGACTCAATTGACTGCTATTCTCCTAGAGCTTACCTTAATTATGAAATGTTTTAATGCATGAAGATATTATTCATTTCCTAATTGATATGCCACATAACATGAATGATGCTAGTAAATATGTGCATCCTCCTACAAGGATAAATTATTATTCATCTATTCATCCTTTTAGTAATTCAAAAAATGATTACACTACCAATTTTAATGAGGTTTACAATGAAAGCTCTTTCCCATTAGAATTGCATACACATTATAGTGTTGATTTTGAAATGCTTTCCAGACAAGGATATAGAGGACACAATCAATTGGATGTATAGAACAAGGAATTAAGATCTCTATAGAACCCACATCCTATCATAATAGAGAAGGCATGGGATTTCCTAATCCTTCCTTACCAATTCCTTCATCAAAACCTAACCATCCCCTCCCAAAAGAGAGATGAATTTTACCCAAACCTTATCCCTTACCTAGAGAGAAAATAATCTTGTTGAGATTCTTAAAATACCATTTGATCATTCTCTCATGTTTGAAAAATTATGAAACTAGAAAATTTGATCATACAAATGCATTCTTTTGTGCTTATCATCACATGCATGGTCATACTACTGTTGATTGTAGAACAATTTAGAGAAAACTTAGAATACTTATTTGTAATGGTAAAATCCCTATAACACATGATATTGGCCTTTCATTCATTCAATTTAAAATATAATTTCATAACATTTTTGGACCTATTTTGTTGCTCCTTACTATGTAGCATTTGTATCTTACCTTTTGGGGGTTGATTGTCATCCATGGTGGTACAATTTCATGTGCAATCATACTTGGGTAGAAAAAGTAATAGCTTATTTACTCTTTTCTACATAGTAGGGGACAAGAGTAGTTCAAGAATACATACCCTTCATATGGATCCATTTTCCATTATTATTGGATATGTATCCTTGACAAATATTGCCTTCCTTGCATATAACTATGTGTTGGCATATGCACACTCCAATGAGACATTGTAGGTGATTGAAGGTTTTGTCATTGATGGCAACCTTGCAATCCTATGACTCCAGCAAAGCATTATACCAGCAAGGCATTACACTGACAAGTTAGTGCACCGGCATCAACAGATCACACTCTATATTGGCACATAGGTTCTCGGTATAGGCTACAAAGAACTTGGATATGATATACCGGTAGGCAAACAATTAATAGAACTATTCAATAATATGGGAGAACACAAGGAAAACAATATCCTTGATTTCTTTCAAGCACTAAAGGTCAAAATGAAGAAAAGAATCCGACTATCACAAAAGATTGTTGACAAATATAAGGATGAAATATGCTTTGTAATCAAGAAGGATGAGATCTGGATGGAAGCAGTCATCCCTAGGATAGTTTGGGTAACATAAATGGGTTATGAAACAGATGATCATATAATTGAAACATATGCTAAAGCACTTCTGGAAGCCCCTAAAGAACCTAAGGAAGAAGTATTTGGTAGTGCAGAAACTATTGAAAGCCAAATACAATCCAAGAAAAGAGTGAAAAAGGTTGAGGCAGTTGTAAGAAAAGGCTCCAAACAGGCAAAGGCTATTAAAGAAGATGTGTTAAAGCAAACCGGTATAACAGAGGATGAGTTAGCAGCTCCACAACCTGAAACTCACCTATCACCGGTAGGTACTTCTTTAGAGAGTGACATGCCTGCAACTTTCAAAAGAGTTGTAAGGAAAAGAGATCCCTCACTAGCAACCACACCCTCACCTAGGAGGACAAGACAAAAACAACAAGCAGTGAGATCTCTGGTAAGAAAGGCTACACCAAAGAAGAAGAAACTGACACCCAAAAAGAAGAAGAGGACAAACAAGGACTTGGCCCCTCTTGATATACCATTGAATGAAATTACAGAGGAAGGGAAATTGAAGAATATAGAGAAAATATATGACACTCTGACAATTGATGAAAAGAACAAGTAGAAAACACTGTTATATTGCATATGGATATGTATAAGAAATTTTTGATGGAAGTAGTAAATGAAATTCTAGATGAACTATTTAAGAGACTGGAAGCAAGAAGACAAGCAGTAATAGAACTGGACAAGAAAATAAAGATAGAGAAGCTACTTGTTGTATATACGGTGAATTCACCCAAAAAAATTGATGACTTAATTGCTCAAGCCAACCAATAAGTATTTTCTACTGCACACTGGCACATTGCTTTAATGGTTGGAAGAGTTAATGAGGTGACTAAGGAGACATAAAATGCATGGGACATTTTCCTAGTGGAAAAAGAAAAACAAGAAGAATACATGAGCCACAAACCTATAAAGGTATATCAGAAAGAAAGAGATAAGGGTAAAGGTAAAGTTGGTGGACCACCTAGTATCAAGGTTAAAGACAACTTCTTTGATTACTCCACCAATAAAAACAACAGCTACAAAAGATCAACCGACAATTGAAAGTATGGATGTAGAAGATGGTAATCCTAATCTTGAAGTCTAATATAATGTGGATGTTGATACTCAAAAGATCAACATTGTGGTAGACAATGATACAGCTGATAAGACTGACATGACTAGTGAGCCTCCAGTAGCTGAGCAAACTGATAACACATAGGAGAAACCGTCAGATGACAAAGAGAAAAAGGTGGGCAAGTGCAAGGTAATGAGTCACAAATTCGCGGAAGTCCGTGCTTTGGAAAACTCGCTCTTAAAAACGGGGGCCCATTTTCAAAAAACGGGGGCCCGTTTGTGCTTCGGGCTCCTGAGCCGAAAGGTAACGGGGGTCCGAAGCAAAAAAATGGGCCCCCGTTTTGTTCTAAAATGGGGGCCCACTTTTAAACAAAACGGGGGCCCGCTTTTAAACAAAACGGGCCCCCGTTTTGTTTAAAAGCGGGCCCCGGTTTCTAAATGGCATTTTTCCTTTTTTTTTCCACAAGCCACCCTTATTTAAAAACGGGGGCCTGTTTTGTGGAAGTTGATTCCACAACCCACCACTTGGCTCGGGATTAGGCTCGGGATAGGCCTGGGATGGCCACACCTGAGACATGGACCTGCAAATTCAAATCTCCATGAATGAAAGCACAAATATGAACTTCAGAAATAGTTTATGTGCCTCTAATCAGAGAACTTTTATATGAAATTAAAACCCATTTTAGATTATACTGTCTAGATTGTAAATATGTAAATTTATTTAAAAATTGATTATTTTAACTATTTTTCATTTAATTTATACTAAATCAGGTCCATAAATTTGAAATATTAACTAATTTTGTTAATTTAATAACTTTTTTATTTTAAAGAATTTTGGAAAAAAAATTGTCATCAATCTACAAAAAATTCTTTTGTATTTAAAAAATAAAAAATAAAAAAAAATGTTAAGTTTACATCAAATTATGCGGGTCGTACATGTCAAATTTTTAAAACGATAATTACGGCCATTAAAAAATTAATTAAAAAAAAATATTAGAAAAAAAAATACAAAAAAATATGCTCATCAATCTTCAATGTGTTACAAACCATTTCCCAAAACAGTTTGAGAAAATAATTATAATTGTGTCAAAAAGTGTGGGTCGTACACATGCATGGTATGGTCCTGAAATAGGCATTTTTAAAACATAGTTTTCAGAACTCCATTTAAAAAGTTATTTTTTATTATGTGGGTATTAAAATAAATTATATATTTGGAAAGTACGCTCAGAGGGCTATCTTTTATATTACTAACTTTTTCCAATATTCAATCTCTAAGTGTTTCAAAATTTAAGCTCAAATGAGACAAAATCTGAAAATCAGGGAAAACACTTCCACTTTTTGGCCAAAAAGTGGACTCATCTTCTTGCACTGACCCAGGTAGAGACTCAGACTTAGACTTAGACAATGCAACAAACAGAGAAACAAATAGAGCAAAAGGCTCCTGAACAGGAACATCAACAGGAACAGGAACAGAAGGAAATAGTGCCACCGACAACTGGAGAAGTAGAAAAAGCATTGCTTAAGGAAATGCAGACACAAACAGACCTACCAGGGGTCAATACAAGCTTGGTTACTTCCACTAGAGGTACTCAGAATCTAGGTTCATCATCAGGCTACAAATCAACTAATGTGACTGAGGTACTATTAGATTCAATTAAAAAGATAACAGACTACAACTCACAAGCTTATAAGGCAATAGATGATACCATACCAATTTTGAAGGTAATTGCTTCTAATTGTAATATAGACAATAAATATTCTTTAGGAAAACTTGATACCTTGTGTAAATATATCATAGAAAACATTGAGAAAATAAAGGAAGAGACATTGAAGGATAAAGTAGAAATTCTTTGATGAGCAAATAAAGAAGTGTAACAAAGATTTTGACACACTTCTACCGGAATTGTGTAGCTTACTGAAAGAATACAAGACTCTGTACAAAGACACCTATAAGACAAAATTTTTGACTGTAGATATAGATAAAAAGATGAGCAAGGTACAGGATGAAATCAATAAACTTGTAGATAATTTTGTTAACTCACCTGATACACTATCAGTTTTTGAGGAGAAGATAACAAATTTTGAAGAAGAATTACTTAAATTGGAAAGAGAAAAAGAGAGAATAGTGAATAAGGCAAAACATCTAAGATTAAAACTGAGTCCAAGATTGGACTATCTAGAATCACTGCGGAAGGAAGTATCTGAGGCACTAATATAGGGAAAGAAAACACTGGCAGAGCATTTGCAGCATCTCACCAGTACAATTAAGAGAATGGAGACAACAATAAGAGATAGTAAAAAGTTTATGGAGAGTATAAACTTGATTATGGCGGATCTATTTCAAATTATAACTACCCAGTTACAAGGTTGAGACTACAAACTCCACTGACATCTTGACAACCTTTATCATTGATGCCAAAGGGGGAGTAGTGGTATGAGAAAATTCAACATCACAGGAATCATATGCTCAGGGGGAGCACACACATTTTTGGTAACATTTTTGGACTTCACATTTTTGGATACACTTTTGAAATTTCTCATGAGTGATGCCATCAATGCCAAAGGGGGAGATTGTTGGCATATGAACACTCCAATGAGACATTGTAGGTGATTGAAGGTTTTGTCATTGATGGCAACCTTGCAATCCTATGGCTCTGGCAAAGCATTATATCGGCAAGGCATTACACCAACAAGTTAGTGCACCGGCATCAGCAGATCACACTCTACACCAGCACTTAGGACACTGGCACCGACACAAAGAAAGGAAGTATATTGACACAGAGGCTGATAGGATTTTGTTATATTATATTTTGTTTATTATTGGAAAACTTTGTAAGCCGACTTGGCATGTTGTAAAATGACTCTTATATATAAAAGAGATCATTGTAGACATTTTGTAAGTAAGGAAGTAAGTGAAGAAAGTGATGTATGCGAAATATTAAGGCAGACCTATTATGCGAAATATAGGTTGAAGGGTTTATGTAAGAAGCAGAGCAACAACCGGTACTGGATCAGGCATTATAGATGCTATTGTAAAGCAGTACAAGATATTGGATTTGTATAATACAAAATATAATATAACTATAGCAGAAAAGACATTAATAAACAATTGCAAAGGCTCAAAGTCCAGCTAAAGTCATGAGAAGAATATCAACAACACAAAGATTGAAGATATCATTAGCATTCTATTCATGTCTGAAAATCAACTCAAAGATTGATATTTTTTGTACAAAACATTGCTTACAAAAGCTTCAAATCCTCCCTTACAAATAAAAATATACTCCCTCTCACCCATAGGCTGCTAGAAGAAAAGAAAAGAAGAAGAACCCCTCTCCCTCAATTTGTGCGCAATAAATAGCTACATGAGATCTTTATTCAGTTTTATAACTGAATCTTGAAAAACCTTTTAACTTATGCTTTTCACTTTCCCCATTACTCTTATTTATAACATCAAATATTTATAAATATTAGAAATATAATTCTCTAAAGTTTATAAGAATATTTGGATAGGTGGCACTTGAATATTTTAACTCAATGAAAATATTCATTATGCTGGGCGAATTGAAAATATTTGTGACAGTCAAAATATGTCTTGGTGAGGGGGCCATAACTATTGTTTACACCATTGGATCTTTCTCAATTTTTGATATGTTGGTTTTAACCTAGTTTTCTGCATTCTAACTGGAGCGATTTCAAAAATAATCTCTCAGTAAAAAGATATGTGCTATTGTGTGCAGGTCTATATGACTGTCATAAAATCAGACTTGCAGAGCTTGAACCTTGAATTTCGTCGAACATTTTGAACATCATTGAACTGTTTGAAGTAGGTTCAAACAGTTCACAATCTGGAGAAAGAGCATATGAAACATCATCCACGACCATGAAATAGAGTTGCTGCAAAACACTTGATATGAATGTTAGCCTGAAAATGTCTTAGACACAACTTAGAACCTGCGGTACCTAAATGAACACTATGAACTCTTTTCAGGATGGTTCAAGGGGTTCATGAGGTTCAAACTGACCATTGAAATGAAATGCTAAGGATTTAGAAATGATTTACAGGAGGATTAGGGATTGAACCAACGAAGTTTTAACAAGATTCTGAAAAAAGAGGGAGAAAAGGACTCAAGTAAAAATTTTGCAAGGCAACTCACTCTTGTTATGAGGGACGAATGACAAGGTAACAAAACCTTAAGGTGGGGGTATATGAGGCCTCCTTATTACTTTTAGTTGTGCACTGATGCACCCTCAAAGTGGTGGTGTTGTGTTGCATAACACCCCTTGAGGCATGTTTGTCAAACTATATCTAGTAACTTGCATAACATATAAACTTTGTTATGATAATCTAGTATATCATGGCTTACAAGTGTGATCTCAAAATATGCAGAAGGGAAAAATAAAGCCTTGACAACATAAAATTGGATTCACAAAGTCACACAAATGAATTTCAAAATCAAATCCTTGCACCTCCTTCACACAGACATACACAAAACTTACCCAAAATGCACAGGACTACATCCAATGATACAATGGGGTAAAGAGAAGACTCTTACACCATAATGAAAGGAAACAAGACTCTATAAGACCATCAAGAAGAAAAGACAAGAAGAACATCAAGAACATATGTATGAATAAAACCATGAAATTTATTCCCCAATCAATATATAATATCTTAATATCAAATAACTTTCCCATTAACCTCGAAGACAATCTTTGAGAAGACACAAAGAAGAATTTTTTATTTTTGAAAATCAAAATGCAAGAAGTTAATATCCTCCAACCTGGATCTAGAAGTGATGGTAATGCCAATCGAAGAAGAGAAATCAATCCAATCCAACTTTGGAAATCCAATTCCAAGATCAAAAGAACCAGAATTTTAAATCTTCAAGCAACATTCGCAGAGATGCCAACCTCAAAAACGCACAACAAAAACCAATAAATAGAAAAATTAAACCAAAACTATAGAAATGCACTAACCAATCAAAATATTCCAATAAACCATATAATATACCTACCATGCATAAATTTGAGGTAAGTATTATTAAATAATATTATCTACTTACCCCCACAAATTCAACTAATCAAATAAACGGGTAGGTAAACTATATAATATATCTGATTATCCAAGTAATAACAAGATAATAACACAATAAACATATAGTAACAAGAGGAATCATAAATAAAAACCAATTAATAAATAAAAGCCAACACAAATAAAATCCAATTAAATATAAAATCAATCAATCATAAGAAAATATTAATAAACAATAAACAATAAATAATTAATAATAGCCAATAAAAAATAAATCAATAAATTAAATAAATCAAAATCAATAAACTATAATCAAGCCTATACTAATGAATATTAAATAATAATCCAAATAATAATCAAATAATGAAACTATCAAATAAATCAACTATAGTACTAATACTATATTAATCAAATACTAATTAAATATTCATCACATACTCACAACACCTCAAGCAACCTAACACAAGGGTCAGACAACACTCTACAAAGCGCCACATGATGATCTAAACCATGACACAAGATACTAACACAACGACTCATGCTAAGACACATAACAAGGATGACAACTTAAGCCTAGAGTTTCCATTGGGGTAAAGACATGCTCAGACTTGTGAAACTAGGTGAAGTCGATGTCTATTACCTACAATCCTGCAACCACCACTAACCACGATGTGACATATACAACAATATATCATAAATGAATAGGCAAGTGATAGATAATTTCAACACCATGTCATGCTTGCAATGAGTGGTGTGGCATCGTCTCTATCATGAAGACACTAGAAGATAGTCACAACCATCATAACATCAACTCAATAATCATCATAATCATATAATAGGGTTAGAATAATCAATATGTCATCATAACTTCATAAGAAATATAATCCATACATGAATAATGAGTGCATCTAGATCACTACACATATGTTTGATCAACATATTAGTCTAGGACATAACTCTATCCACATAAATAATAATGAATCCACTAATGTCAAAGAGATCACCAAAGCACAAATCTAAAAGTTTTTATCACATCCTATCATAAAGGATGAATCAGGGAGGGGCACTACAAAACAGATCTAGCCACAATTCAATTAGGGAAAAGAGCTAAGATACTAATTGGAATTACTTGTTTGTTGTTTCCCCTTTTAGAGAGTTGAAATTGGATTTGCAAAGTTCTTGGATAAACAATAGAGAATTGGAGAAAAAAATAATAATAGAATGTTCCAAACTTCACACAGAGCCACCAATAGATATCTTAGAAGGGGAAATGAATCAAAACCTATAGTTGAAAATCTTAGTCAAATTGTCAAGACCAAGACTAGGAGGGTAGGGCGACCTAGTCTTGCAACTTTCAAACAGGCAAGCAAGATTTTTTCTAGATAGATTAGGGAGACACAAAATCCATTGTCAAAAGATCAGACAAAATCGTCAAGACTAAGGAGGTGGGAGCTACCTGGTCCTCCATTTTTTGCCCATGTAAAATCTAAACTTGTTTGTCTTCTATTCTATCAAAATCTTCAATCACAATGCACACATAAAAAGAGAAAATGGTTGTGGATAGTGCTTTGCCTTGATTCAAACCCTAATTTAGGAATTAACCTTGTAATTGAAATGAAAATGGAATTGAATTGCAGTAGAATACTTTCCTTTTGAGGAAAAGGCTAGATCTGAATTTGAATGCTTGTAGTTGAAGTTGATACATTGATGAAGCTTGCTTGAATCCTCATTCCAAGGGTTTATGATGTCATGTAGAATAGCTTCATGGAAGATTGATCATGAATGTCATCTTGAATGCTTGAACTTGACTTGACCTCTCCTTTAATTCTTGATGAATGCTTGATTGTTTACTCACTTGAATTGTATTTCACTAGAGTGTAATTGAGAGAGAGATCCATCTATATTTTTAGAATTCAAATGAGAGGGGTAGGCATCCTTTAATACTCAACTATCCAAAAATTATTTGAATTTCTAGAGAAGGCTGACATAGGACCTTAGTTCTCTCCCAATTCAAGTGACCGTAGATGGGACCAAATTTGGGTCCTAATTAGGAGGACCAGGGTGGTGGGGTGCCTTGGTCTTGAGCTAGGACTAGGGCACACCCAACACTCTAGTCTTATTGATAAAGAATCATATTTGAATAGGGGTCAAAAAGGGAGTTGAAAATGCAAATTTTTGGAAGGTGTGTATACAAATCAAAGTTGATACTAGGCACTAAAAGATAGAATGCCAAGGTAAGGTCTACGTGAGAATGAAATTGTATGCAAATATAATTTACAATGCTACAGTTACAAGAATTTCTAACGAGCTTCTGGGAAAAGATTCTATATGATATCTTGATTTCAAGTCCAATTTATCAACATTTGACTTCAGGGACCATCAAGAAAATTGCCACACAGTCCCATACTTTAGAGTCCAACCTATTGTCATAGGTGCCTCTTTGATTATTTTATGTAGACTTAGCTCTGCATCTCTATATCTTATTTATAGATCGATGTTTCTATTGTTTCATGTTAATTCTTCATCATTTGCCCTACATCTAGCATCAAATACATTAAAATCAATTTTCATAAGACAAAGAAAAATAAATTAATCTACATTCAATCCTCTTGCATTGGATCAATTGAGTTCTCCCTTCCTTTAATGTTTCATTTGTAAAGTTAGGTCATTTCCTAGTTTACAAGCTTAAATTTGTGAAACCTTAATTTATCATCCGTTACACCACCATTTAATTAGAACCTGTTAAAAAAATTCTTTGTTTTTCTCATGAAATGTGGTGTTTATGAACCTTGCTTATAATTTTTGTACTATGTAGATTCTATGAACATGAAGTTATGCTCTAGGTGTTTGAAAAAAATATTCAATGGATTTTGTATCTATTATTAAGGTATTTTTGCTTTCCTTCTTTCTGTGGATACTTTGGTTCTAGATGTACACTTTCATACACTTTTTTTTAGGTTATCATATTATAACCATATTATGCACATCTCGTTGACTTGTCAAGTCCTAACAACACTAGGTATGCTTCTATAGGTGTCTAGACATGTTAGTAGATGTATCTTGTAAAACTATTTGTGCAGGAAATAAATAATCCCATTCTATATAATGAATTTGTGGGATGAACTAATTGATTGGATACTTGTTACACTCAGCTGCATTCTACAGTTTTAGAGGAGTTCAAAGAATCCATGTACATTTTTATCCTTCATGTTAAATTTTGCAGTCGTTCACTTGACAAAGAACCCGTGGCCATGCAAAAAAAACACTATTAGTCTCGCTTTAATATTTTTTTGTAGATTTCAATGTCACATATAAAACATCTTAACTATTTTTTTGCAGTATTACATATGATTGAAGAAATAATAGGTAATTGGTGATTAATTCATTGGTGTAGCAATAGCTTTGTGGATTTACAAACGTAGGTTCAAGAGTTGACATTAACACTTTCTATAGTGATTGAGTATGTGAAGGGTTGTTTGGGGGTCTTCTAGGTTACAAACAAGTTATACATCATTCCCCATATCTATTCTGATAGAAGGGATCATTTTCATTTTCAGTGCCTGGCATATCATTGCCACAAGACAAAAAAGAAAATTGGAGTTTAACAGTAATTTGCCTGTGCTTTTTTCATAGAGACAAATATGGATATAACACCAATGATTTTTTTTTGTAAAAATAATGTCTATTTTTTTACAAATGGCAAAATTTAATCTAGATAACATAGGCCTAGTGGATGATGGGGATGATCTGGTGCTAGGTGTTTTTTACTCGGTGCATGCCGTTTGCCCCTCTTGGCCTCATTGTTGCAACCTCCTAATGGTTACTTGGTCGGGCATGGATGACTTCCCTCTTTGCTCTTGGCGGATGTGGATGTTGGAGAGGAGTCATGGTTGTTCATGGTCTGGTCTTCTCGTTGCTGAGGGGCCTGTTTTTCTCCCATTGTGTGTAATGCATTTAGATGGCCTCCTTTTCCTGCGGTGGTGGGTTTTGTTGGTCTCTTGTTGTGGGTTCCCTGTGGGTGTTCCTACAAAGTTTGATTATGTAGGTTTTCATGGGTATCCCTACTGGTTTATTCCCTTGTGCATGCTTGGGACATGTGGTGTTGAGTCTTCTTAGTGCTCATGCTTTCCTTTTGGTTGGACCCAATCATTGGGCTCACTTAGTGGCTTCTGGTTTGGCTGCTGGAGTTTGATGGATATTGTTGTTGTTCGCACAGTGTGCTTCTTGGTGGTTGGGGCTCTTGGCTTGAGTTTCCGTTGTATGGTGAGAAGATTCATTGTGGGGAGGCCTCCTCTCTTCCCTTTTCCTTCCCATTACTTGTGTGCCATTGCTTGGGCACTGCTTGGTGTTGGGGTTCTTTGTGTTTAGTGGGGGTTTTGTTCTACCCAAAATATTTTTCTCCCAGGGAATCATCATTTGGTGGTTGGAGTGTTTGGTTTGTGGCTGTTCATTTCATCGATGAGGAATGTTGTGGTTACTCAATTTTTATATCCCTCTCCTATCTCTCTGTGGGGATTTAGATGGTGTGCCTCTTTGGTGGTCTATGCTATTGGGTTTGTCTTGTGGTTGTGTATGATGGTAATGGGATCTTGTATCCCCGTGTTGCTGGATCTTGATAGTGTTTTCACTAAGTTGGTTTGTATAGCTTCCTTTATGGTGGTTGTGCTTATAATTTTTCGGTTTGTGATGGTGTGTGACCTTAACACCATGTTGGTGGTTGGTGCTCTCTTTGAGGTCATTCTTACTCTTTAGCTTTGGCCTTTCGACACTCTTTGCAACCCTATTGAGGTGGGTTTTTCTTCTATGGGTTGGAAAGTGGTCCTTATCTGGTTATGGTCTTGACACCCTAGCTTGGTGCTTGGTTTGGGTTTCCCCAACTTTTTCCTTTATTGGCTCCTATGGAGGTGGAGCTACCCTGCCTCAACTTGCGCTCTTGCTAGTCCTCTCAAGGTGGATTTTGCTCCTGCACGTTTGGGGTCGATTATGATTAAGTGGTTGTACTCTTGGAATTCCAGTTTGAAACTATTGTTGTGCCTTGGCTGGTTGTTCCTTTCTTGTCTCCTATGGAGGTGGAGATTGGCCTACAACACCTAGTTGCTCATCCAAAGTTGGAATGTTTTCATATATCATGATCCCTTTCTTTGTCTTCTATTGAGGTGGAGAAATTTAGGGGTTTGGGGTCTCTTTAAGCTCTGAGGTTATGGGAGCTTGGAAAAACCCCTTTGTTGGTTTCTATTAAGGTCTTTCATTTAATGGCTTAGGCCTAGTGGTTGCATAGTCAACTTTTATTATTGGCTGTGGTTGGTGTGGCTTTAGGGTATTTTTCTTATTTTCGTTGTTTTGGGTCTTCCCCAAAGAATGCTTTGTTCAAGGGTCAGGGCCCTTCCGAAATCCCTTCTTTACTAATAAAAAACATAGGCCTAGTAATTTAGTCTTGAAATCGTTGCATCTAGGGAGGCCTCAAATTTCAAAAAAGGCCTTGTCCGTCACATCGATTTAAAAAATGTGCAAAGTTCACTTAAATAAATTCATTTCTTGTCTTTCTATTTCAACTTTTTGTTAGTAACAAAATAAAATTAGTACCCATTTGTATGCATTGTGACACCGTTGTTTTTTAATATTTATTTACATTTATATTTGAGACATGTCTACATTTGTTAAAAAACTAAACAACTCTATGATTCTTAAAATATTTTCGGAAGTAAATTTTTTTGTTGTTGAGATGTTTTGCACTAATCTCAATTTTTGTGCAAGAATGAATTCAAAATTATTTATTGCACTTCTATGATGCAAAAAACCTACATAGTTGTGTTAATAGCCCTTTGAAATCTAGAATTTGAAGAATGTTATATGTAGCTTCAGCCTTGTGTTCAAGAAAATACTACTTGTTTTCTTTGTACATATAAGTTGTCTTTAAGTTGATTTTTGCATTATGAGGATTAAGTAGAGCTTCCTCATATTGGATATCTTACATCAGGCATTTTTAATAACTTCACATTTCTTAATCACTAGTGAATTGATAATAATATTCAAGAGTATGTTAAATATGAGTATTTTTTTATTGTATTTTTTATTTCATATTTAAATCATAATGTCTTTAATGTATATTCATTAATTTAAATGACATTAATGAAAATAATATTATAATATATATAATTATATATTCTTTTTAATTTCATGTTACATTTTGAATGTGTTTTGATAGTCATTTCACAAGCATCTCTTATTTGTCTCCATATTGATATCTCTCGACGTCATTTACACATATTTTTCTAAATATAGGTATACTGGTAAATTACTTGGTGAAACATGAGCAATGCATTGGAAGGTATAAATGCCCTTTAACTCCAACTTATGAAAATAAAAAGAACAGTATATAAAAAGATTTTGTATTTTTGATAAAAAAGCAGCCAAAACTAGGGAGTTGACCCAAAGTACATAGCAAACCTCAAAGAGAGCATTAACAACACAAACACAACAACCAAACGATAGAGCATCAGCCAATCCCTATCTTAACTATCAAAAACATATTCCACCTACTACTATAGAAAATCACAAGATTGATGGCAATCATGTCCATATAAAGTCTGAAACTAACATTAAACCAACTAACCCTAGTAGTAAGCATATTGTTCATATGACAGTACCTGGAAAAACTAAAAAGAGTCTTAATAAGCCATATAGGGCTAATGATGAAATTAAACAAAACCAGGATCCAACAGATCCAACAACAAAACAATAAGCCAAAATGGAAAAAAATACCCATTATTCATTTTTTCCAGTCACCATGTGCTGGGAAAGCAGTAGACCAGTCCAATCATCTGCAAGGAACTCAAATAGATTTTTCATGGTATCACCTCCCAAACCTCCCTAGTTCTCTTTATCCTAATGCAGAAGACACAGAATAGTGGTCGAGGAATGCATGACCTTCAGGGCAAATTTTGCAATTCTGTTGAAATGCATATTGTTAGTATTATGGATGAATTCGTCATGTGTTGCATTGGTTTTGTCATTGATGACAACACTTATATTCTTGGAGGTCTACATTGTTGATTTGGCACTATGGTTATATTGGTTTATTGTTGAACCACCATATTGTGCTCACCGACATGGATAGTGGCTTATGCACAGTCACCGATATATGTTCACCAACAGGCCATATGGTTCACTGATAGAGATGATAACTTGGAGATCATTTGGTTATGTCAAAGACATGGATTAGATGTTTGGATTTGGTGTTTTTCTTATTGGTATAATCGGGTTGACAGATTTTCCTTTACCGACAGATAGGTCTAGGTTATGGACCGGTACATGATATCTATTCTAGATCAGCACGACACGTTATGGAGATGGTTTATTGATTGGTAAATGTATTGAGCCGACATATTGTATTGTATCAAGACTTATTTGTAATTGATTTTATTGTAATATTTTTAGTGAGCCGACCTCATGTATAGGTCTTAGGTTTTGTATATATGATTGTAAGATCTTATTGAAGATTAGATATGGTATGAGTGTGTGTGAATATTGAAGAGCAAAAATAAGCAGATCCTTGTGTGAATCACATAAATATTTGAAGGTTGAAGGAAGGTTATGAAGGTGTTTGGTACTCATGTTCAAAGCTTAAATCGGTACTGAATCCAGCATTCCAAATGCTATTTTGAGTAGTACATTATCATTGGATTTAACCATCCAATTGTAGTCAGTGTGACTCCTATTTTGTGATTGAGCAGTGAGCTCTAGGCAGTTGGCCTTTTTGCATGTGCAAACCCTATTTGTATACACTTACTATCTACAATAGTATCCTCTGATTGTGGGTAAGGTTTCCCACTGTGGTTTTTCCCCTTACCAGGTTTCCATGTCAAAATCTTTGTGTTATGTGTTGTGGATGTTGTTCCTCTTTCTGTTTCATGCATTAAGTTATACCGGTACTACTATAATTGTTAATCTGTTTTACCGAAACTTAAGTTTGGTTTACCAGCACTAAGTTTAAGTTGGAATAATTTGCATTTGGATTATAATTTATATATAACTGGTTCACAATTGATTCATCCCCCCTCTTAGTTGTCCTTCCCGATTCCTAACACATATCTAGAGTGTCAAGCTTCTTTTTCACATTGTTCAGATCCCCAGAAATTGCTTTACAACCACACATTGAATAGCCTCTGCCTTTTCAACTCCATCAACAATAATCTGAATGCCCTCAAACTTCCTCCCATCTTCCTCACATATTTGTTTACCTTTAATATGAGGGGGGGGAGTTGTAGATAAAGGGGACGTGTTCTTACTTTCTTCCTGCAAATTTCTAGAGTCAGGAGCATTGGTGTCCAGCTTAGAAGACTCTGAAACCTCCGTGGCCTCCATGTCATCTTCGGTCCTATCACTATCCTCCTTCTCTGGGTCTTCTATATCATCTTTGACACAGTTTTTTCTTACAACAAGTTGTTTCATGTGGGGTTTAGCAGTGAATCTATTGGACCTACAAGGGGTGACACCATCTTCTATGTTAGACTCAACTAAAAGGACCTTGGGATCATTTCTGGGTTTTTGGGAGGCGACTTTGGTAGCAGATGGGTTACATTAATTTTTTTCCCCAATTTTAGGAGGGGAAATGAGGGGGGTGTGTCCAGGGGATTGATAGGGGGTATTGGGATTTTTCAAGATCTTCTTATTGCCCTTTTTAACACTAGCGGGGTCAGCAGAGGAGGCCAGGTAGGAGGGGGCAGGCTAGATAGAGATAGGTTTGGGTGGATAGAGGGCCCAGTGGAAATTGTAAAGATGAAACATTAAACCCTGGTGAAGGATAGTGAAGTTGCTATCCTGACTCATACATTTCCGAACATCCTTAACAATGGACTCCAAAGCATGCAGTAAAAAGAAGGGAAAGGACATAATATCATGGTTATGAAAATGATTAAGCAACGAGAAGTGGTAGTAATAGAAAACCCCATATCTACCTTCAAGGGTAAAATAATTCATGACAATTTTACACAACTGGTCCCACGGAAAAGGAAGATAATCTCTATTGAAGCCCCTCATAGCTTAACAGGCTCCTCACCCTTTTTGAAGAATATATTCATGATGGTTTCGTTAGTGAGCCTGCTAGTATTTTTCCATTTCCTTCCCTCAGTAGACAGTCTTGTAGCCCGGGCTTTGATATCTTCATTAATTTCAAAAGAGATATCACTGATGATGACTATCATGTCATTCCAACTATTAACAAACTGCATGGAAAGACTTTCATCGAACCTAGTCATGACTTCCATGAACGAAACAATGCCCCCTTCCTTGATATACATCCACACACAAGGGTCATTGCGGATTCTCTCATCAATAATGTCTGGCTCTACGTGGACTAAATCCCCCCCCCCCCCCCAATCTGTTTCTTCTAGAGTGATGTTGATAAGCAACGCCAAATAGATTATGGACTTGTAGAGAGAGAAACCAACGTGAAGAGCAAGAGTGGCCAATACATTTTTAGATGAAGTGTGATAAAAACTACAATAATTATTAGTTGTGGTGCTTCCCAAGGAAAGTACCTACCAGCTCCGATAAGCATGTGAAAGGATACCTCTTATCTCCTCCACCAACTTGCATAAAGCTTCATTTTGGAAAATTCTCAAACTCCAGTTTAAGCAATAAGTATTGTACTTGGTAGGGCCTATCATATTAATGATTAAAGGATGCAGCTGTAAACTGTCGACATCACTTGTATAGGTGGCCAAGCATGTCATCTCTAGGTCAAAGCGGTGTAGAGTATGGGGACCATCATTGGCCACCTTGGCAAAACTCGACCAATTCAAATTTGAATTTTCTGCCTTCATTATGGTCCCCTAGATAGACCAATATATCCACCCATAAAATAAATCATAGCAATTCATTGGTTGGTAAGGTAATTTTGATCTCTCCCTATGAGGGATTTATGTTTTTTAGAAAGCAAGGCCAAGTGTCTCCAGCACCTCTTACCCTTCATCTCAAGGCCTGCCGCAGCCAGGGAGTCCGCCACCGAATTGCTCTCTCTATAAATACGTTGAATGTGAAATTCCTCTAGCCAAATAATCATAGACCACATGTCCTTGAGAATGTTGCGAATCATCCAGCTAATCTTGAAAACACCTTTGGTCACCTCAATGATCATCTTAGAATCTCCTTCAATGACCAATCTTGTAGAGTCAATAGTGAGAGACAATTTAAGACTCTAGAAGAGTGTTAAGGCTTCAACCATGTTACTCAGGGCTGAACCAAAATTGCCAGCATAGGCCAAAACCAAATTGCCCAAGTTGTCCCTTATAATTCCACCTCTTGCTACAACCCATTACGAGCGAAGCCATCAAAGTTAAGTTTAAATCATCTAGTGTTAGGCAAATTCTATTTCCTAACCCAACTTCAATCCATCTCCAAAGGGGCGTATTGCGGCTTTTTCCATTTGTAGACTAGAGCATTCTCCCTAAGAGTCTTCTCCATTATGCCAACCACAATGTCCACAAAGTTGTTGGTATCACGGAAGATCCATTTATTCCTTTCTTTACAGATGTTCCTGTAGATGTGAGGAGGGATGAGTTTCTAAAATTGTCTGATCGGGGGGTGAGATGACATGCACTCCTAGTTGATGACAAATTGCTACAAGTCTTCTAAGAAGGTCCATGCGATGTTGAATTTCTGTAAGACTTTGTACCAGACCATGGAGGCGAAGAGACAATGAATAAAGAGACGATTGATACTTTCCTCAACACAATTACACAACACACACCAAATGGCCATCAGAAAGCCTCTCCTCTTAAGGTCATCAATGGTTAGGATCTTCCCATGGAGAGTTGTCCACTAGAAAAAAAATTATTTTTGGGATAAGCTATGAATTCCAAAATTTCCTCCAGCTATAGCAATCATTGGTAGGAGTGATGAGAAGATTGTAGGCCGACTTGACACTGAAGGACCCAAAGGAATTCTTTGCCCAGAAAAACTTGTCAGCATGGGGGGATAGAGGAATCCTAACCTCCTTAAGAATGAACTGAAGATCCCCCACCAAATGACCCAAATGAGTGTTATCCCCCAAGCCATTAGCAAGCCTCTTCCAACGATGAAGGGGGGATATGTAATTCACCATGAGAGGACCAAGTGATTCCTTGAGACTCCCCATGAGGCATCTAAAGTGAGTAAAGGCCAGGGGCCTATCCCCAATCCAGTTATCTTCCTTGAATCTAATCTTCTCACCATTGCCCATCTGCCATTTTAGGCCTTCCTTAAGTAGTTTCTGACTTTTGACAATGTTGTTCCATATTTTAGAGCCTGAAGGGAGGTCATGAGAGAATAAAAGGGAAGAAAAGGGGGAGTGGTTGAAGTACTTAGCCTGAATAATCTTACACCAGTCATCACTGCCAATCGCAAGATTCCATCCAATTTTAGTCAGCAAGGCCTTATTCAGGTCCAAAAATTTTCTAATCCCTAGGCCTCCCATGTACTTGGGTTTTAACACCACCTCCTAGTTGACAAGACCGAGTCTAGATTTTTCCTCCATACCTTCCACAGAAAGCTTCTTTGGATTTTTTCAATTTTCTCAGCCATAGCAATAGAGATCTTAAATAAAGATAGAAAATAGACAGGGGCACCTTGAAGAGAAGCTGACAGAAGCTGAAGTTTGCCAGCATTGCTTAGAGTTTTGACTGTCCAACCAGCAAGTTTCTTTTGCATTCTTTCCAGAATAGAATCCCAAAATTGGGAAGTGACCTCCTTAATTGTGAGGGGAAGACCCAAGTAGGAATCAAGGAGATTAGCGGCACAACATCCAAGAATTTGGAGTAATTTACTTTGGAGATTCCTATCCATGTTGAAAAAATAAATTTTACTCTTATTGTAGTTAATAAGTTGTCCTGAGGCTTTGGCATAATCCTCCAACAAGTGTTTCCATTATTTAGCTTCAATAACAGACGAATTTCCAAAAAGAAAAGTGTCATCAAAATTTTTTTGCATAACCACCGGGGGAAGGGTAGAAGCCGCTTTCACACCCGAGATTCTTCTATTCCTGATCAAGTAGGAGAAGTTTTGGCTCAAAACTTCTGCCACCATAATAAATAAGTAAGGTGATAGAGGTTTGCCCTACCTTAGGCCTTTTCCAGCCTTATAAAATCCCCAAGGAGTTCCATTGACCATCACCGAGTAGTGAACACTTTCCACAACCACCTTGATAACATTCAGGAATCTTTCCCAAAATTCCAACTTGGATAGGATAACATATAGGAAATTTCGCTTAACTTTATCATAAGCCTTAGAGATGTCAAGATTAAAATCCATACCTGGGTTGCGACTCTTCTCCATGCAATGAATGACTTCATGAGTAGTGATGACCGCATCGAGGATCTGCTTTCTTGAAACAAAACCCCTCTGTGAGGGGCTAATACATCTGTTAAGAAGAGGATTGATTTGGTTAACAACAACTTCAAAAGATCTTGTAAACCATATTGCACAGGCTGATAAGATGAAAAATCAATTATAAGCATAGGATCAGGCACTTTGGGAACCAACACAATGAAAGTATTATTCAATATCTTTAGAAGGTTCCCCATTCGAATGAAGTCCCTGGTGGCTTTGATCAAATCATACTTCACAATCTCCCAAAACACCTAAAAGAAGGTCAGGGGGAAGCCATCAGCGCTTGGGGCCTTATAGGTAGCCATAGCAAAAATCACCTCTTTAACTTCGTCTTCGATAACTTGACACATTAGCAGCTCATTGTCAACATCATTCAGGACATGAAGAATAAGATTGTGTAGCTTATCGCTTAATTCTATAGGTTCTCTCACCCTGTCGTTAGTGAAGAAAAGTGAAGCTCATTGCCCAGTCTCGTTAGTCCCCACCAATTCTTCATTCAAGTCATTGAATAAGGAACGAATAGTGTTTCTCCTCTTATGCTTCGAAGTTGACCTGTGAAAGAAGGAGGTGTTCATATCCTCCTCAGTTAGCCACTGGATCTTGGATCTTTGCTTCCAGTAGATCTCTTTGAGGCCCATGATGTCTTTCCAATTTTGTCTCCAACATTCCTCCTCTTTGTGGATATCCATAGAGGTGTCCCCCTCAGCAATGACTCTTTGGAGTTGGTCCAGTTTAGTTTCAATCTCCTTCTTTCTCTTAAAGATATCTCCAAAAGAATATTTATTCCAAGCTTTGACCTCCCTTTTAATTATTTCCATCTTTTTAGAGATTTTAAACATAGCAGAACCTTGAACAGGGGAGTTCCACCAATTTTGGATGTACTGTTTAAACTCTGGGTGAGAGTGCCACATAATATCATACCTAAAGGGTATGGGGCCCAATATTGGCCTATCAACCCAAGAATGGAGGATCGAGGAATGGTTAGAAATAGTGTGAGGGAGGTTCGAGAGAGAGGAATTGTTGCCGAGGTCCCACTTAGCTGAGACCAAAAATCTATCTAGCCCGACCTGAATAAGATTAGAGCCTTTTCTATTATTAGACTAGGTGAAGGGATTCCCTTGAAGATCTAGATCTAACAGGTCATTTTTCTTAATGAAGTCAGCAAAGTCAAGCATGCTATCACTGTAATCAGTTAGACCACCCAACTTCTCTAAGGGATAAAGAGGGGTGTTGAAGTCACCGATGAACATGAATGTTGCCTCCTTATTATTAGCCATGAAGATAGAGATTTCCTCCCAGACTAGGGCCCGACCATTTCTAGTAGTGGGAGCATATATGTTGAAAAATTACCAGGTGAAACTATTCAAAGTGAACCTTATAGCAAGAAAGTTGTGAGAAAATCCTACAGCGTTCCCATCCAACTTAGTTTTATTCCATAGAGTTGCAACCCCACTCGAAGCCCCTTCCGCCTCACTATAATAGAAGGCAACACCAAGCCACAAACTGTCCACAAGAGAAGCAAAGTTTTGATAGGTCATTTTCACTTTTCTAAATTAAAATAATATCAACCTTATTGGTTACTGTAGACACCTAAAAATGTCTTGTTAATTCTACACTAATTATTCGTCTTTTTGATTAAGTAATTCTTTAATTATTTGATTAAACTAACTATTTCTTCTAATCATTGCCCTTTAGCACTTCTAATTATTCTATTTCTCTTCTCAAATCATTTTAATCAGTTAACCCTATCTCAATTATTAATTAAATATCAATTATTTAATTAATTACAACATTTTCCTTAATTAAATAATTTTAATTATTTAATTAATTCAATATCCTAAGTTTAAATAATTTCATTTAAATTATTTAAATTAATTAATTAAAATTCCTCCAATTCCCCAAATTATAATTCCATATAATTTCATTTCATATTTCTCCAATTTCGAATTTCACTTAATTTCATCTAATTTCACATTTCACCAAATCTGAATTTCAATTAATTTCATGTGCATTTCAGCATTCGAATGACCAAATTCAAATTCCTACAACACATGCTAAATCAGAGCTGATTGATCAAATAAGTTAACTCATCAATCATCCCTTTTAACTCAAAATCAACTTTTTATGACTAATCCATCAATTCAGTCATCTGCCTAGTCTATTCAGTTCACTAATCAATCAAATGAGTTTACTAGTCAATCTATTGAGTTCACTCTCTAATCAATCATGTTAACAAATCAATCTATTGAGTTAACGAATCAATCATGACTAGTTCACTGATCAATCAATTTTAGTTATCTATCAATCAACACTTGAGTTCTATTTCTCACCCCTTTGTGTTGAAAATCTATAAATTCATCCTCTTTTTATCAATTCAATCTAGCTTTTTAGAATCATAGAATCACAGTCTTCAAAAAATTGTCTAATCTATGCAGGAATCCCAGTGCAACACCAGAGAGCCACCTATAAGCACAATTCGGAGAAGCACAATGGAAGCAAAGATGCAAGATGAGGGAGTCTTTATTTGAATTCATTTATCTTTTTGTATTGATTTTCATTGATTATGTTTGATGTTTGTTAATTAGTTGAGAATTGGTGATTCATTCTTATTTATTAATTAGCTTAATACATATGACATTCAGGCATATAAACAATGGTGAACCTGACATGAACTAACAACAATTTGAAATTTTGTGTATGCCTGCAGGTGTTCATTTCTAGAAAGTTTCCATTTTTGGTAGGTTTCCATTTGTGGAAAGTTCCCATTTTTGGCAAGTTTTCATTTTTGGTAGGCTTCCATTTTTGGAAAGTTTCCATTTTGGCATGTTTCTGTTTCTAGAAAGTTTTTGTTTTTGGCAGGTTTTTGTTTTTGGAAAGTTTATGTTTTTGGCAGGTTCCCATTTCAAGAAGGTTTCTGTTTTTGGCAGGTTTCCATTTCTGGAAAGTTTCCATTTTTGACAGGTTTCCATTTTTGAAAAGTTTCCATTTTGGTAGGTTTCCACTTTTTGTGTTTCCATTTTGGCATATTTCCATTTTTGGAAAGTTTCCATTTTGGGCAGGTTTCCATTTCTAGAAAGTTTCAATTTTTGGCAGGATTCCATTTCTAGAAAGTTTCCATTTTTGGCAGGTTTCTGTTTCTGAAAAGTTACTATTTTTGGTAGTTTCCATTTTTAGCAAGTTCCTCATGTAAATAAATTAAAAAAAAAAAACCTCTCTATTCTTTAATTTTTCTTAAATTCTTGTCTTTTAGTGTTTTATTTTATAACAGATCATTGATAAACACAAAAGCAGATTTTTTGTAACCAAAGGAAGGAAACTAGGCAGGATAGCCCACCATGTGTCTACTAACATTATTTTCTCTGCAGGGTTAGAGTAGAGAACTTCTTTTGGTGCTTTTAAAAAGAAAAAAATCAAATTATTTCGTGTTCTTTCACAAATTGCTATGAAGGTTAAAAATGAATAGCATGTCTGTGTGGAGCAACATCTCCACTTAGAATAGAAAATCATTGCAATGGAAGGATAAAAAGAAATTTTGTTTTTCACGACTTCGAAAGGATAGGTATTATGCTCTCCCCTTCAATGGGTGATTAGAAAACCAGACTCTCTTCTTTCATGCTTTCATTTATTTCTTGCAATTAAATCCTTTAGAAGGCCTGCCCTCTCGAGTTGCCCTTAGGGCGCCATTAAGGTCGGTGAGAGAGGAACAACCTAAGTGGCAACGACTAAAGCCAAGTAATCCAAGCCACTATAAATAAATGCGTATGTGATGAAAAACATATGCGATGAGTGTTACATGCTGTCACAATGGCGTTATGCCTCCCTCAATGCCTATACGGTACCTTAAAATCTATAGAGCGTAACCTCTATAGATTGGGAGACCTCCCTTAACGGAGTGTAAAACACTACTGATTGTGACCACTCAAACGAAACCCTTTCTAAACGCCTTAGAAAATAGAAGCCCAACTGAACCAGTAACCAGACACTTGTTTTGTCATAGTGCAAGGGTGGGGAAGAATCCAACCCCCAAGACACTCACTATATATCTCCTAGGATAATGGGCCAATTAGGAGCAATCTTCTTTTGTCTAATTTCCGGAAAAGGCAAAACAATGGGTGCACCTTAGGGTGTGACAGGGCTGTTTGAGCTGACAGAGTATCAAGATATGGGCTGTGATAATACTTCTAACCTTTTGACCTTAGGAAAGTCTGCTTGATGTGATATTGAATTGCCCAAATACAATGAAAACAAAATGGGGTCTTGAAAAAGACTCCAACATTCATGGGAATTTGAAAAAAGTTCCTTAAACAAGTATTCTTTTCATGGTTTTACTCTTTTTGATGCATCTGTTGTGTCCTTTGCTACATTTCACCAAGTTCAAACATCTTAGAAAATACCTAAAACAAAGTGGAATCTCAACCAAAGTTTTGTCAAAAACATCAACAAGATCAAATCCCTTAACAAAGTCAAGTTTCAATATAAACAAGATCAAAACCCTACATCAAACAAGCTTGTCAACATCAACATCAAATCAAACTTTTGCAACATTCTAGAAATGAATAAAACATCTTACATGTTGTGATCTTAGGTTCAAACCAATTAAGCAAACATAATGTATTAGCATTATTCATTTCGTAGGGAAGGTGAAGAATTCATCCCTTCCATTCCTATTCCAACACCATCCATAGAAATCTTAGATCAACAAATCAATACTTTGCAACAACAAATGAGAGACATGACTAGTCCTAGCAACCATAGGGGCTAGTTAGAAAATATGATGAGAGAGGTGATAACCACAAGGGAATCATTATCAGGCCGACCTTCTTCTTCTTGTTGTGAGACCATTCAAACATGCCAACCTTCATTCTTCAACAAAATCATTCCTACCTCAGTTCAAACAACATTAGAGTCATGCCAACCTTCTTTCAACTCAACATTCAAAGTACCCTTTTCAACCAAAATTAGGCCTCTTTCAACCAAAATCAAACTCATTTCAACCAAAATCAAACCTCTTTCAACCAAAATCATACTCCTTTCAACCAAAATCAAATCCCTTTCAACCAAATTCCAAATCAACCACATTTATCCACCATTTCATCATCCCCTAAGGTTACACAAGACCAATTCATACTATCTTCATCCAATAGCACAATCTCCCAAGGGCTATCCATAGAACAAATCCAATCTAATCCAAGTCATGATTCAGAGAGTCTCATTCAAGATCCTTTCTCATCAAGTCAAAAGGTTGAAACCTTCCAAGAATCTACCATGAATATCCAAACTCCTTCCCTATGTTAGGAGGACAATCCAAAATCAGAAGAAATCAGTCATGAAATAAATAAAAAATAAAAAACAAACCTTTTCATCCTACCCAGTTTTTTATAAAGACTCCACTTATCAAGAATCTTATGATGATCCCCTCATTCTTTTTTATTCCACTCATAATAATACCCTCGTTTCTCAAAAGCAAGATGTTCTTTCAAGTACCATCCTGTTAACAGATCAATCTTGTTAACCGATCAATCATGACTAGTTCACTAATCAATCAATTTTAGTTATCTACCAATCAACACTTGAGTTCTATTTCTCACCCACTTTGTGTTGAAAATCTATAAATTCAACCTCTTTTCATCAATTCAATGTAGCTTTTTAGAATCACAGAATCACAGTCTTCAAACAATTGTCTAATCTATGCAGAAATCCCAGTGCAACACCCAAGAGCCACCTACAAGCACAATTCAGAGAAGCACAATGGAATCAAAGATGCAGGATGAGGGAGTCTTTATTTGAATTCATTTATCATTTTGTATTGATTTTCATTTATTATGTTTAATGTTTGTTAATTAGTTGAGAATTGATGGTTCGTTCTTATTTTCTAATTAGCTTAATACATATGACATTCAAGCATAAAAATAGTTACAATGCATTGCCTCAGAGCATACTGCTTCTGAGGGTTGTTTAAGCCTCTTAAGTTCCAAGAAAGAAACTTCATTTCTTGCCTTTTTGAGATGTCTCTAGAGTTAATTTCTACCCACTGGAAATTTCTCTGGCCATTGCCTTAGTTCTGAGGGTCCTCTTAGAGGGTCTACCTGGTTTAGAGTCAATACCAACGTCTGCCTTCCTATTTTTCTCAAGTCTTTCTTTTTGGTTCTTTCCATTCCTCTTTCTCTTTATCCACAGGCAAAGACAGGGTAGATCAACTACCCTAGGAGAAAAAGGTTTCAATGATCTCCCAAAGGATTTCATACAAGTAGCAGTAGAAGAAGAATTCAGACCCAGGTCGTTCCCTTTGGAGGGCATGGGGGCAGCCCCAACACACAACAGACCCCTCCCATCATCCTCAATAGTATTGGGATTCAACATTTTAAGCACATTGGGGGTAACCTCCTTGTACCCCTTCTTCTCCCTAAAGCAATCCTCGACTTTTAGTCCTTCTTGTTTTTCCTCCCTCCTGGAGATCTCTCCCTCTTCTAGTTCTGGACCCAAGCAGTTCCTCGAGGAGGGGGGGGGGGGGCTCCTTGGGGTCAAGGGTCTTCATTATATTGAGAATACCCTCCAGGAACGGGTAGCCATCCTCAATAGGTACTTGAGAATCGTTCCTTTCCATCGAGTCCTTAATTGGGTCTTCAACCTTGTCAGTGATCGAGGGGATAGTGGGGGGGGGACATTCTATATTGAATCCTCATTGACAATTCCTGGGGAGGACAATTTCTCCTTTTGTTTGGCCTCCGGCGGAAGAGGGGCTAGACAGTTAGCTATCACATGGCCATGTTTTCCACATCTTTGGTAATAAAGGGAGGCATTCTCATAGACAATAGCTCATGTCCATTTTCCCCATTTTGATTTGAGAGAGATGAAGTTAGGAAGGGGGTTGTTAACAACCACATTCACATAGAGGCAAGCATAAATGAGTTTGGACTTCTGCATCGTCACATTGTTAGTAGCAACAAATTGGCCAAATGAGTTGCCAATCCATCTGAAAATGGGATCGTCCCAGAATTCCAAAGGGAGGCCAGGGAGTCTGATCCAAACTGGAGAAAGTCTGAGGAGATGAGCACTAGGGTCAAAACCCGACTTCCACTTAGAGAGGGCCAAGCAATGTTTTCCATAGGACCATGAACCAGAGAGGATATAAATAAAGTCTTCTTTAGCAGTGAACCTGAATAAAAAGAGCCCACCCGACATTGAAGAGACAAAGACACTACCTTTTAGTTTCCATCTCGAACCAGCCCATCTTATAACCATGTCTATCATCGGTCTGAAATCCAAGAATCTCTCCACTAAGAAGAGGTGTAGGGAGGAGGCGATATTATCCATAACATTGTCGGGGAGACAAATTTCAGGACCCTCGCCAACAGTGACCTTCGGCAACTTAGTCGACAACACTGTCTTGGGATTTCCCACAATAGCGCCTTTCCAAGTGCTCACTTGAGCCTCCCCAGACAAAGACCCCACATTGTCAGTCTCGGTATCCTTGTTATGTGAATCCAAGCTAGAGGATACATGTGGATTCTTCTCATGGGAGCAAACCTTGTGAAAAACCGCATTACAAACCTCCATGATAGAATCCCCAACAAAGGAACCCACCCAACATTTTGAGAACCTAGCACGAGTGCCAGATCCGGACACAACTGTAGATGAGAAGGGGGGTTAGGGTCCAGGGAGGACGAGCCCTCCCCTGTGGAAATGACAACCATAGCGAAAATTCAAAAAAATACAGAGCGGGAAAGTTGTAGAGCAGAGATGTTGATTGGGTCAAACTTATTTTGTGTTGCTATATTATAATTGATGAAATTTTTAAATAGTTTATATAAGAATTGTGTAAAAATAGATTGATGTAACTTAATGTTGTACAATAATATAAACAACTCTTACAATTATTACTTATTTTAAAATTAATTTTTCAAAAAAGAGATTTGTTTATAAATGTGTAATTTGTATAGTTTATTTTTATTGAAAGAAAAAAACAAAAATTATAGATGGTAATACAAATAAAAAAAACATATAAGTTGTAGCCAAGAAACAACAACAACCAAAAGAGGTTGATCAATGAAAGAGTAACAACTCAACAGTAACATATAGAGCAGCAATTCACATTTTTTATAGCAATAAGCACAAACAACCAAAAGACACTACTCAATGGAAGAGTAACCACTCAGTAAAGTAAGCTGAAATTCATATTGATATATCTATACCAAAGACACTTGAAGTGTAGCTGAAAGTGTAGAAAAAGTTGTTTCCTTATAGCGAGTAGAGCCATCACAAAGAAAAAAGATGACAACTTCTTGTCCAACTAGCAATACCTCATCATGTTTGAGTCAGTGATTAATATCATATACTTCATTAGGCATAAATACTTCATCAAAAATATTAAAGGCATTATGTGAAATTTATTTTAATTGAGGAGGCATCCATGGTGTACAACCCATTCTATGTTGTAGAGAACAATGAAGAGTTTATGCTTTAAGCTAAGACAAAAGAAACATCACTTGTAGGTATGGTTCATTAGAAGTAATGTTGTCTTTCAGAAGGCCAACTATGTACAATGCTTGGGGAAGCAAACTGGAGCAAATAGTTAGTAATTCGATCTTAAAGGATAGGAAGGAATGAGATAACATATCTTGCCAATGGATCTTCCAGATGTTTTTAATTATGATAAGTCGATAGGAGCTAGATATAATGTTATGAGCAATGGAGGACCCAAGAAAAGCATATTTCCACAACCAAGGGAAATGGAAGAGGGAAGGTATGGTCGTAGTAAGAGCAGTCCATAACTCTTCAATGTAAGGGAAAAACAAAAAACAATGTTTAAGAGTCTCGATCTTACCACATAATGGACAAGGAGGAGGAGGGAGGAGCGTGTTCGTATTGGGAGTTTGGCATGTAATGTCATGACCCGATTCAGAACACATAGATAGATTACTTTTATATGCTAGATACTTATATTATTGACATTTTATGTTAATCAATGCACGTAATGACTTTGATTAGGTTATTAATGATGTTAGATAATATTGGAGATATTTAATGATATTTATGACGTTTTAGTTATTTAATGATGATGTTTAATATTATTATTGATTTTCTTAGATTTTTTATTTATTGTGATGATGTATATAATGCATTTTATCATGATCTAACAACTTTTTGTCGAGTATGAGCTTGTTGCAGATTTGACCGTTGAAGGCAGCCATATGACCGAGGACGAGTTTTCTAGCTAGTCGACAGTGACCTACGAAATGGGACCCTGTGCAAAAACACAAATTAGATAATAATTAATAAATTAAACTTAGGAATTTAAAAAAAATAAATTGGTTGAAGAACTAAATAATTGATTATACGAAAGTTAAATTATAAAAACATATATATATATATATAATAAAAAAGACTATTTAAAAGATATAAATAAACAAAGTATAATATTTTATTTAAAATATTTAAAGCTGTAGATTAAAATATTAAATTAGATATTAATTAAGAAAATATAATAATTTTGGCATGTGTGGATAAAAAAAATTAATAATAATAACAAAAGATAAAGGCATTAATATTTATAAATTATCATAGAAAACAATATGCATGAAAAAATTAAATAATAATTAATTAGAGCATGAATGCATAATCGTGCATTCGAAAATATAATTATTACAACTAGTTAAAGCTCTCTCTTTTTTAATATTATCTGTTCATGCATCTTTCATGCTCTAACCCAAACTTAGCATTAAATTTTATAAATTTGGATGGACTCTTGTATTCTTTCACGAATCGAATTTGGCTAAAATCCTTGGAGTTAAAAAAATTAATCTGCGAAAATCCTAGAGATAGTTCTCTAGTTTTCTTTATCGATTCCCTTCTCCTTGATTTGAAGGTTTGTTGTCTCCTTCGCCCTCTTAATTCCTTCGTCTGCAAACATATACGTGAGTATTGAATTATTTTGTTAAAATTATGTAATATCTAAAACCAATTTGTGTAAAGGTGATTGCAAGATGACAACACTATGGTTATTTTTTTGAGACTGCGCATATGATTTGATTGGTTTTCCTTGCCTCCTCCATGTCTTCTTTTTGCCTCTCCTATTTTTCCTCTCCCACGCCTCCTACACGCCACTTGCTCCTTTCCTCCTCCCCCTATTCACCAATTGCGCCTCCCACATAGAGAATTGTGGTTAGAGAGGGGCGATGTTTGTTTATTTTCCTATGCCTACCTCATCTCTCCATGCATTCCTTCTTTCTGGATTTGGCAGGGATTTCTCCCTTTCTACCACGCCCTTCTACACTTTTCCACACCTCCCTCTCCTTCCACGTTTATCTCTGCCAGTTCATAATACAAGTAAAGCGAATTAGTAGTTTGGGATTTTTTATTTGCAAACAAACCGCCCTCCAATCCTCCATTTGTAGCGACTCACAACAGATTAGGGGGTTGTTTAACCAATGTTTTGCCATTCATAGTCGATTTGCATGAATGAAGGATATCCATTATTTTAAATCTAACTGATTTCAACTTTAAATTATGGAACCCAATTGCGATGTGTATTTAGCAAGGGTTGTTTAATCTCCACGTTTTCCTTCCTGGCAGGAAATCGACTCCCATTGGGTCGATATTTGCAGCCAGTCCATATCGTCCTGCCTGATGGAATAGAAGGGCGATAGGAGTATAGTTTATTGTTTGCAGAGAATTCCCATTGATAGATAAAATCAATCGAAATTTATAATTTGTGTAAGAATCCTTTCTGTAGTTAGTAGATGGTTGCCAATATTCTGTAATAAATTTCTTATTTCCTCATGAATTGTTAACTATTTATTTCCAATTGATTTAAAAAAAGAGAGAAGAAAGAATTATATGTGTACGAGATATGGGGGCTAGATAGTCTATTTATTTAGAAATTTAGAATAATTAAAGTTCTATTTAATGGAAATAATTAAATTATAACTTTAATAATGAATATTATTAATCTGGGAGGGATTAATTTTAGATTTTTTGTCTATGAGGGATGATTGGAAAAGTGTGCTTGATAATGGGTTAACCAAGGAAGGGTGAATTTTTCTTCACCTCCCCAATAGGGTATAATGGTCATTAAATTATTTATTTTTCTCCCTGCCATAACATATGTAATTAGTTCAACAGGATGGGTTGTTAGTTCTATATGCATGCATAGGTTCCATCCCTGCCAGTTGGTGTACCAGCTTGCTAGGATACTCTGTCATGTGGAACGGGAGCTTATCATGAGCACCGGGAAGTGTAAGCTTCTTTTGGTTGGGTGGATAAAACACCTGGGTCATATTTTCCATCATCCAGTTTGCAGGTGGAAGGTTTTCTAGGACAACAAAGACGACACATCGAAGACAGAGAATCAGAGAATTCAGATAAATTATATGTAATAATTGTCAGATATATATTGTATCTTATTGTAACAGACCAGAATGGTCGCATGTAAAAGATATGAAAAAGATCTATAATGTCCTATGATGTAATGCGACAGAAAGTTGCCATGTAATATGTACTAATATAAAGAAGAGAAAACCTACTAACCTTCTAACCCACTGACATGCATGATTTACTTTTCATAGATAAATTTTCTTTTCCGTATGCAGGCATGTTTGCATTTAATTTCTAGTTAGATAACTTAATTATGCATGTTTGCATGTTAATTTAATATCATGATAATTCATGCAATGTTACTTTACTTCTTAATGCATGCACACACTTAGTTTGAAATCGTTGATTAAATCAAATACACATTAATTACAGTTTATGCATGTTATTTTATCGTCATGCGCACTTTACTTCACTTCGCTATGTTGTATTTAATTTGCATGTTAGATGTGGTCCACATGAATGTTAAGTTTCTTTTATTGCTTGCATTTCAATTAACATGAATTTCATATGTGCATTAATGGAAAATTTAATTTAACTGTAATAGTAAGTTACTATGGTGGTTTAATTAGGGTTAGGACATGTAGGTCCTTACATTTTGGTATCAAAGCTTAGGGTTAAAACTCTAGGACCTTGAGCCTTCTATGCTAAGAGTGAGTTTGATTGACTTCAGGATACCTAATAGGACAACATGGTGAAAACAAGGAACAAAGGTAGCAGTAGTGAACCTAGCAATAACCCTAATGAGAGGCTGGATAAGATATTTGAGTTCCCCAACTGTCAGGAAGCCCGAATGAATAATATGAAACAGGATATGCAAAGGGTTCTTAGTGGGAATCCTAGGATTGAGCTAGCTGCCAATGAACAACTTGCTAATGAAATACCTAAAACAAAAGAAGTGAGAAATCCTAGGGTGGAAAAGGAACCTAGTATAAGAAAGATATCAGAAGAACTAGGCAAGGATCTCAAGAAAGTGAACCCACCAAAATTTGACAGAAAAACCATAGGTGACAGGGCAAAAGAATGGATCATAGAGATGGAGAAATAATTTTAGCTTAGAGACTTATCTGACAAGACTAGAGCTATATGGGTTGCCTACCAACTTTCAAGTGAAGCCGCTACTTGGTGGGACAATGAGAGAGCACAACATAACTTTCAACTCAGAGAACTCACTTGGGACTTTTTCCTTCAACTTTTTCAAAGTAGGTGGCTTCCACATCACTTCTTCATCAGTAAGATAAATGAGTTTAATAAACTAGCTCAGGGAAACATGACAATGACTCAATACTGGAAAAATTTCTCACTTATTGAAGTATGTGCAACAATATCAGATGAATGAGAACTTTAAAATCCATAAGTTCATCTTAGGGCTGAAACCTTAGATAGGAGCGAAAGTAGAAATGCATAGTCCTAAAACCATGGCAGCAACATTCAAGAAAGCCACTATGCAAGAATAGAAACTAATATAGATATATGAAGCTAGGAACAACAAAAACTCAGAGTTCAAGAAGAGAAAGTTTTAAAATAATAATTAGAAGTGTGGAACTCAGCATATCAGAAACCTAAAAAAGAACAACACCGGGGAAAATAAGGGCTGAAATTTCAATGAGAACTTCAATAAGAAAGGAAATAACAATTGTGGTCATAACAGGTTCTATGATAGGAACAACAATGGTAAGGATAATCCAGAGTATAAGTAGGGACCTAAAGGTGGATTTTTCTTCTGTGGAGGAAATCATTATGCTAACCAATGCGATCAATGCACAACTAAGACAGGAGGGAAAAGGCAACAACAACACCAGATTCATGCCACAGTTGACAACCATCAAGCATACTTCCAAGCCTCACCTATTTAGTTTAATGGTAAAAGTTTTTGTCATGCAGTTTCCATTCTTATAGGTACAGGTGCTACTGAATTATTTGTGGATCCTAGAATTGTATCTAAGTTAAATATTAAGCCTGGTTATATGTCAAAACCTTGGAATGTTCAATATGGAAACCAGGCAGAGCGGAGGATAGACAAATGTTTGGCATGCAATGAATTACAACTTCCTAACTGAAGCAAATCTTTATGTAGCTCCATTAGGAAGTTATGATGTCATCCTAGGAATCAATTTCCTGATCAAACATAAGGCCATAGTGAATTGTGAAGATAAACTTGTAGAGTTCCTTGATGATTTAGACAACCAAGTGGAGATACAAGGGGATAAGAAACCTTTACAACTTAGACAAATTTTTGCAATGCAACTTAAGAGGGCCTAAAGGAAGGGTTGTGAGATCTATTCAGTTCACATCAAGGATCTAAGGGAGGACAACACTAGACTTGATACACACCCTATCCTTCAAGAGTACCAAGATGTCTTTCCTGAGGAGTTGCCAGGATTGCCTCCCAAGAGGGAATTTGATTTTACTATTGATCTACACCTAGGGACTGAACCTCAATCTAAGGCACCCTATAGAATGACAACCATAGAATTATACGAGTTGAAGGTACAATTGCAGGAGTTAATGGACAAGGGTCTAATCAGACCAAGTGTATCACCATTGGGAGCACCTGTAATCTTTGTCAAGAATAAGGATGACACAATCTACTTATGCATTAATTACAAAATATTGAATAAGGTCACCATCAAGAATAGATACCCACTCCCTAGAATTGATGATTTGTTTTATCAAATGAAAGGTGCAAAAGTATTCTCCAAGATTGATCTCAGGTTTGAATACCACCAACTTAGAATAAGGGATGAAGATATACATAAGACAACCTTCTGAACTCGCTATGGACATTATGAGTTTGTGGTGTTACCCTTTGGACTGATAAATGCTCCTACAGCCTTTATGAACCTTATGAGAAATATCTTCAGAGTTTGTTTGGATGAATTCATCCTGATTTTCATAGATGATGTCCTAATTGACTCCAAATCAATAGAGGAGAATGAGAAGCACTTCAAGATAGTTTTGCAGAGGTTAAGAGAACATAAGATCTATGGTAAATTGTCTAAATGTACCTTTTTCCAAAAGAAAATCCTCTACCTAGGGCATATCATTTCTAAAGATGGAGTCTCCATTGATCGTGAGAAGATCAAAGCAATCACAGAATGGCCAACCCCTCAAAATGTTCCCGAGGTTCGTATCTCATGGGGTTAGCTAGATATTATAGGAAGTTTGTAGAATGATTCTCTAAGATTGGAGTCCCTATAACTGCACTTCAAAGGAAAGGAAGAAAATTTGATTGGATGAAGTAATGTGAACAAGCCTTCAACTTATTAAAACAAAATTTAACCTCAGCTCCCACACTCACCATACCAGATCCAAATGGACCATTCACAGTTATCACCGATACATTAGGAGAAGGAATCGGATTATTTTTGCAGAATGAAGATGTGGTAGCTTATGAGTCTAGGAAATTAAAGATGCATGAAGTCAAATATGCAACACATGACTTAGAATTGGCTTCTATTGTTCATGCCCTCCAAATGTGGAGACACTACCTTTTAGGTAAGCCGTTTGAGCTAAAAACTAATCATCATGGGTTGAGGTACATTTTTACCCAACCAAATCTAAATTCAAGGAAGAGAAGATGGTTATAATTCTTAAGTGAGTATGATTTTGGGATAGAATATATCAAAGGGAGAGAAAATAGAGTGGCTGATGCTTTAATTTAAGCTGGAGAAGGCACCTAGCAGTGATAGTCATCACAAGGACAACCTTGAGACAACAGGTGCTGAGTAACCTATAAGGGGATGAGCACTATGACTTAGTCAAGAATGCCTTAGAAACTAATCCATCCGACCAACGTTTTGATGGGTACACCTTAGAACCAAATGGACTTCTTGAATACATGAAGAGAATGTGTATTCCCAACAAAGGAGAATTAAGTGATTTGATCTTGGAGGAAACGCATAATGTACCTTATTCTGGACACCTTGGTGTGAATAAGATGGTTGTGGATGTGAAACCCTTATTCTTTTTTCTGGGACTTAAGAAGGATGTGATAGCCTATGTGAGGCAATGTTTTGAATGCTAGTGAGTCAAGGCAGAGTATATGCATTCGACAGAGTTGTTATTTTTGTACCATGTGTCGAATTACAAGTGGCAAGTGATCAGTATGGATTTTATTCACGGACCACCTATGTCTAGACATAAGCATGATATGATATTGTTTGTAGTAGATAAGTTACCAAGGTTTCTCATTTCATACCTGGTAATCTTAAGGATGGATCAGTAGTTCTGGCACAAAAGTTTCTAAAGGAAATTTTTTGGTTACATGGGGTACCTAAGACAATAATTTCAGACAGGGATGTAAGAATGAATTCTCAGATAGATGGAAAGACTAAGAGGATCAATCAGGGAGTAGAGGACCCATTGAGGATGTAATGTATGGATCAATAGTATAAATGGGAGGATTTTCTTGCCTTAGTGGAGTTTGCATATAATAACTCCTATCATTCCTTTATATGCATGGCACCATTTGAGGCTCTTTATGGACGTAAGTGTAGGACATCTGTCAGCTGGGACCAAGTAGAAGACATAGTTTTAGTTGGACCTGAATTACTCAAGGAGATGGAAGAACATATGGTGTCAATAAGGGCTAGACTTAAGGAGGCAATTGATAGACAGAAGAGCTATGTAGATAAGAATAGGACTTTTTGATAGTTTTTAGCAAGAGATAAAGTCTTTTTGAGAGTGAGACCTCAGAAGAGATCCATTTGTTTCGGGAAGTCTTCCAAATTGGCAGCTAGATATGTTGGACCTTTTGACATCTTATAAGTGGTTAATCCAATTGCTTACCAACTTTCCTTACCACCTGCTCTTGCACGGATCCAAAATGTTTTCCATGTTTTATTGCTTAAGCCCTATCATTCCAATATTTCTCATATTCATGATTGGCATACACTACAGGTACAAGACCTAGAGGTGGTGCTAGTGGAGGCCACTCAAATCATTGATAGACGTACCATTAACTTGCACAAGAGAGATATCTTGTAGTATAAGGTCCAGTGGGACCAATATTCAGAGGACAGTGTCACATGGTAAAAACGTTGAGGATTGTTGGCATTTTTAGTTTGTTGGCATTTTGCATATAGCTTGCAATAATGATATATTGTCATTGGTGTCAATTGATCTGGTAATGGTATTCATGTTATTATTGATATTGTTGTTTTTTGATATTGGCTAATAACCAGTAGCAAGAAATTTGTGGAAGATGTTGTAAACTGGTATGTTAAGTTTGTGAGTTGAACCAGTAAACTAGTGTAAAGGGGTAAACCTTTCTATGCAATGTAACTGGTAAACCCTATCAGTTGTTAAACCCTAACCGATCAATTTTGTTGGTTTATTATCTGATGAGTGGTAATGATTGAGACACGTGTGATCATTATATGAGGATTAGTTCAGATTGTTTTGGCACGTTTGTTTGTTGACTAGGGAAGGAGCAAAGTGGACTTCATCTAATGCATAGCGCGTGATGAGTTACAAATTCCAATGAAGCGGTGATCATGGAGTGGTTGTAATTTTCTTGAAGAATGTGAAGAGATTATTATGATTTCTAAACAATCAAGATTGTACCAACTTGTTGTAATCTTGATGATGAGAATTAGGTTTTCGTTGTGTTACCGACCTAATTGATTTGTATTTAAGGTCGATAAAGTTGTTTGTAAAAGATGTTGGCAAGATTGGCAGAAACCTGTTGAGTGTGTAATTGCCTAATCGGTGAATGGATCTACACTTTGAGTAAAGGCAAATTGACGCTTAAAAGGATCTGATCAATCAAATGTAGTGCTATTCAGACAGATCAAGAAAACCTGTTGTTTTCTAACAATTACAGCATAAGTGAAATCCCTTAACCGGGTAAGCTTTAACAAGATTGGTTACTTATTAAATCCTTAGGTGGTCCATTATCTTGGATTCTTAAATCATCCAGCGAGGTTACTCCTAACAGGGTATTGTGCTTTTCCTCAAGGCATATTTGTAAATCCCTTAACCGGGTGATTCCTAACTGGAATTAGTTCTTAACAAGACTTATTGTAAAGTTTTAACAGGCTTGGCTCCTAACAGGGCGAACTTCAGAAGACTTCAGATAGCTATCCTTGTGAGTCTCATCTCACTGTGGTTTTTACCTATTTGAGTTTTCCACGTATAAACATTTGTGTCAAGTGGTAAATGTTTTTGTGGTTATGATCTTATTTGTTGATTTGATTAACTTCTGATAAAGCATGATAACTAGAAGCATTGAGAGATGAATATGTTGAGATATGATTAAGCATTGTTGATGTTTACAAGATTGGAGTTGTTTAATGTTAAGTTGTCATAACAGTCAAACCGGATGATGTCAAGTATTCTTATGAATATTGATCTTGACTATTATATGTTTACTTTGTGTGATTGAATTTGAGTTTGGGAACTTCGTATAAGTTTTTCAGTATACCGATTTACCCCTCCCCTCTTAGTATTCTACTGGATACTTATTCTTTCATCATACCATCAAGGATATTGAGCGTTCTTTCCCACTTTTACTTTGATAGACTTAGTTATTATTTTCATGCATGTTTTGTTTTGTAATAAGACATCAGGGTGATGTCTCTTCTCGGTGGGGAAGGATGTCACGATCCGATTCAGACCACTTAGTTAGATTACTTTTATATGCCAGATACTTATACTATCAACATTTTATATGCTAATAAATGCACGTAATGACTTATGTCTCTATTTTTTATATTATCTATTCATGCATCTTTCATGCTCTAACCTTTGAACTTAGCCTTAAATTTTATAAATTTGGATAGACTCTTGTATTTTTTCATGAATCAAATTTGGCTAAAAACCTTGGAGTTGTAAAAATTTCTCTACGAAAATCCTAGAGGTAGCTGTCTGGTTTTCTTTATCGATTCCCTTCTCTTTAATTTGAAGGTTTGTTGTCTCCTTTGCCCTCATAATTCCTTTGTCTGCAAGCATATACGTGAGTATTGAATTATTTTGTTAAAATTTTGTAATATCTAAAACTATTTTGTGTAAAGGTGATTGCAAGATGACAACGCTATGGTTAGTTTTTTGAGACTTTGCATATGATTTCATTGGTTTTCCTTGCCTCCTCCACATCTTGTTTTTGTCTTCTTACTCCCTTGACCTGCAACAAGAATCGGTGGAAAGATGAATATTCGGAGAAGGAGAGCGATGTGGGTTTAGTTGGGAGAGTTCGTACTCCCCACGCCTCTCCTGTTTTTCCTCTGCCACGCCACCTCCTCCTTTCCTCCTCCCCCTATTCACCAATAGCACCTCCCCAATATAGGTCAGCAGAGAATTGTGGTTAGAGAGGGGCGATGTTTTTTTATTTTCCTACGCCTACCTCATCTCTCCACGCCTTCCTTGTTGCTGGATTTGGCAAGGAATTCTCCCTTTCTACAACGCCCTTCTCTAGTTTTCCATGCTTCCCTCTCCTTCCATGTTTACCTCTGCCAGTTCATAATGCCAGCGAAGCAAATTAGTAGGTTGGGATTTTTTATTTGGAAACAAATTGCCCTCCAATCCTCCATTTGTAGCGACTCAAAATAGATTAGGGGGTTGTTTAACCAGTGTTTTGCCATTCACAACCGATTTGCATGAATGAAGGATATCCATTAATTTTAAATCTAACTAATTTAAACTTGCAATTGTGGAACCCAATTGCGATGTGTATTTAGCAAGAGTGGTTTAATCTCCTCATTTTCCTTCCTAGCAGGAAATCGACTCCCATTGGGTCGATATTTGCAGCCAATCCATATCGTCCTTCCTGATGGAATAGAAGGGCAATAGGAGTATAGTTTATTGTTTGCAGAGAATTCCCATTGATAGCTAAAATCAATCGAAATTTAGAATTTGTGTAAGAATCCTTTTTGTTGTTAGTAGATGGTTGCCAATATTCTGTAATAAATTTCTTATTTCCTGATGATTTGTTAACTATTTAATTCCAATTGATTAAAAAAAAAGAGAGAAGAAAAAATTATGTGTACAAGATATGGGGGCTAGATTATCTATTTATTTAGAAACTTAGAATAATTAAAGTTTTATTTAATGAAAATAATTAAATTATAACTTTAATAATGAATATTATTAATCCGAGAGAGATTAATTTTAGATTTTCTATCTATGAGGGATGATTGGAAAAGTTTGCTTGATTATGGGTTAACCAGGGAAGAGTGAATTTTTCTTCACCTCCCCAATAGGGTATAATGGCCATTAAATTATTTATTTTTCTCCCTGCCATAACACATGTAGTTAGTTCAACAAGATGGGTTCCTAGTTCTACATGCATGCATAGGTTCCATTCCCGCTAGTTGGTACCGGCTTGCTAGGATACTCCGTCATGAGGGACAAGAGCTTATCATGAGCATCGGGAAGTGTAAGCTTCATTTGATTGAGTGGATAAAACACCTAGGTCATATGTCTGTCATCCATTTTGCAAGTGGAATTTTGTCTAGGGCAACATAGACAATACATCCAGAGATAGAGAATCAGAGAATTCAGATAAATTATATGTAATAATCATTAGATATATGTTGCATCTTATTGTAAAAGATCAAAATGGTCACATGCTAAAGATATGAAAAAGACCTATAAGGTCCTATGATGTAATGTGACAGAAAGTCACCATGTAATACTACCAACCTATTAACCTACTAACATGCATGATTTATTTTCCATAGATAAATTTTCTTTTTTGCATGCATGCATGTTTGCATCTAATTTCTAGTTAGATGACATAATTATGTGTTTTTCAGTATGCTAATTCACCCCCCCGCCCTCTCAGTATTATACCAGATACTTATTATTTCATCATACCATCAAAGATATTGAGCATTCTTTCTCACATTTACTTTGATAGACTTAGTTATTATTTTCATGCATGTTTTGTTTTGTAATAAGACATCAGGATGATGTCTCTTCTCGGTGGGGAAGGATGTCATGACACGATTCAAACCACTTAGTTAGATTACTTTTATATGCCAGATACGTATAGCATTGACATTTTATATGCTAATAAATGCACCTAATGAATCATGTCTCTTATTTTTATATTATCTATTCATGCATCTTCCATGCTCTAACCCTTGAACCGAGCCTTAAATTTTATAAATTTGGATGGACTCTTGTATTTTTTTCACGATTCAAATTTGGCTAAAAACCTTGGAGTTGTAAAAATTTCTCTATGAAAATCCTAGAGGTAGCTGTCTGGTTTTCTTTATCCATTCCCTTCTCTTTAATTTGAAGGTTTGTTTTCTCCTTTGCCCTCTTAATTCCTTCATCTGCAAGCATATACGTGGTGAATGTTTTTTGTTGTTATGATCTTATTTGTTGATTTGTTTAACTTTTGATAAGGCATGATTACTAGAAGCATTGAGAGATGAATATGTTGAGATATGATTAGGCATTGTTGATGTTTACAAGATTGGAGTTGTTTACTATTAAGTTGTCATAACAGTCAAATTGGTTGATATCAAGTATTCTTATGAGTATTTATCTTGACTATGATATGTTTACTTTGTGTGATTGAATTTGAGTTTGGGAACTTTGTATCAGCTTTTTAGGATACTGATTCACCCCCCCCTCTCAGTATTCTACCAGATACTTATTATTTCATCATACCATCAATTGGTATTAGAGCATCCCAGGTCCTCTTTAATCTAAAAGCCTAACAACTTGAGAAAAAGATCTTGTAGATCATGATGAAGAAAGAAGGTTCGAAGTTCAACAAAGATAACTATAGAATATGGAGCGACATAATGAAGATTTACATTAAGAGTCTTGGTAGTCAGTATTGGGGTCATATAGAAAATAAGTATATTATATCGACTGGAACCCCGACTGATGATCAGAAGAAAGAACAACAAGAAAATCATCAAGCATTCGAGGCTATTATCAGTTCCCTGTCTGATGCTAAATATGTATATGTTCATGGTCTTGAAATTGCATATGAAGTATGGAAAAAACTTGAAGAGATTTATAGCAATGATGAACATGTTAAGATTGCTAAAGAGGAGAGTCTAAGAGGAAATTTTGATGACATGAGCATGTCTGATGGTGAGAATATCCAGCAGTACGATCAAAGGATAAAATAGATAGTTGGTGAAATAAAGAGTGCAGGAGAGAAAGTGGAAGATGTCACAGTGATCAATAAGGTACTGAGATCCCTGCTACCGGTCTATGCTATCCGAGTTGCAGCTATTCAGGAGCTGAAATCCATTGACAAGACAAAGGTATCTCTTGACTCTATTATTGGCAAACTTACTGCTTTTCAACTAAATGACTATGATGGTAGTTTACAAAAATCAGAATCCGCATTCAGAGCTTTTGTCTCTAACCCATCTGTGAGAAGAAGTAGAGATATCGACCATAACTATGAATCTAAATCCAGCAGAGATGCTGATGATGAAGACAACTTAGTGGAACTTAAATCATTATTGGTAAAATGACTGCCTAGAGGCACTAGTAAATATAGAGGTAAGCCACCTTTAAAATATTTTGCATGCAACAAGATTGGTCATATATAAGCTAATTTCCCTAATGGTGAAAATGAATACAAAAGAGACAAATTTAAGAAGTATAAGGGTAAAGACAAGAGAGATTGTCTTGTAACTATTGACAATGGTATTACTGATGAAGAATCTGATGATGATGCTAGTGAAGATATTGTGTTTGTAGCTATTAAGGAAGAAATATCAGATCAGAAGGCACTAGTATCTAGGATGGATAACTCTGATGATTAGATCATTGATAGTGGTTGTTCACATCACATGACCGATGATCAAAGCAAATTTCTTTCCTTGAAGGAATTTGATGGCGGTGTTGTCAGATTTGGTAATGACTCACCATGTATGGTTAAAGGTAAGGGAGTTATTTCTCTTAATGGGAAGAGAAATGCCAACGATTTCTATTGGGTTGAAGGCTTAAAGCACAATCTTTTGAGTGTGGCACAACTTAATGATAGAGGATACCCACTGAAGTTTAGAAATGGTATGTGCAAAATCTTTGACAACAAAGGTGAATTGATTGCAACTGAGAAACAGACCAGAGGTAATATATTTCATATTAATCCTAAAGTTAGCAACAGTTTGATTGCAAAGATAGATGATAGCTGGCTTTGGCATAGGAAATTTTGTCATATAAATTTTGACAATATTGTTAAAGTAAGCCAGTCTAAGACAATAAGAGGTTTGCCTTAGCTAGATAAACTGGTTAATTTTCTTTGTAAAGAATGTCAGTTAGGAAAGATGGCATCTTCAACTTTCAAGAGCAAGTCCTTCTCAGCAGAGCAATTGTTAGATTTGGTTCATACAGATCTATGTAGACCAATAAGAACAAGAAGCATTCAAGGTGACAGATATTTCATGATCTTCACTGATGATTATTCAAGGATGATGTGGGTCACATTTTTGAAGGATAAAAATGAAGCTTTTGGTAAATTCAAGGCATTCAAGCCTTAACTAAGAAAGAGAGTGGCAAAAAGATTAAATGTCTGAGAACAGATCAAGGCGGTGAATTTACTTATGAGGAATTCACTGAGTACTGTGATGAGAATGGTATCAAGTGGCAGCTTTTTGCACCAACAACACCACAGTGGAATGGTATTACAGAGAGAAACAACTGGTCATTGGTTGAAGCTGCTAGGACTATGTTGATACAAGGAGGTGTAGTGAAAACATTTTGGAAAGAAGCTGTAAGTACATATGTCTACACAATGAACCGAGTTCTGGTGAAAAGAGGTAAGGACAAGACCCCTTATGAATACTAGTATAGGAGATCACCTAATGTTAGCTATTTTAAGATATTTGGAAGCAAATGTTTTATTAAAAGAAGTGATTACATAAGAAAGTTTGAAGCTAAGAGTCATGAAGGCATATTTCTTGGCTATTCCACCAAAAGTAAGGCCTATAAATGCTTCAACAACCAGACACAAAGTTGTTGAGAGTGTTGATGTTCGTGTAGATGAATGTCCTAAAGTCTCTGAAGGAACCCGTTCAGAGAAAAAGGATGAAGATCCTTGAATTTTTCTTTTGGACCCTGAAACTATTAAATAAGAAACTGGTACAACAAATCCTGATGTACTTGTTCAACCGAGACAAATAAATTTAGAAGAAGATGATAATGAAGAAGCTGAACCTGAAGAGAATGATCATGTTATTCCTAGGTATGTGAGACTAAATCATAGTCCTGAACAAATTATTGGGGATAAGGATGTTGGAGTACTAACTAGAAGGAGAATAAGAGAGAACTCTTGCATAATATCCACCTTTGAACCTAGAAGTGCTAAGGAGGCATTTGGTGATGATCATTGGGTTAAATCTATGGAGGAGGAATTGGATCAAATTGAGAAGAACAACACTTGGACCTTGGTACCCCGACCGGTAAACAAGAACGTTATAGGTACTAAATGCATGTTCATAAACAAGTTAAATGAAGATGGTGTTGTAGTTCGCAACAAGGCAATATTAGTCTGCAAAGGTTATAAGCAAGAAGAAGGAGAAGATTATGGAGAAACATTTGCACTAGTAGCAAGCCTGGAAGGTGTCAAAACTTTACTTGCATTGGCAACTCATAAGAAGTTCAAGGTATACCAGATGGATGTAAAGTCTCCATTTTAGAATGGGATATTGGAAGAAGAGGTTTATATAGAGTAGCTTGATTGTTATGCATTGACAAATAAGGAAGACATGGTATGCAAATTGAATAAAGATTTGTATGGATTAAAGCAGGCACCTAGAGCATGGTATGAATGACTTCATACACATCTGATAAAGATAGGCTTTGCTAGAACCAGTGATGACAACAACATTTATCTCAAGTCTGAAGGAGATGAAATATTGGTCAATGAAGTATTTGTTGATGACATTATATTTAGAGGTAATGATGACATGAGCAATATTTTTGTAGATGAAATGAAGACTGAGTTTGATATGTCATTAGTAGGGAAAATAAAAAATTTCATAGGTGTGCAGATACAACAAATGAAGAATGGTATTTTCATTACTCAATCTAAGTATGTGAAAGAGGTTTTGAAGACTTTTGATATGAGTGACTGTAAACCAGTTGGAACCCCAATGGTTATAGGTTGTAAGTTGACCAAGGAAGATTCATCTAAGTTTGTAGATGAAAAGGAATACAAGTCAATGATTGACAAATTACACTATGTTGTTCATAGTCGACTAGATATTGCCCATGTAGTTGGTATTGTTGCTAGATTTTAGAAGAATCCAAAGGAAGCACATCTGATGGCAACCAAGAGAATTTTTAGATATCTAAAAGATACTGTTGACTATGGGTTATGGTATCCATATGGTGGAAATTTTTATTTGAAGGCATACACAAATGTTGATTGGGTAGGAAATATTGATGACCGAAAGAGTACTACTGGTGGAACATTCTTTCTAGGAGGAAGGCTAGTTTCGTGGAGTAGTAAAAAGAAGAGTTGTACTTCACAATCTATTGCTGAAGCTGAGTATGTAGTAGCTTATATGAATTGCACACAAGCTATTTGGATGAGACATAGTTTGGAAGGTTTTAAGATGAAAATCTCAGAACCAATAAATTTTTTATGTGATAATACAAGTGCAATAAACATTTCTAAAAATCTTGTTTTGCACGCAAGCACTAAGCACATTGAATTGAAGTATCACTTCTTGAGGGAAAAAGTTCAAAATAAAGATGTTATCTTGGAGCATGTTTCTACCAAGGAGAAGCTTGTATATATCTTTACCAAACCTCTGCCTAAGACCACTTTTGAGTATCTTAGAAGTCAATTGGGGGTTGTCCCTCTTCATGAAGTTAATTGAGCATGATGTTGATTGCATCGGTCCCTGAATTACTTGTAGAATCTTACATGGATTGATGAAGAAGTGGATGTATTCGATAGGGGGAGTATCAAGTTGCCGTATGTTGTTGATGCATAGTGAGAGTAGAATTACATGTTTTTACTTTCACTTTGGTATTGTTGTCAAAGGGGGACAAGAATTAGGTGTTTGATTAGGTGAACCAGTGGTAGGCTGAAGACAAACAGAGCAAGGTGAATAATTGGTAATGTAAACCAAGATTCCTATTCACCAATCTCAACAACAATCAGAGGCTTTGATATTTGTATTGCTATCAATGCCAAAGGGGGAGATTTTTGGAATTTTGCATATAGGTTGCATTAATGATATCTTGTCATTGATGTCAATTGAACTAGTAATGTTATTCATGTTATTGTTGATATTGTTGTTTTTTGATATTGGCTAGTAATTGGTAGGAAGAGCTTTGTGGAAGATTTTGTAAACTGATATGTTAAGTTTGCGAGTTGAACCGATAAACCAATGTAAAGGGTTAAGCCTTTCTGTGCAATGTAACTGGTAAACCCTATCAATTGTTAAACCCTAACTGATCAAGTTTGTTGGTTTATTATCTGATGAGTGGTAATGATGGAGACACGTGTAATCATTGTATGAGGATTAGTTCAGATTGTTTTGGCGCATTTGTTTGTTGACTAGGAAAGGAACAAAGTGGATTTCATCTAATGCATAGCGCGTGATGAGTTACAAAGTCCAATGAAGCGGTGATCATGAAGCGGTTGTAATTTTCTTGAAGAATGTGAAGAGATTATTATGATTTCTAAACGATCAAGATTGTACAGACTTGTTTGTAATCTCGATGATGAGAATTACGTTTTCGTTGTGTTACAGACCCAATTGATTTGTATTTAAGGTCGATGAAGTTGTTTGTAAAAGATGTTGGCAAGATTGGCAGAAACCTGTTGAGTGTGTAGTTGCCTAATTGGTGAATGGATCTGCACTTTGAGTAAAGACAAATTGAAGCTTAAAAGGATATGATCAATCAAATGTAGTGCTATTCAGACAAATCAAGAAAACCTGTTGTTTTCTAACAATTACAACATAAGTGAAATCCCTTAACCGGGTAAGCTCTAACAAGCTTGGTTACTTATTAAATCCTCTAACAAGGTGGTCCATTATCTTGGATTCTTAAATCCTCCAGCGAGGTTACTCCTAACAGGGTATTGTGCTTTTCCTCAAGGCATATTTGTAAATCCCTTAATCGGGTGATTTCTAACCGGAATTAGTTCTTAACAAGAGTTATTGTAAAGTTTTAACAGGCTTGGCTCCTAACAGGATGAACTTCAGAAGATTTCAAATAGCTATCCTTGTGAGTCTCATCTCACCATGGTTTTTACCTATTTGGGTTTTCCGCGTATAAACATTTGTGTCAAGTGGTGAATGTTTTTGTGGTTATGATCTTATTTGTTGATTTGATTAACTTCTGATAAGGCATTATAACTAGAAGCATTGAGAGATGAATATGTTGAGATATGATTAAGCATTGTTGATGTTTAATGTTAAGTTGTCATAACAGTCAAATTGGTTGATGTCAAGTATTCTTATGAATATTGATCTTGACTGTTATATGTTTACTTTGTGTGATTGAATTTGAGTTTGGGAACTTTGTATAAGTTTTTCAGTATACAGATTCGCACCCCCCCCCCACCTCTCAGTATTCTACGGGATACTTATTCTTTCATCATACCATCAAGGATGTCTCTTCCCAGTGGGGAAGGATGTCACGACCCGATTCAGACCACTTAGTTAGATTACTTTTATATGCCAGATACTTATACTATTGACATTTTATATGCTAATAAATGCACATAATGACTTATGTCTCTATTTTTTTTATTATCTATTCATGCATCTTTCATGCTCTAACCCTTGAACTTAACCTTAAATTTATAAATTTGGATGGACTCTTGTATTTTTTCACGAATCGAATTTGGCTAAAAACCTTGTAGTTGTAAAAATTTCTCTACGAAAATCCTAGAGGTAGCTGTCTAGTTTTCCTTATTGATTCCCTTCTCTTTAATTTGAAGTTCTCCTTCACCCTCTTAATTCCTTCATCTGCAAGCATATACGTGAGTATTGAATTATTTTGTTAAAATTTTGTAATATCTAAAACTAATTTGTGTAAAGGTGATTGCAAGATGACAACGCTATGGTTAGTTTTTTGAGCCTTTGCATATGATTTGATTGGTTTTCCTTGCCTCCTCCACGTCTTCTTTTTGTCTTCTTACTCCCTTGACCTACAACAAGAATCAGTGGAAAGATGAATATTGGGAGAAGGAGAGCGATGTGGGTTTAGTTGTGAGAGTTCATACTCCCCACGCCTCTCCTATTTTTCCTCTGCCACGCCTTCTGCACGCCACCTGCTCCTTTCCTCGTCCCTTTATTCACCAATAGCACCTCCCCAATATAGGTCAGCAGAGAATTGTGGTTAGAGAGGGGCGATGTTTGTTTATTTTCCTATGCCTACCTCATCTCTGTAGAATTTTGAACCTGACCTATCCTCTCTGAACCAACTGATTAGCAAACAATAACAACAAAAAGAAGAAAAACACCAATATCTTTATTGAAGCTTAATTAAAAAATTACATAGAGGCTGTATATATAAAGAATTTGCAGTCTAGAAGAATAAATAATAACTGCAGTTCTAAATATATTCCTAGCTTTGCATGGAAAGCTACTAAGGCTCTCAAACTAAAAAAAGCAAACTACTCCCTAAATTAAGAATACAATAAGGACATGCACAACATGCTTTATTTACTAAAAACAAACTCATGCAAAAAACAAAACTAAAAATAGTCCTAAGGATTCATGCATGCTGGAGTACATGCTTTATTTGCATGAATAAACAAATAAAACTATTAACTAAAAATAGCTTATGCATGGTGATGAATGGATAGCTTCATGTCCAAACTGGAGTTGCATGGAGCTGCATGCTAGAGCAGCATCACTTATCAACATACTACCCCTTGATGCTGAGAGGGCTGACAATCTTATCTCGTAGTGCTATAAACTGAGCTTTCGCAACCGCTTTGGTGAATATATCTGCTAGTTGATCCCGGGTGTTGATGTGCTTCAATTCGACATCCTTCTTTTGCACCAAATCTTGTATGAAGTGATATTTCAAATCAAAATGCTTTGTTCTGCTGTGATGAACCAGATTCTTAGCTAACTTGATGGCACTCACATTGTCACAATAAATTACTATAGGCTGAATTTGTTTTTCTCCAATTTCTTCCAAAACTTTTCTGAGCCAAAGGGCTTGTGTACCTGCTGAGGTAATTGCAACATACTCTGCTTCTGTAGATGAGAGGGCAACAATACTTTGTTTTTTCGAGCTCCAGGTAATCAAACCATAACCAAAAGAAAAACAATTTCTAGATGTAGATTTACGGTCATCCATACTACCTCCCCAATCTGAATCACTAAAGCCTACAAGATTGAACTTTTCAGAAGAGTAGTAATGAATACCAAAACTTGAATTCCCTTTCACATACCTCAAAATCCTCTTGGCTGCCTTCATATGTATTTCAGATGGATTTGTCATATACCTTGAAACAAGTGAAACTGAATAAGCAATATCTAGCCTCGTGTGGGTTAGAAACATCAAGCTCCCCACAATACTTCTGTAAGTTGTCTCATCAACTAAATCAGCACCATCATCTCTACATAACAAATCTCCATGAGCACTTGGAGTGGAGGCAGGGTTACAATCAGTCATATTAAATTTCTTCAACATATCCTGTGCATACTTTGTTTGACAAATGAAAATCTCATCCTTACTTTGATAAACCTCCATTCCTAGAAAATATTTCATTAGACCAAGATCTTTCATCTCAAATTCTTTCATCATAGCAGCTTTGAATTCATCTTTCATCTTAGAACTACTACCCATATACAAAAGATCATCAACATATAAACTTATGATGAGAATATCAGTACCTTCTTGTTTGTAGTATAGGGTAGGATCACTCTTAATTCTCTGGAAGCCATTCTCCTGAAAGTATCCATCAATCCTGGCATACCACGCTCTTGGTGCTTGCTTGAGGCCATACAAAGCCTTCTTCAACTTGTAGACATAATTATCTTTTCCTTCCACTTCAAAACCTTGTGGCTGCTCCACATATACTTCCTCTTCTAAGTACCCATTCAAGAAGGCACTTTTCACATCCATATGATGTATGCTCCACTTCTTCTGAGCTGCTAATGAAATCAGCATTCGTATGGTCTCTTGTCTTGCTACTGGTGCAAATGTCTCTTCATAGTCAATTCCATATTTCTGTGTGAAGCTTTTAGCAACTAATCTTGCCTTGTGTCTTTCAACACTCCCATCACTGTTAAATTTGGTCTTGTAGACCCATTTGGTGCCAATCCTTTTTTTGTCATGTGGAAGTTCTGTTAACTCCCAAGTGTCATTCCTGTGAATGGAATCCATCTCTTCTTCCATGGCTTTCACCCAAACCTCATTAGTACATGCATCTTCAAAACATGATGGTGCAAAATGAGCCTTGGCTAATAAAGCAAAATTCACTGTCTCACCTATTGGGTTTTCTTCATGTACTTGATTTCCACTCTTTTGGTAGATATCACTCAATCTCCTTACTTTCCTTGTAGAACTTGGAGAAGAAGTTGGACTTGAACTTGGTACTAAAGTACTTGATGAAGGATTGCTTGGTGGAGTTAAACCACTGGATATAGAAACATTAGATGGCTGCTCATGATCAATATCAGCAATTATATCATCATTCAAAATAGATTTTGGCTTCTCAACATGGTCTTTTTTATGACCATAAACTCCCCTTTCATCAAAAATCACATCTCTTGAGACAATAAGCTTGTTAGTGAGGGGATTATACAATCTATAAGCCTTTCTTTTCTCACTATACCCAATAAAAATACATGACTCACTCTTTGCATCTAACTTCTGTCTATTCTAATCCGGTACATGCACATAAGCCAAACAACCAAAAACTTTGAAATGATTAACATTAGGCCTTTTACCATACCAAGCTTCATAAGGAGTCATCTTTTCTAGTGTATTGGTGGGGCTACGGTTGAGGATGTACACCATTGTAGCAACTCCATCTCCCCAATAAGAATTGCTCAATCCCTTGGTTTGTAACATGCACCTTGCCATTTCAACCATAGTACGATTCTTCCTTTTAGCTACTCCATTCTGTTGAGGTGTGTATGCAGTAGTAAGTTGCCTCTTGATGCCATTAAAATCACAATAATTTTGGAAAGCCTTTGAGCAAAATTCTCCTCCACGATCAGTCCTTAAACATTTGATCTTGCACCCTTTCTCATTTTCCACAACGGCTTTAAACTTCTTGAATGTATCCAAGGCTTCATCTTTGGCCTTCAAAAAATATACCCAACAATTTTGTGAGTAATCATCAATAAAAGTGATGAAATATGATGACTTACCCAAACTCTTAGTCTGCATAGGACCACATATATCTGAATGAACAAGCTGAAGTGGGTGATGAGCCCTCCATGCATTGCCCTTTGGAAACTTTTCTCTTGCATGCTTTCCTTTAGCACAACCTTCACAAACCTCCTTGTGTTCCTCAACCTTGGGCAAACCAGAAACTAATGCATGTGAGGTTAGAAACTTCAAACTATGAAAATTTAAATGCCCATACCTGAGATGCCATAACCAACTTGAATCCTCATAAGTCATATTTGCCAAACTGTTGTTATGTTCACCAAACCTCAAGGGGAACATCCTATTTCTTGTCATAGGAACAACAATGATCACCCTATTATCCTTATTCTTATCATAGATAGTACAAGTCTTATTCTCAAAGATTACTTTATAATTTTTCTCACATAGCTGCCCAACACTTAACAAATTGTGCTCCAATTGTGGAGTATAATAAATATCATGAATACTCTTTATACCTTCTTTTGTTTGGACCTCCATAGCTCCTTTGGCAGCAACCTCCAATGATTTATCATCACCAAGCTGGATCTTGGATTTGAAACTTCCATCTTTTGTTGAGAACAACTTCTCATTCCCTGTCATATGGTTAGAGCATCTAGAATCTAGGTACCAAACATCTTTACTAGTATTTTCACCCTTGGCATAAGATAAGAATAAGTGATCAGGAGGATTGTCACTACTTTCTTGAGCATAGTTAGCACTTTTACCTTCTTTCAATTTGCATTCTCTTTCAAAGTGGCCATACCTATTACAATGGTAACATTGAACATTTCTCTTATCAAATCTGCCTCTACCTCTTCCTCTGAAACCACCACTTCTTCTTGAGCCACCTCTTCCTCTACCTCTTGAAGAATTTTGGGTTTGCCCTCTACCTTGGCCTTTATTGATTTTGGCACTACTGCTGCTTGTATCTTCATCTTTTGTGATTAGCAATTTAGAGGAAAATGCTTTCTCTACACCTTCAAAAGAATCTTTCAATCTTTCTGTAAAGCGGAAAAATCAAACCCTAGTTGCTCTCCCCTCTTCCAACTCCAAGGAGAGAGAAGGGAGGTTACTAGGATTGACGGTTTTCACTTAGGGAGACTTTACATTCAAAAGAGGGGTTGAAACCACAAGATCCAATCCCACACAATGAAAGATTGGATTCTAAATGTGTTTCAAGGGTTAAGACAGCAAGGCTACCCTCTTTTGTAAAGAATGTAGATAGAATGATCAAGCTAGGAATGCATAGAAAGTGAGAAAGATTCGCTTATAAACTGGGATAGGGATATAGGATGAAGCTGCGGACCTGGAATTAGCAGTAGAATGTCGATACGGTGCTGTCCTGCAAATTTGAGCAAAAATTGACGGGACGATGGCGCCCGGCGTGCACACGGTCCTCTGAAAAATCCGCGAAACGAAGGGGGTCTGTTCGTCTCTGCAAAAGGATTCCAGATCTTCAATTTCAGCCGCGTACCTGCAACCTACACACAGAAAAGCGAAGATGATTGGGGGGTTAGGGATTAGGGGTTTGCCCTTAGGTCAAACCCCAGTTTTGGAATTAACCAAGAAATGAGAAATGTTGTAAATGTAAATGACTGTAATGTAAAACAAGTACTAGTACCTTGTTGTAAGAATGTTTGTATTCTTACATGCGAAGGTGTAGATGTTGTTGTATGTTGTATGTTGTATGTTGTAGCATGTGATCTCCTCTTCAATGGTTGAATCCTTGTCTTGAATGCAACACTTAGCCTTGAATGGAGACTTAGAATGATCAATTGCTTGAAGGAATGTTTGAATGCTTGAATGTTTGAGTATTGTTTCCACCTTCTTTCCAACTTACCCAAAATGGGAGAGGAAATGTAGTTTATATACTTGTCAATTAGGGTTGATAGACTGATTTTTCCCGACCTTAGGCTGACCAGGAAATGTTATTTTCCAATTTGCAAACAAAAAGACCCGAAGCCCTATAGGAGACCGGGCCCAAAATAGGGCCAGGGACCAGGGCGCTGGGCGCCATGGTCCTCGGGGACCAGCGGCGCCCTAGTCCTGAAGGACCAGGGCGCTGGGCGCTCTAGTCCCACCTCCCGGGACAGCAAGGTGCAAGAAAATGCAGTTTTTGATGTCGTGAGCAAGTTTCGGGGTCTCCATTCAGGTTCCGTGTTGGGTCGCCATTGTGAAGACCCAAATGCGGTCGAAATTGCAAGTGTCGCAATTTTAGGACGCTACATTTAGCTCCCACTTTAGCGGGAGTATAAGCGTACGCTCATACTTCTGGTAAAGTACAAGGAAACAACATTGAAAGGCTTTCACCACATCAAGGAGGCAAGACACACCAAGCCTCCAGTGGACTAAGGATCTTACGACTACGATTGACAAAGTAAAAGGGAAGATCACAAGGGAGAACCATGACTGTCAGTAGTAAGGTTCCCTCACTATGAGTCATGCAAGAGAAATACCAAAAATTTTCAAGGCAAAGCTAAGTTCGCCAAGAAATTTTCAAGTATCCTGAAGGGATAGACGGGGTGTATGCCCCCCTACGTTAAAGCGATTGCACACGCCTCAATGGGGGTGATTGCTTTAACGTAGTGATACACATAAGAAATGAGAAGGGAAAGGAGCACGTTATCACAAAGATTTAGCCCCCAAGTGTGAGATAAACCCAAGCATAATAGACACAAAACACAAAGCACAAGGTGACTTCGCTTTCCTCGGGGTCAGTATGCTGTATGATAAGTCATGTATATCATATGTATGTATGCATAATTGTTCTTCATTCCCTAATCAAGGAAGGTCACCTAGAAGAAGGGAACACATGTGTCTTTTGAGTCAACATGAGAGAGACCAAAAGATATCTCAATGCTTTGCATCGTCCTCAAGTAGACAACACTAAGGACAACAAATAGAAGAATGAGAATAACATATAGAAGAAGTAACAAAAGAGAGGAGGAGAGAGTCTGCTATGCTAATGTAACTAGTCTAGCACGTCATCTACCTCCCGATCTTGCTGATCAATATTTCGGGAAGGCAGGGAACACGCTAGAGGAGGAACATCCAACACAGCAGATGGAGCTATCACAAGATCCAAACAAGGGCTATGTTCATATTCCAAGCCACGTTGTTCTTGTCTAGGATCTAGGATAAGTGCTTTAGAAAATTCATTAGATAAATGGTTATCAATATCAACAAGTTCATATTCACTATCAGAAGCAAGAGAAGTAACATTTTCATCATGAATAACATTTTCATCTATATCATCATCAAGATTTATAAAAATAGGATCTTTAACTCGCACAGGATCAAGACCATCATGCATCTTATGTTTAGGAGATTTTGGAGAAAATGGAATAATGCTTGTTGAAGGTGTTTTTGGAGATTGTAAAGTTTGAGAAGCAGCTGCCTGAGCCCTAAGATGACGCTTTCGTCGGCGTTCACGTGCAGACCAATTTCATCTAGTCTTAGTAGGAAGTGGAGAAGATTGAGGAGGAGGAATGTTCTCATCCTTATCACTTGGGTGTTTGGGTTGTGGTCTCTTAGGCTGGATAATAGGAGAAGAAGAAGGTCTCTTCTCTCTATAAGAGGAAGGAGGAGGAACTGCTCCATATAAAGGAGGAATTTTTGGTTTAGGAAGGAGACCAAGTCCATCATGACGAGGAGGTATAGGTCTGCTTTTAGAAGATTTATTAGACATAGACATAGTCACATCCATAGGAATGGGTTGGGAATCTTCTTGAGGAAAGACATTAGTTTTATCTTTCAAAGGAAGAACTTCCTTCTCAAGAACAATGGGAATATCAAGTTTGGGTGTTCTAGGTTCACTTAGAGATAGGATCATATCTGTTTTCCACTTTTGATAAGATTTGAAAAGATGATCACTTCGCGGAGGAAGAGATTGGAATTGTTTAGGCCAAAAATAATCAATAAGAACGCTAGAAGTTCTTTCAGCTAGTTTAAAGAGACTATGATTGACAGTAACAACTTCACCATTATGGGGAAATTTCAAACACTTATGAATAGGAGAAGCAATAGCTTTCATGGAAGACAGCCAAGGATAGCCAAGCTTCACACGAAATTGTTCGGATGAAGGAATAATAGCAAAGTTCACATCAAGGGATTTGTTATGGACCTCAATAGGTAATGTAATAGAACCAATTGCAGGAGAAAAAAATGCATCAAATAATTTCACAACCACATTTGTTTTGTCATAGATCACTTGATTCAATTGCAAAGTAAAAAGAAATTCTTCAGTAATAACATTAACCATGCACGAAGGATCAATAAGCACTCCACGGCAAGGTGTATTCTTGACTTTTGCAACTATGTATAAAGGACCATCAGGTGCCCTGATAGTTTCACTAGAATCAAATGTGATGGAAGGTTCTTTAGGGTTTTCTTGCTGCTCTACAAAGTTAATCACATTCAGAGTCATAGACACAAGACCATCAGATGAGAAAGAAGAATCATTAGCCTCAATCGCATTAGAGGTATGAGAAGGTAATGGATCAGTAAAAATCTGAAGATTTTGGTTAGGAGGAGCTACAGATGTGTTGCCTTTATCATTCACTCCAGAAACAGAGATAGTATTATTATCAATCAAATCTTGAATTTTACCCTTCAGAGCAAAACATTTTTCAGTATCATGCCCAGGTTGACGATGAAATTGACAAAAAGATTTGTTATCAAAATAAGGTGAATTAATCTTTGTAGGATCAATTTTCCTTATAGGAGGAAGAGTAAGCACATTTTGTTCCAATAACTTATTCATAATACTATGCAATGATTCATTCAAAGGAGTATACTTTCTTTCTCTCTTGAAAAACTTAGAAATAGGAGGCACACCTGATGCTGCATTCACATTGTTGTTGATGATGTTTTCATTGAATTTGATGGAATCTCTGTTCGGTTTAAACTTTCCAAATGGTTGTTGACTGCTATCACCCTTATCACTCGGAGCCATAGGATGTGATTGTTCCATTTGACTCACAGTCAGTTGATAATTGTGAAGAGTTGCACACAACTGTTGGAAAGAAGTAAACTCAGAAAACAGGAGTTTGTCTCGAATATCTTTTTGTAAATTAGAAATAAAGATTCTTTGAATATCATTGTCAGGCACTGGAAAAGAAATTTGAGCATACAAATGCTTATATCTACCAATGAAATCAGTCACTTTTTCTTTAACACCTTGTTTACAATGCATTAAATCAATCAAAGTAACTTTAGGACTTATATTGTTTTGAAATTGTTGAATGAAAGCATTTGCAAGTTGTTCGAAAGAAGTAATAGAATAAGAAGGCAACAGGCAATACCATTGTAGGGCTTTGTCTCTGAATGTTCTAGTAAACAGTTTTGCAAGCAACCTTTGGTCATAAGCAAAATCAGTACATATTGTTTGAAAAGTCTTAACATGTGTTAGAGGATCTCCTTTACCATTATAAAGCTCCAAATGCGGGATTTCAACATGTTTAGGGGGAATAGCTCGAACAATGTCAAGAGAAAGTGGGCTCGCAACATCAAATGTGGGCACACTAAACTTAGATTGATTCATAGAGGCAATTTGTTGCTGTAAAGAAGAGATAGTTTGTGCAAGATTGTTAATGGTCGCTTCAGTCAAAGAATTCATATTAGATGTGTTAGATTGAGATGGAGGTGTTATGTTATTGAAAGAAGGTAGAGAGTAAGGTGGTGGGACACTATGATAATTAGTCATAGGAGATGATTGGAAAGGAGGAACACTACAAGGAGGAAGGGAATGGTTGAATGAATTGCCCCCTTGTGTCATGTTCATTTGTGGAGATGTAATAGGAACACTCATTGAAGGAATGAATGAAGAAGTCGGATTGAATGAAGGAAGAGGGTTAATTGAAGAGGAAGGATTGCCCCCATGACTAGTGATCATAGGCAGAATGTCTTGTATAGAAGTAGCCATTATGTTTGATGTAAAGGTAGGTATGCTAGCAATAGAAGTTGTCAAAGGAATAGAATGATTGACTTGAGTGGGAGGTTGTGTATAACCTATAGTTTCAGCACAACTCTTCACAGGCATCACATTCGAATCCACAATGTGTGCAATACCACGCAAAATATCAATTCCATTCTTATCACTTTGAAGCATATGTTTTAGACCCTCAATTAAAGGAAGAGCTTGACTATCGGGGTATTCTTGAGACATCCATTGTCGAAAATCGTCAAATTGGTTATCCAATTTCGCAAGTTGTTCTACAGAAACCTCATGGAGAGCTTCTTCATCATTAAGAGGATTAGAGGAATTACCCATATCCTCGTTAAAAAGGCTATTCAAATTAGGTTCCATCTCCTCGGTAATTAAACCTCGGAAAGACTTAATTCTAAGGCTTCGTCTAACGGGAATAGTGTAAGTAGGGCTTATTGTTGTAAAACTCATGCATTAGAGAGGGAGAGAAGATTTTGAATTTTAGAGGTAGCAAATTTCAATAAAATCAGCCAATCTCCTAGATTTAAGCTATTAAATGCAATCACGACAATCTCCCGAAATTTCGAAAAAAATGTCAGGGACTGTGGCGCTCAGAGTGCACACGGTCCTCGCAACTTTTTTCAAAATTTGCAGGGATGAAAGTTATGATGATTTTAAAGCTAATCTGAAAAAATTGAGTGATTTTATGATCTATAGATAGGCCAAATTAAAGTTGCAATCTCAAAATTGAACCCTACCAAGATTGTTGAAAAATGCAAAATTTGAATTTTGAAAAAGAGAGGGAAACTAAAATTTTGAATTTTATGATTTTAGAGGAATACCAAAAGCAATGTAAGTTTTGAATTTTAAAAGTTGACTCAATTTCATGCAAAATTCAATTTTGAAAGCGGAAATCAAAGTTGTTGTAATTAAGCACTTAATTTCAAAAGTCACAAATTGCAAGAATTTGAATAAAGTACTGAAATTTCGAATGAATGCTAACACACTTTTCAGATTTAGGACAGTAAGAAACACAATTTTGACACAAAATTTCAATTTCAACAATTTTTGAATGATTAGAAGTCTTAAACCAAGCAATCACAAGACCAACTTTGACTTTAATTTTGAAAGTGTTAGAATTGATAAAATCAGCCAAAATTCTGGATTTTAGCAGAAAAATATAGTAAGATCTAGCTCCCGAAATTTCGGAAAAAATGTCGGGGACGATGGCACTCGGAGTGCACACGGTCCTCGCAACTTTTTTCCAAATTTTCAGAGATGAAAGATATTATGATTTTATTACGGAATCCAAAGTTACAGCTGATTTGGAGATGTTTTGATCAGTGAAATTGTCGGACAAAGGTTGAATCAAGAGGGTTTCAAAAATTAGGGTTTTGACACTTAACCACTTAATTTTCAGAATTAAAGCACAAATATGAATTGATAGTTTGTAATAGAAGGGTAGATCTGAAACAAGCATTAACAATTAAACATTTCACAAGCTCAATTACTAAAAAGAAAATTTACGGTTTTTATGCAATTAACCTCTAAAATTTGCAAAAGATCAAACATGGAAATGTAATCAAGGAATCCAATTTTCAGATCTACCCATGAGTAATCAAAAAGGATGTTCATGTCGGGTTCACCAAAATGTAAAGCGGAAAAATTAAACCCTAGTTGCTCTCCCCTCTTCCAACTCCAAGGAGAGAGAAGGGAGGTTACTAGGATTGATGGTTTTCACTTAGGGAGACTTTACATTCAAAAGAGGGGTTGAAACCCACAAGATCCAATCCCACACAATGCAAGATTGGATTCTAAATGTGTTTCAAGGGTTAAGACAGCAAGGCTACCCTCTTTTGTAAAGAATGTAGATAGAATGATCAAGCTAGGAATGCATAGAAAGTGAGAAAGATTCGCTTATAAACTGAGATAGGGATATAGGATGAAGTTGTGGACCTGGAATTAGCAGTAAAATGTCGATATGGCACTGTCCAACAAATTTGAGCAAAAGTTGACAGGACGATGGCGCCCGACGTGCACACGGTCCTCCGAAAAATCCGCGAAACGAAGGGGGATCTGTTCGTCTCTGCACAAGGATTCCAGATCTTCAATTTCAGTCGCGTACCTGTAACCTACACATAGAAAAGCAAAGACGATTGGGGGGTTAGGGATTAGGGGTTTGCCCTTAGGTCAAACCCCAGTTTTGGAATTAACCAAGAAATGAGAAATGTTGTAAATGAAAATGACTGTAATGTAAAACAAGTACTAGTACCTTGTTGTAAGAATGTTTGTATTCTTACATGCGAAGGTGTAGATGTTGTTTTATGTTGTATGTTGTATGTTGTAGCATGTGATCTCCTCTTCAACGGTTGAATCCTTGTCTTGAATGCAACACTTAGCCTTGAATGGAGACTTAGAATGATCAATTGCTTGAAGGAATGTTTGAATGCTTGAATGTTTGAGTATTGTTTCCACCTTCTTTCCAACTTACCCAAAATGGGAGAGGAAATGTAGTTTATATACTTGTCAATTAGGGTTGACAAACTGATTTTTCTCGACCTTAGGCCGACCAGGAAATGTTATTTTCCAATTTGCAAACAAAAAGACCCGAAGCCCCATAGGAGACCGGGCCCAAAATAGGGCCAGGGACCAGGGCACTGGGCGCCATGGTCCTGGGGGACTAGGGCACTGGGCGCCCTGGTCCTGAAGGACCAGGGCATTGGGCGCTCTGGTCCCACCTCCCGGGACAGCAGGGTGCAAGGAGGGATCAGGCAGGGTGTAAGAAAATGCAGTTTTTGATGTCGTGAGCAAGTTTCGGGGTCTCCATTCAGGTTCCGTGTTGCATCGCCATCGTGAAGACCCAAATGCGGTCGAAATTGCAAGTGTCACAATTTTAGGACGCTACACTTTCTTCATGAGACATCAGGGATCCAAACAGTTGATCAAACTGTAGTTTTGTCAAATCCTGGCTTTCTTCTATGATTATTGCTACATGATTCCATCTGGGTGTCAAAGATCTCAACACCTTTTTAATCAAAACTTCATTGCTTACAATTTCTCCAAGTGTAGCCATTTTATTAACTACATCTTTGACTCTGACACAATAATCACTTATACTTTCAGCTTCTTGCATCTTCAAATTCTCAAACTCTCGCTTCAATGTCTGAAGCTTGACCACTTTAACTTGATCACTACCCTGGTAAGCTTCTTGTAGAGTCTTCCAGGCATCTTTGGCAGTTGTTGCTCTTGATATTCTTGGAAATAAGCTCTTATCAAGAGCTATTTGAATGTGAAACAAAGCTTGAGCATTCTTTTTCCTTGCTTCCTTTCTTGCTATTCTTTCATTGGCTGTAAGGGCATTCCAATCAGTTGGCTCTTCATAACCTGATTCAATAATTTCCCACAAATCTTTTCCAATCAAAAAGGTCAGCATCTTAATGCACCAATAATCATAATCATTCCCATCAAATTCTGGAACGGGCATATGGTTAGAATTCGACATGATTAACTTTGGCGAAATTCCAACAATAAAACTTTAACCCAAAACAATTTTACCTGCTCTGATACCACTTGTAGAATTTTGAACCTGACCTATCCTCTCTGAACCAACTGATTAGCAAACAATAAAAGCAAAAAGAAGAAAAACACCAATATCTTTATTGAAGCTTAATTAAAAAATTACATAGAGGCTGTATATATAAAGAATTTGCAGTCTAGAAGAATAAATAATAACTGCAGTTCTAAATATATTCCTAGCTTTGCATGGAAAGCTACTAAGGCTCTCAAACTAAAAAAAGCAAACTACTCCCTAAATTAAGAATACAATAAGTGCATGCACAATATGCTTTATTTACTAAAAACAAACTCATGCAAAAAATAAAACTAAAAATAGTCCTAAGGATTCATGCATGCTGGAGTACATGCTTTATTTGCATGAATAAACAAATAAAACTATTAACTAAAAATAGCTTATGCATGGTGATGAATGGATAGCTTCATGTCCAAACTGGAGTTGCATGGAGCTGCATGCTAGAGCAGCATCACTTATCAACAATCTCTCCATGCCTTCCTTGTTGCTGGATTTGGCAGGGAATTCTCCCTTTCTACCATGCCCTTCTCTAGTTTTCCATGCCTCCCTCTCCTTCCACGTTTACCTCTGCCATTTCATAATGCCAGTGAAGAGAATTAGTAGGTTGGGATTTTTTATTTGGAAACAAATTGCCCTCCAATCCTTCATTTGTAGTGACTCACAACAAATTAGGGGGTTGTTTAACTAGTGTTTTGCCATTCACAGCCGATTTGCATGAATGAAGGATATCCATTATTTTAAATCTAACTAATTTCAACTTTCAATTATGGAACCCAAATGCGATGTGTATTTAGCAAGAGTGGTTTAATCTCCACGTTTTCCCTTCTAGCAGGAAATCGACTCCCATTGAGTCGATATTTGCAGCCAGTCCATATCATCCTGCCTGATGGAATAGAAGGGCGATAGGAGTATAATTTATTGTTTGTAGAGAATTCCCATTGATAGCTAAAATCAATCAAAATTTAGAATTTGTGTAAGAATCCTTTTTGTTGTTCGTAGATGGTTGCCAATATTTTGTAATAAATTTCACATTTCTTGATGATTTGTTAACTATTTATTTCCAATTGATTAAAAAAAAAGAGAGAAGAAAGAATTATATGTGTACGAGATATGGGGGCTAGATTATCAATTTATTTAGAAACTTAGAATAATTAAAGTTCTATTTAATGGAAATAATTAAATTATAACTTTAATAATGAATATTATTAATCCAAGAGAGATTAATTTTAGATTTTCTATTTATGAGGGATGATTGGAAAAGTGTGCTCGTTATGGGTTAACCAGGGAAGAGTGAATTTTCCTTCACCTCCCCAATAGGGTATAATGGCCATTAGGTTATTTATTTTTCTCCCTGCCATAACACATGTAGTTAGCTCAACAAGATGGGTTGCTAGTTCTACATGCATGCACAGGCTCCATTCCTGCTAGTTGGTATCGACTTGCTAGGATACTCCATCATGAGGGACAAGAGCTTATCATGAGCATCAAGAAGTGTAAGCTTCATTTGGTTGGGCGGATAAAACACCTAGGTCATATGTCTATCATCCAGTTTGCAGGTGGAAGTTTGTCCAAGGCAGCAGAGATGACACATCTAGAGACAGAGAATAAGAGAATTCAGATAAATTATATGTAATAATCATTAGATGTATATTGTATCTTTTTGTAAAAGATCAAAATGGTCACATATAAAAGATATGAAAAAGATGTATAATGTCCTATGATGTAATGTGACAAAAAGTCGTCATGTAATACTACTAACCTACTAACCTACTAACATGCATGATTTACTCTTCATAGATAAATTTTCTTTTCCGCATGCATGCATGTTTGCATATAATTTCTAGTTAGATGACTTAATTATGCATTTTTGCATGTTAATTTAATATTGTGATAATTCATGCAACGTTGCTTTACTTCTTCATGCATGCACACACTTAATTTGAAATCATTGATTAAATCAAACACGCATTAATTACGGTTTATGCATGTTATTTTATCGTCATGCACACTTTACTTCACTTTGCTTCACTATGTTGTATTTAATTTACATGTTATATGTGATCCACATGAATGTTAAGTTTTTTATATCACTTGCATGTCAATTAACATGAATTTCGCATGTGCATTAATGGAAAATTTAATTTAACTATAATTGTGAGTTACTATGGTGGTTTAACTAGGGTTAGGACAAGCAGGTCCTTACATGTAAAAGTTTCCAATAAGTGAGTTGGGATTGTCAGTTGGCTTTGGACTTCTAAATTTGTAGGCTAAATTTATTCAATTTGTTTATGTTGAAGTTAAGTTTCTAGATAGATTTCACTATACTTGAAAGGGGCAGATAAGAAACGAGTTGTTTATAGAAAATCTTGAGAGGGAAAGATCTGATGTTGCTGCCATTAGGCCACCTCCAATCTTTGAAAAATCTTAAATGATCATTGGTGCAGGATGAGAGAATACTAAGGTAAGGAGAAACCAAAATTTAAATTTCCAACAAAGACACCTTATCTTTTTAATTTAAGTCAAAACATAGCCTAAGTTGTTGTCTTGATTTCCATGAGAAACTAGTAGGATCCCAAAGGTCACTGAATACTTGGATACCTTTCTTGAAAAAGCGTTTTGCTTCCAACAAATAAATCTTCGCTAACGACAAGTTATTTTCTTGAATTAAGTGGTTCCACCATATTAAGGATTATACAAAACTCATCCCATGGTTGAAAGATTGATCATACCAAGACAACTTTTAAGAGACCAATTGCCATGCTTTCTAAATGTCGTTGAGAGGGGCTAAGCCATGAAGCTTAAATCGGTGAGCTAGAACTAACTTGACATCCCATTGGACAATGCTCTAGGCCTTACCAATAGTTGTTGTTTGAATATGGTACCTAATAAGACATTTCCAAGGAGAATCTATTTGGCAACTAGGCAAATTCCTTGCAAAAATGGATCAATGATGACTAGGCCACCCTTCTCCTTAGGAAGGATACAATGAGACCAAGGGGTAGCAAACACTCATTTTTTGTTTCCCTATCTGGACCAAATAAAGTTGTGAATAAGTTGAGTGAGCCAATTATAGCACGCTTAGGAGGGTAGCCAATAGGAGGAGGTATAGACATGACTAGCCAAGAGGATTTTATTAGTCACTTGTATGCACCCAACCATATAGAGAAATCAATTGGTCTAAGCGAACAGTTTGGATTTGAATTTTTTAAAAATCCACCCCCACATATCCTTCAAGGAAACTCCTATCCCAAAAGGAATACTAAGATACCTTGAAATAGTTTCATGTTTAATCTCTTTACATTCTTGTAGAATTTACAACTGATCGAGATTGGGGCTTGTCATCCAAAATTATGTTTTATGCATCACAAACTTGAACCCTGTGATGAAACAATAAAAATTAAAGATGTCCATCAAATCAAATTACTGATATCTTCAACAAAAAATTGAATTGTATATAATTACATGTTTCTAGAAACCACCAATACTTTGTTTGATATGCTTAACTAATTGCTTCATTTAATTTATTTGGTGCCTTGACTATATACACTTTAATTATGTAATTGTAATCCACCATATACAATTTCTTTTTAGCCTTTGACTTTAGAAAGATGACATTTGGACACCCTTTTCTAAATTTAGTGTATCTTTCTTTGCAATTTAGTAAAAATCTTTGTTGAGCGTGGAATTTGCCATAAAATTTCTAACTTACAATGAGTGATAGGCACATCTACATCTAATAATTAAATTGCCTTTAAGATTGTGACACTAAATTGACAAAGTGATATAAGCTTAATTTCATACGGCAATGCCTCTCATTCATTGGGCAAAATTGTGAGGTAAAGAAAGAGTCAAAGATTGTCTGACCTTTCGTCGTTTAAAGGTATCTATCTCACAACATGTTTTTTTCTTGTATTGAATGAAATATCTGAAAACGTCGATAATTGATGACATGCAAAGAAATAGAAACTTTCATGATATCCGAATGCACATGATGTGGGCCCCGCGACTCCCGCAGTCGGTTGTCATTATCAAAGTTGAGTTTTGGATGGAGATGGGAAAACATCCATAGATATTTTTACTGAATGCAATAAAGATGCATGTATGCATGTATGTATATATACATGTATGTATGTAATAATTTAATGATGATAATTTATATTTATTTTTTTATTTAGAGATCAAATGGACAAGGTACTGCTGAAATCATATGGATAACAACGAGATCATGGAGCAACCATTTTTCATCTAATTTTTATTGTCTTCTTTAATTGATTCAAAAGTTTATTTCATCCTTGACTTTTCATATTATTATAATTTAAAATAGTAAAATTTTTCAAAAAAATTATTTTGTATTGTATCAAATGAATGAGTCAAATAACGTGGAACACTTTAATAGATTAAAGAAAATTAAATCATCTAAAAAATCATATCGTGGAGGCAAAGATGGAAGTAATTGTCTAACTTATTTTTTATTATGCCCAGAGGCATCTACAATGACATCAAAATGTTTGTAAACATGAATCCATTTTTGAAACAATTTGGTATGCAAATGACAGGTAAATGCATGAAGTATGCCATGTTTTAGCTTTTGTGGAGATGTTATTTTATTTCTCCAAATGAAATAGAACCTTCGCCACTTGTCTTTAGCTAGATTCACAACTTTTTGCATGCAGGACTTTAATGGATTTGTATTCTGGGTGTTTAGTATTTTAGAAAAATCATTTATTTTATAGATGATTCTCTTCTATTATAAGATATCTCTTGGCATATTTTACATATATTTTGTAAATATAAATATACTAACTTACTAGAACCACTTCAATAATAAAAGAAAAGTAAATCATGAAAAAAGAAGAGATGAAAATAATTGTCTAATTTCTATTTTTTTTTGTATAACTATAAAAATAAAATATAGTTTGGGTGAGGTGGGTAGCTATTTGTCAAACCAACTTAATGCTTATAAAGTATTTTTCAACCACTTCATAGGCATATCATTGTTGTTTTTTGTTCAATTAGTTACAACTATAAGACATGAATCATTAGTAATTTATAGGTTTTAGTAATTTATAGGTTTTGGATTTACTTTAGCTTTTAATTGTGTAGGTACTTATTGCATTGCAAGATAGCTATTGATACTTTTGTATGACATTATTCTTTCCTTCATCTAAGAACATTGTAAGTATGACATTACTCTTTCTTTCATATAAGATCATTTTGTAAGTCTTTTTTATCTAAAAATAGTATGACATTACTCTTTCCTTCATATAAGAACATTTTGTAAGTCTTTTTTTTTTTCAAAATAGCATGACATACTCAATTTTGCATAATGATTGTTTTTTATTAAGGAAAATCGGGTTTTAAGGGACTTTTGCATAATGATTGTTGTACCTTGTTCTATTTAGCTTTTTTTTAATCTTATGTTGCTATGTTCTTTAATTTTTTTCTATATCGTTCCTGTTTCTTATTCTACATGATGCACATATAAGAATAATATTTGTCACTACATAAAGAAGGCATGCCTCATCTCCATCTCAAAAAGATGTGTAAATACTTTATTTTCCTTGTTACTTGAGCATAAACTAATAATTAAAATGGTGTTGTAACAACATTTGGGGATCAACCTTTTCTTATTATAATTTGAATAGATAGATTATATCTTTTTTATTTTTCTAGTACTGTAAAAACCATCTATTAGGATAGTACAAGTGTAGTTGTTAGGACAATATCTACTTTGTATTATTTTAGATACTAATCGTAGAGATTTATCTAACATTTCTACTTCATAGAGATAATCAATTAGGGTGCTACATTTAACATCATTTAGATTAGGGCAACATTCAAATTTCTGAAGGAAACATTTCAAATTAGGGCAATGGGAGAGCTTGGAAGAGTAGGAAGCAGCAATGGTAGAATTCAAAATTGAAATTCTCTACAAGGCGGGAACTCTGGTTCCAATGGTGGGAGCGGCCAGAACAAAGGAGTTGGCCCCATGGGAGAGAAGGACAAGCCTCTGGACATTCCGCAAATTGGCGGTACTCTGCCAGAGATGAAAGAGGGTTCCGAGTTTTTGGGGGAGGGGTCCAAGAGGGGGCCCAGCGCACGTGAAGAGACCTTGGAGATTAGAAAAGAACCTGGAAAATGGTCATCCCTTTTTGGAACAAAACCATCTGGTAAATCCTCTTTACCTCCTGTCAAGAATATTTCTGATCCTTCTAGTGGAAAGTTCGCTATCTCTATTCTTGATCTGGTTTTGGATCATAATATAAACAGTACGTCAAACTCCCTGGTAGGCAAATTTATGGGTTCGCATCCAAATATTGAAGTTGTTAGGGCTTATGTCAAACAAAAATGGGCTCTGAAGGGTAATGTTGAAATCTCGGCTTTGCCTAAAGGCCTCCTGTCTTTTACTTTTTCATGTGAAGAAGATAAATGGATACTTTGTGGAAGTCCCTGGATGGTAGGAAAGACAGCTTTGGTTCTTCGAAAATGGCACCTGAATATGAATATGAATGACTCTCTTTTGGCACAAGTCCCAGTATGGGTGAAGTTACCAGGTTTGCCTCTTGAATATTGGGCAAAAAGCATCTTCTCAGGAATTGCAAGCTCCTTTGGTGAACTCCTCTCTATAGACCCAGTCACAACTTCAAAAAGGAGACTCACTCATGCTAGGTTTTGTGTAGGGATAGCCCATGATGCAGATATGCTGAAACAGATAGATCTAGTGTCAAAGTTAGGAACATGGAAACAAGAAATTGAATATGAATATATCCCTTTTGCCTACTTCCATTGCAAAAAAGTAGGTCACTGGGCAAAATCCTGTCCAATCAAGCTGAAGGTAGAGCCCAAGCAGACTAAACCCCAGGTTGAAAGTAAAAAGGCTCCAGAAAAAATGGTATGGGAAGTTAAAAACTTAGAGAATAAGGAAGTTGACTATAATTGTTTTAAACCATTGGGGGAAAATAAGGAAATGTCATCAACTTTTGTCTCCAATCCTCCAACCCAAGAAGTATTGAGAGATGAGGCTACCAAAGTAAATATCTTTGTTACAGAGAAGATTCAAACAGAGGAACTTAAAGAACAGACTGAATCTTCAAATGGCACAACTGAAGTGGTAGTTGACACTTATGCAGGCAAGGAAATGCAAAAGATAGAGGATCAACCTGAGGAAGGGGAGATCCCTAGCTCCCAAGAAGAAAAGACTGACTCTTCACTACTCATGACAACTTCTGAAATGCAAGAAGCCCAAAAATGTGCAATATTGGGTATGAACCTTTCTGATTTAGACCAAAATTCAAAAACTGTAAACAGTGATTTAAATGGTTCCATAATCCCTAATTGGGGTAATGAAGAGGAAATTTCTAGAATCCTCAATAAACCGGAAGCGACTCTAGAGAAAGAAGCTAACTGGAAAATACCAAAATATAGGAACAAGAAAGGAACCACTCGCTCGGCTTCTCAACTAAGGAAATATAGCAGAATAGCTCAAGTTGATGCTGGGTATATCTCCTCTTCCCTAGGTCGGCCCTCTAACCATAAAGTTAGAGACAAGGAGGCCAGTAAGAACATTGCAGATGGGACCCAGAAGACTCTTAAGGAGTTAGGAATCGATAAGTAACTATGAAGATTATCTCTTGGAATATTAGGGGACTTAATAATCCTCATAAACATGATATCATTAGGAATATGATAAGGGATAGTAAACCTGATTTTTTTCTTATTCAAGAGACCAAAATGAGTAGAGAAAAAGTTGAATCTTTGAAGTTTTTCAAAAATGGTAATATCAGTAAAGGTAGTTCGAAGGGTGCTTCAGAAGGCATAGCTACCGTTTGGAACCTTAATAGTGTCAAAGGCCATGTTCTTATTCAGGAAAAACAATTCTCTTGCATTAGATTTGAGCATTTAAAATATGGAACTTCATGGGTCCTCACTAACATTTATGCTCCCAATACCTTGAAAGCTAGAAATTCCTTCTAGAAAAACTTACAAAAGTTAGGGATAGCTTCAAAAATCTTAGCTGGTTGGTCATGGGAGATTTTAATACTCCTTTGAGAGAGGAGGAAAAATTTGGAGGAATCCCCTCTCAGTTGGAAAGTAGACTGGCCCTAATGGACTTTATTAACACTCAGGCTCTCAACGATGTGGAGGTACAGGGTTGTAATTACACGTGGACTAATAGGATAACTGGCAATGAGCTTATCCAAGTTTGACTTGATAGGACTCTCATCTCAGATGACTGGTATAGACATTATTTTTGTTCTATGTCTGCCCACATCCGGGTTGGGTCAGATCATTTTCCTATCACCTTCATTGCTGACCCTATTAATAGAAGGAGACACTTTCCTTTCAGATTTGAAAAAATGTGGACTCATCACCCAGATATCACTTATAATATTTAGAAATGGTGGAGTATTCAAGTTGAGGGAATTGCTATGTATAGAGTTGTAAAGAGACTTAAAAGTGTAAAGGACAACATAAGACTTTGGAATAAATCTAGCTTTGGGAATATCTTTGAGGCTAAAGGTAAAGTTAAAGATGACCTTTAAAAAATACAGGCCCAAATTCAGAAGGATGGTTTCAGTACTGTGTCCATTACTGATGAAAATGAGACTCTTAAAAAATACCATGAAATCATTGCTAAAGAGGAAACTTTCTGGAAGCGGAGATCAAGATGCATTTGGCTAAAGGAAGGAGATAGGAATACAAGATTTTTTCATATGTCGACTATCAAGCATAAAGCGGCTAATAGGATAACCAAACTTATTGTGGATAATGGGGAGCTAGTCAAGGAGGAAAAAATAAGGAATGAAGCTAAAAGGTACTTTTCGGATCTTCTTAGGAGGGATCACGGTTTGGATGTTGATGCTCAATCTTCTTTCCTTCAAAATATTCCCTATCTCATTGATGAATAGATGAATGTTTCCCTTTCTTCCATTCCTTCGATCTTGGAAATAAAAAATGTTGTTTTTTCCTTTGATGGTAACAAAGCTCCCAGTCCAGATGGTTTCCCAATGTTCTTTTTCCAAGATTTCTGGGACATAGTCGGGAAAGATGTCTCCAATGGGGTAAAGGAATTTTTTGGGGCTAGAAGACTTTTGAAAGAAATCAATGGTACTTTCATTGCTCTCATTCCTAAAATCCAAGGTGCAGACTCTATGGACAAGTTTAGACCAATCAGTTTATGCAACTCCTTTTATAAGATTATTTCCAAGGTTCTTACCACCAGAATTCTGACTGTCCTTCCTTCTTTGATCAATCATCAGCAAAATGGCTTTGTCTCTGGTAGACAAATTCTCGACTCTATTATAACTGTCCATGAGAATATTCATTCTCTTGTTAGGGTCAAGAAGTAGGGTCTCATCCTTAAGCTTGATCTCTCCAAGGCCTACGACCGGGTTGACTGGCCTTTTCTTGTGAAGGTTCTTATGGCTTATGGTTTTTCCTCTAAATGTGTTGACCTTTTCAGCCAGCTTATTACTTCAGCCTCTTTTGTTGTTCTTGTTAATGTTTCCCCTTCCCCCTTCTTTCAAGCTTCTAGAGGACTAAGGCAAGGGGATCCCATTTCCCCTATCCTCTTCATCATTATGGCAGAATATTTTGGTAGGTCCATGGAAAATATGGTTATGCAAGGATCTTTTAAGGGACTCCAACCTTCTTCTGTTGATCATATTTGCTCCCATCAACAATTTGTGGATGATACTATTATTATGGGGGAATCAAGTATCTCTAAAGCTAGAACCCTAAAGAATATTCTTTGTAAGTTTGCCTCAGCTTTTGGTCAGCTCATTAATTGGGTCAAAAGCAAAAAAAAAATCATCAATACTTTAGAGAGAAAACAACAAAGAATCACCAGAATCCTGGCATGTAGGATTGCTGATCTTCCTACGACCTATTTTGGCCTCCCCATGGGCATTGCACCTCCTGATCCTTTTTGGAGCTCATTAGTGGATAAATTTCATATAAAATTAGCTGGTTGGAAAGTAGCCCTTTTGAGTCAAGCTGGAAAGCTTCAACTTCTAAAAGCTTCTCTTCAAAGCATACCGATCTATGCCCTAATCCTTTTCAAAATTCCAGTTAAGTATGCTGATGCAATTGAGAAAATTCAAAGAAAATTTCTATGGTCAGGAGTTGAGGACAAGAAAAGAATGTCTCTTGTGGCTTGGGATTAGGTATGTAGACCAAAAAGTAAAGGAGGTATGGGCTTGAGAAGAATCCAAACCTTAAATGAAGCTCTCCTGTCCAAACAAGTTTGGAGAATGTTCCATTCAGATACTAAATGATGTAAAATCTGGTGAAGTAAGTACTCTCTTCTGTCCTCTTCTCTTTCTTCTTTTATCAATTCGGAAATCAGTATTAGTGGGTCCCATATATGGAATCATGCCTCTAAGTGTAGAGAAAGCATTGCTAAAGGAGTTATATGGAAAGTTGGAAATAGTAGGAGAGTTAAATTCTGGGAAGACCCCTGGCTTTTTGATAAACCCTTGACTGATTTCCCTGAATGGGCCCCTCATGCTCCCTCCTATATTAGAATTTATGGCACCTTAGTTGAAGGGTATTGGTTTGGCAATAAATGGCAAAACATTGAAAGTATCCACCCAAGCCTCACAAAGCTCAAGATCCACCTATCTTTGGTTTGGTTGAATAAAGAGGAAGACTCCCACATTTGGAAATATGAACCCAAAGGTATCATTATTGTTTCTTCAATGTATGGTGTTCTCTCCTCCACCCCTCTTGATAATCCTTTATGGTCTAAAGCTTGGATTAAGGGTCTGACCCCCAAAATCAACTTTTTTCTATTGGACTATTCTTCAAAATAAAATCTTGACCCTAAATAACCTCAAGGGTAGAGGTTTTGCCTTTCCTAATAGATTTTCTCTATGTCTTAAGGAGGAAGAGTCCATGGACCACCTAGCCATCCACTGTTCCTTTTCTGCCTCGGTTTGGGAAAGATTTCTTAAAAGTTTTAGCATTGATTGGGTGTTTCCTAAAACTATCAGTGAGTTGTTCTACTCCTGGAATACCCATTGGTCTAACTCCTTTTTGAGATCTCTGTGGTAGCTATCACTTCCTCACATTTTGTGGGGATTATGGAAAGAAAGAAACAATCGTATCTTCAAGGATACATCCCTCAATCAGGATATTGTGTTCCAGAAAATACAATGGGTGATTGTGGAGAATATTGGGATCAATGGGGGTCCTTGTTTTTTGACCAACCCCCTGGAATCAAATGTTTTAAGTTCCTGGAATTTGAAGAATGCTGGTAGCTTAGACCCCAAGCAAAACAAAAGACTTGAAGCAAGATAGCAAACTGCCCCTCATGGTTGGTTCAAAGTCAATTTTGATGGTGCTACAAAAGGTAATTAGGGCCCTGTGGGTTGTGGAGCTATTCTTAGAGATGATAAAGGTATATGCAATGAAATGATTGTTGTCCCAATAGGGAGTCAAACAAACCACAAAGTAGAAGCAATGACAGCTCTCCAAGGAATTCTCCTTGCTAGAAGATGGAAATGCCCCTTGATATGGATTGAAGGGGATTCAAAAAACATCATTAAATGTCTCAAGGGGACCTCTAAGCCCTCATGGTCTATCAATAATATTATAAAAGCCGCTAGAGACCTTATTAGCACTTTTGAAAAAAGTTACATATCTCATATCTACCGTGAAGCCAATGGGTCTACTGACTGGGTAGCCAACGCGGCGGTCAATAAAGATGAAATGATTACATGGACGGGAGAACAAGGACTCCTTGAGGATGTCAAACTAATCATTTTTAATGACCGATATAGTAGCACTCCAAAGATTTTTGATGGACAAAACAATAATGAAACAGACTAAATGGAGTACTCCAAGTTATTATAATATTGTCAACACCATTTATTATAATACTCATTCTATCACTTCCCATGCTTTCTGGGTAAATTTTGTAGCTCCAAGAAACGTTCTGTCTAAAAATCTCTGCAAGTTTCAATTTTCTGCTCTGAACAACGAAAACATGGGTGGAAATAGACGTTGATACAAACCTAGTAGTTGCAAGGAATGGAAGCAAAAGGAGGAGGTCTAGAATATTTTGCAGAAGGGTGGGTTTTCTAAATTTATGGAGAGACTCCATGGATGGGATGGCACGGTCACCAGTTTCTTCTGCAAAAACTAGAGAAAGGGTACTTTGAAAATGGGAGACCAGTTTGTTTTCATAGATGAAGATCTTATTGCCCAAGCCATGGGTCTCTAAAGGGAAGGAAGCAACTTCTATAGAGATAGAAAAGTGAGTAAGGAGGTCATCGACAGATATCCTGAAACCGACAAGGAGAAAAAATGCCTGGTGAAGCTAAGTAAAAATTACTATCCCCCTAGGGCTTTTGTTAAACCATGGCGGAAGGTCCTCTTTGTTATAATGCGCTATATTACATTGGATGGTAGATTTACTAAAGTATACAGCTACCATTTTGTTTTGCTGAATCATTTTAGGCATTATGAGAAGGTTAATTTTCCTTATTTTCTATTATGCTCTATGAATGCCACCATTAAGGCCTATAAAGAGAACCCTATGGGGGACACTGCCATGCATCAAGGCTTAATGGTTCTTATTTATGACCATCTCAAGGCTAATTAGATTGCCTGCCCGCAACCCTCTATTGAGTCTAAGGAGGATGGGTCAGACTCTATTTTTTCTGTGGATGAGGGTTCCGACAATGACCCAATGAGTGACTCGAAGGAGAGTTTGGATGACTCAGAATTTGAAATTTGTAAGAAGAGGAAATATATGAAAACCAGACCTTCTTCCTCAAAGGGCAAAAAACCTAAAGGCAAAATCCTCCAGATTAACTCCTCCTCCTCCTCGGAGGTCTCTGAAGACTCAGAGAAGGAGAAACCTCAAGATTCTCTAAAAAAGAAAACTAAAGTCCATACTCAAACTAGAAACAAGCATAAGAGAAATATGGAGAATGCGAAGGAGCTGGAGGCTCATAAGTAGGAAAAGATTTCAGAAGTTGAACAGAACCTGGAGAAGGTGATCACTGGAGAGGTTCATAGGGTTGACGACACAACTACTGTTGGTGACACTCCAAAAAAGGAACAGGACAACTCCGGTAAGATTGATCTTCCCCTAAACCCTCCTTCTGAGGGTATGAAAGGTTTTATGGACACCATGGAGTGGTTAATAACTAGTTACAAGAAAGTTGTGGATGACAACAAGAAGCTCAGCCACAAAATTCAGATTCTAGAAACTATCAACACTGGGGAAGGGAAGACTATGGCTGATTATATTAAGGATCTGAAAAATACTATTGCAAAAGCTGAAAATATAAGAGACTCCTTCAACCCCAGATTTGAGAAAATAGAGAAAGACCTACTGGAGAGGAATACTCATGCTAACGCTATGGATCAAACTATATCGGGCACTGTTAGTAAAGTTAGCAAAATTGAGGATTGCCTCAAGAGTATTATAGAGCAAAGCTTAGACATCCTGGAGGTTTCTGCTGGCAATACTAAAACTCTCATTGGAAAATTGAATGAGGAGAAGGATACCCAAGATATTGACCCTGACACTAAAGGCACAGGAGATGCTCAAGGACCCAGAACTAGAACCAAAGGTAAAAAGAAAGAAAAGAAGCCTAATAAGGACTTGGATGATCTCAAAGCTGTTGCGGCCACCTATGACCAGTTGGTGAAAAAGGTGGAGGACCTTCTGAAGACTATAATTGTGTAGTGCCTTCCTAGTTTCTTTGTTGTTTCTTTCCTTTGTTTTCTTTTTGGTATGCTGGCTTTATTGCCAATCATTTTGTAAGCGGTTTTTATGCTCTGGACTCTTTGATGACTTATCTTAATTTCCTATGTTAAAGGTTTTGGGTCTTGAAAACCTATTTTTCTTAATCAATCAGAACATCATTTAGAGATAAATAATCATATATTATTCCATCCGCTAACCCAAGAGCTTCATATTCCCTATCCACATTGTAGAGACAAACTTATTAGGGTACTATATGTAATTCTATTAGGAGAAAGGCCAACTTGTATCAATTTTATGACTAAAACAAGAGATTGATTTATTTAGAGGTATTAATCCTATCAAATTCATTGAGGATTAAATTTATTCATTCACTGAGGTATGCTAGATTGAAAAGTGGATAGAGAGTATAATCCAATTAACACAATCATTTTTTTTGTGACATTTGATCCTAGGCATCCTCCATATAAAATTCATTTATAACACACAAACTCTTGATTTATTAGCAAAGGTTGATTGCAATTGATAGGAATTATCATTTGTATTTGATAGTTTCTCATGTCTATTGTAAGATAAGAGGATCTCATTGAATAGATGCTTAACTATATTTTGGAATATTAACATTTTTTTCATTCTTTACTTAAGAAAAAGTAACTTAGAAAACACTCCTACTTTTTCTCCACTTAATCAAAAGTGATGACTTGGAAGAGATTGTTATTTTCTTCTAATTTATTAGTGATTGACAAATTGAATGTGATGACTTTTTTTGATTGATTTAGTAGGGAGAGGGCCTTGATCACTTACATCAGTATTGTTAGCACACATTTTTGCAAAATTTAATGTGTTATTATGGAGTATTTACTGTTGGTTTGCATGTGCAGGAACCTTATTAGCACGGGCAAAGTTCTCTAAGGATCAGTTGTTTTAGGAGTGTCAAGACCTTGTTGGATAGATGGGATCACTATTATTCATGGTGGATGGCTCATTTTTCAAAACTGCAAAAATTTAATTATCGGCATAAGTAGTCACAATGAAACAGTATTGGCAAGCAAAAGAAGGATTATCGGCATGACATTTATCGATAAATACAAAGGTGGATTCATTGGAGCACTTAATTGATATTTAGCATGATGCGTACTCTTAGGAAAGTCATACCATCAGGATAGCTTGTTTCGATGAGACAAAAGTAGGATGTTTTCTATCAGCATGCATCGACTTATCGGGAAAGTGTAAAAATTGTTACACCGATAGCCGATGAGGCTATCGGTGTAACTTGTAATGATGAAAAGGCAATGCAAATCATGGTCTTATAGCATCAGGCGATCGGAAATAATGAAAAAATTATATCCCAATACCCGAAGACTGAAGGGAACTGAAGGCGGGTCCATCAGAGGAAAATACCATATCAGGATAGTGCAGAAACAGTTAGGTCGATCCCCGATGACATGGAGAATCGAAAGGCGGAACCATCGGTGTTTCCTATACTGATAAAGAAGACTTGGAGGTATAAAGCATACAAGTGCATTGAAATAACATCGGGACTTCGGGAGGAATAGAAAAAGGCTATTCCGACCCTCGATGAAGATAAAAGCACCTGCAGGGATATGAGTATGAGTTATACCGACAAAGTAACATAGATTGAAGACTCATTGGGACATTAGGAGGAGGATTTTTATGCTATGATGAATCCCGATAAGATTGTTACGATGAATGGTGAATTGCAAGGAGGTCAGCTCAAGGAGAATAACTAAAGAACATGGAGTTGCATCAGAAGAGGGAAAGCCTTAATCCCACATTGTTTGTGGGGTAGGCTCTTTTAACGTTTAAGTCCAAAGTGACTCACATGATAACTGGCAAAAGACAAAAGGCTTTTGGCAAGTGCTAGCTCAGCGCTGGTGGGCTCCCCATGTGTGTGCGCATCTCAAAGCACCCAAATTTAACAGCTGAGCGACAAATTAAAGATCAAGCAATTTGCGTAGATCGGATGGTGATCGCAGAAGATCTGAGGGTTGTCGCTATACTGCAAGATATAGATGCCCACTGGTTTATCCCCGCAACTTGACGATAAAGAAAGTGCGGAAAAGGGGAGGTTAACAAGCATGTAAGTTTGAGATTGATCCAATGGCAGTTGCTATACTGTGATAGGAAGTTGCACGACCTATATCCCCTGCGACATAGTGACTGGCAAGGTGGCAGATGAGGTGTTGTCCTGGTGGATTTGCAAGCGAATCAGGATGTGCCACGTGGTAGAGTGTAGAAGAAGAACCCAGGTCCGAGTGGTGGGTAGGTGGATCCGCGGGCAAACCAAAGAGTGACACGTGACATAGATGGATAAAGAGAAGTGAGAGCTACTCAGGCAAGGTTAAAGGTCAAGCAGATAAGGAAGATCAGACGGTTGGCTGAGTCGATCCAACGATGATTGCTATACCATGATCAAAAGATGTGCAATGTTTATTCACCACGACATGGAAACCAAGTGGTGGGGACCGCTAAGGAAGCAATTCAGAGGAGATAACGTGTGAGCAAGTTGGAAAAGATCTAACAGTTGTCGCTGATCCACTATGCAGAGATGCACGATGAATATCCATCGTGGCTAGGCGACAAGGGAGAGCTTCATTCTGATGGTTAGTGAGACCATGCTAAGGTGGTAGGATAGAGACCCCGGAGCCAATCCAGAGATGACACGCAGTGGGTCCGGTCAAGATGAGTTAGCAGTTGAAGTGGCAGTCAGGAGGCACGTCATAAAAAAATGACTTATTGAATAAATGTAGGCTACGATGGATCTCTAAAAGGACTCACCGAAAGCAACAGTTTCATCGACATGAGGTTCATCGAAGAAATCAAAAGCGATCCTATCAAAAATAAAAGGTATTGATGAAACTACAGAATCGATAGGACATGAGAACAACTTGCCGAGGGAGGAAGTTTGGCCGAAAGAATAATAAAAGGGAAGTATTTCTTATCGTATCACACTGCCTTAATTATTATTTTAATGTGCATTAAAGATGAAATTTATGTATATCTATCCTAAATAAAGTGTCTTGAATATATATTTTAGGGTAAGGTATTATTTTATATGAACGGATGCTATGTTTGTAAAATATTTTTAAAGGGAAATACTTTGGTTTTAATGAATTATTTTAAACAAGTATTTTCAAACTAAAATCTAAGGTGGAATATGTTTAATTTTCAAATCAAGGAATTTGATTGGCTTATCTGGTGTGCAGAAAATAATGAGAAGATAATGAATACTTGCTAAGGAATTTTATCGAGGTGGAGAATAGAAGACACATTATTAAAGCATCATTTAGTATTTTCAAGGTTCTCATTTGTAATTATTTATTAAACCAAAGGGTGTGTCCTTTGGAGGGAAACTGTCTTTAACTCCCTTCTGTGTATGAAAGGGTATGTCCTTTCATATATGCCTTTTGATTTACATACTTATGGGGGGAGTCATAAGAACAAGATACAACTGTAAGGATTGAATATCATTTTGTATTAGAGAAGTCTATAGGAAGAAGAAGTATCATTTTGTGCAAACATACTGTAATGGAGTATCTTCAAGTGCAACTTACATAAGCAATTATTTCCTGAAGATTAATATACAAGCTTCGCTGTTTCTTTTTCCAAATATTGTGTACACTTTTGTGTTGATGATTATCTTTGTCCTCTTGATAAATCTATTTATCAATTTGCTATCATGTGAATCACATGTCGTTGCATTAAGTGAAAGATTGAGTTCTTATTGTTTGTGTAACACATACTGAACCTTCATAGCTGATGAGAAATTGTCTCTTGAGTTGATAAGATATTTTGTCCACAAAGTGTCATATATATCCCTAGATAGAGGCATTGTTCTGTTATTGATCTTTTAGGGTTTTGATTTGTATGCATTCAAGGTCCTTGATAGAGAAATGTTCTTCCCAAATCCTATATGACCTGATCTATGCAGATTTCATTTAAGTCCTGAAAGCAATCTCATTTTCAATATACGTTCACAATCATTTCTTTTCAAAGCATTCAGTCAAAGCACATAATAAAGCACAGTTGCAAAACAATAATTTTCTAGTTGTGTAAACTTGCTAAAATGTTTAAATCCACCATAAATAACCTCTTTTGTGCTTGAGAGGAAGAGGCATACCCACCTAGGTTCAGTGGAGCCTAAAGTGCAGAGGGATTTGGTCTTTGACCATCCCTGTTCGTTGGCCAAGGTTGATTGGATTACTTGAGGATTTGGCAAGTCTTTTGGTTTTCCAATCTGTGGTTTTGGGAACCAACAAGTATAATATATACCAACAAGTAAAACAAAAAACAAACACAAAAATAAAAACTCCCTACAAAATACTCAACCAAATCTTATCTATAGTCCACATCAAACTATCCAAGCATCGAGAGTAACTTAACAAATAAGCATCACTTAAGCCATGAAGGCCATCAGTCATATAAAGAGTAACAACTAAACCAAAATAACCACTAAACATAAGAAAAAAAGGAAACAATAATAATCCTCCTATTCTGAGATAATGTCCCATGTGTCAGCCAGCTCCATCAATTTTATATTCCAGTCATCTCTTTGTGGGTCATGGTCTTCTTCATTCTTGTTGCCCTTCACCTTCTTTTTCTTGATCGTCTCAACAATTTGGACTTGCTTGAGACCACTCCCATAACCGAATTTCTCATTACACCATTAGTAATGTGAATGAGGGAGTTGATTGCCTTCTGAATTTCATTGTAGATTTTTTTAATTTCTCTTCTGAAGCTTTCAAATCTGCAATTTGGCATTGTATTTCTCTCATCTTGTTCTCCAAGCTATTAGCTTTTTCTACATTTCTATTGTCCATTTCAGATTATACCCTACCTCAATATTTTCCTCTTCCCCTATTCTTATGTAGTGGTCTTTCTAATAATATTCTCCCCCATATATTCTTTATCCATAACATTTCCCCCTCTAATTTTGTCACCCTTTTCAATTTTCCCTACATCGTTGTCCTCTTTTCTTTTTTTTTTCCCAAATCCTCTTCCTCATTTCATTCCAGCTCGATAACCTTCCCCTATTTTTTTTTCTTTCCTTTGCCTTTTTATTTCAACCTTTTTGACCTCTTTTCTCTTGAGCCACTTCCCTCATTGTCCATGGTAAAATTAGGGTCTTGGTTGGTTTCTTCAATAATAATGACTCCACCGTTGAGCTTGGGGTTTTGGGATTTAGCTTTCCATTTCTTAGGATTGTCAATTTTGGCTTCAAATATCTTCTCTTTTTAGGGGTCATCTTGATAAGTTCTGCATCCTCATCAGGGAGGTTGGGGATAGGGGAATCCTTTCCTGATATTTTAGCTAATGAGATACCAGGTGATTCATCCTTGTCTTCTAGATGTAGGCAAGCATTTTTGGATTGAAATTTAGTCTTTTTCTTGGATCCTAAGGGTTTCTCCAGTGTGTGGATTGTACTTTCTATCAACTCTATTTTCACTTGGCTAGCAACATTGTTGGGATATAGGAAAAGAAGGTGATTACCATGAGGACTTTTTTGGAGCTCATGCATATAGAGGGCATACATCAACCCTTCTCCAAAAACTTATTAATGATTTGTTTATAATCTTGCAAACTATTTTATACCACATTCAATCCACTGTAGCTAAGGCTAGTGGCTTCAACATTTAATTGTAGAGTAATAGTGAAGCTAAGACTACCAACTTTAACTATTCCTTTTGACCAAGAATTACAAAAATTAGCAAAGAAGGTTTTATTATGACCTTTCGTGGAAAGGATGTAGGGAACTAACTCGACTTTGTCCAACAGATCCTAGAGTTTTTCATTCTCTTGTAGCAACACACAGTCCCTCGACTTCATCCTCTTCATGGACCCCCCAATTTCGGCAACATTTTGGCTCGGCTCTTGAAAATTCTCCTCTTTTCTTCTTTCTTTAAATAAATTGTAGATTGGTTGACCAAAAATAAAGCTTTCTTCAGGTTTCATATTAGAAGTTTATCGATTTTTGTCCTGCCTCTCCATCATACAAGTATCTTTCCTAACTTGTGAAGTATAACTATTTCTATTAAAATTATTATTACCTATCCTTTGCATGGCTTTAAATTTTGAATTGGGTCAATGTGTCATACACAATTTCTAATTTCTATCTCTTTGTCATGCGAAGGTGATTAGAGGGGATAGAATTTAAGCAATTAAGAGGGGAGTCCATAATCATTACTAATCGTGTTCCTAAAAGGCTCGCCATTTTGTTTTTCTTTAATCACAATTTATTTCAAACTTTTAGAACAATCACAAAAATTTAATATTTCCCAATCTTTGTAATTTAAGGCTATATTGGCCATTAATTCTATGACTGAATTGCTCTCTCTATAAACATGAACCACTTTGAAAAAGGGAAAACCTTTAGCAATATGTCTGCAATCCTCCATCAATTTTCTAGTTTCCCACGAGCTTGCACTTAGATCATTTAGGATAGAAATGACTAATTTAGAATCTCCCTCTAGAATATTTTTTTCCAAGTTCATATCTTCAAGTCTTTTGAGTCGTTTCCAAGCCACATACACTTTTTCTTTGTTATTAGAAAAGATATCAACATTACATCCATAGGCCTCTATCAACTTTCCTCTATGATCTCTAATGACTCCTCCTTCCACAAAGATCCTTGGATTCCATTTTGAGCAACCATCAAAGTTGCACTTTCTTCATCCTTCATCAAGGGGTTCCCATTTGCTATTATTTCTTGCCTCAATCTTTTTCCAATTTATTTTAAAGAGATCTTGATTTAATCCCCATAGCTATTTAATCCTCAATTCAGTGTAATTTAATTTAGACTTTGAAAACCCATAGGAAACAACATTAATGTTTTCTTTAATTAGGTTTTTTACAACTTGGGATAGGACACTAGCATCTCTTTTCTAATCTTTGAATATCCTATTATTTCTTTCTTTCCAAATTCCCCACACCACAAATGGGGGAGCCTATCTTCATAAGTCCTCAATAATAGAATGTGAAAAAAGTGATGAGGACCAAACCAAGAGAAGGTGTCCAATGCAACTAGGCATCGCCTACTCAACATTGAGTTGAGACAGGACAAATTTCCACACCTCTAAGACATAGGGACAATGGAGAAATAGATGTTGTACATACTCATGGTCGTTACACCAAAGGGGGCATCTATTAACTAAATAGAAATCTCTTTTGATGAGATTATCAATTTTTAATTTTTTTTGTGGACAACAAGCCACCAGAGATAGTTAATTTTAGGAATTAGATTGGGGATCCAAACCTATCTCCTGTCCATTGACAGTCATGGTGGTTCTCCATTAATGAGCAAGTCGACTTAACTGAGAGTCTCCATAATGAATACAACTTCCAAATCCATTCATCCTTTGATTTTTTCTTAAGGAAGGCACTCCCTTCCAATTGCTCCATTGGAAAAGCAATGTCTTGTTCCCATCTATTTAGGTTCCCATTTCCCTGAGTATCATCCTCCGCTAGCTATTATTTCAAATTCCTCCATCTTGGCTTATCTTCCTACCACTCAACATTGTTAGGAATCTACCATTTTTTATAATGAGATTTTTTTTAATGGATCTTAAGCATGGCATGGAAGATAAGGAACCATCTTATTCCCAAGTATCATCCCAAAATAAGGTGTTTTTGCCATTGCCCCTAGCTTTCTCCCCCCTTTCTTGAGAATCGATCTAACATTTAACAAATTGTTCCATACCACTAATGGGTTAGTGCAGGATCATGGGGGCCCAAAAAGTGGCGATGTGAAAAAAATAGCCTTCTTCACTCGCCTAAAAACGTGAAAATCCATGTTGACTTTTTTCTTGGCCTGGGTGTCAGTACACCTTGGCATGGTAATTACCTATGCAAATCGGATATTCGATTTTTTTTTTTTGTTTTAAATTAAAAACATATTATATAATATATAATGTATTATTATATTATATAATATGTATAATGTAATAATATATTATATAATTATATAGTATAATAATATATTATATTATATATATTATATAATATTATATTATAATATATATATTATATAATATTATATTATAATATAATAATATATTATATAATACGTATTATATAATATATTATTATATTATATATGTTATTTTAAAATAATTTAAGTATAAAAATCAGATATCCGATTTTATCAGATATCTAATTTTTTGAGACAAATATATTTCGACAGTGACAACTCGTGAGTCATTTTTAACTCATGGGTTGTGCAATTTTATAAAAATTTGATATCTGGTGCACCCAATATTCGGTGTTTTGGCCAAAAATTGCTAAAAAATAGATTGAAAGGTAAGAGTTTTATTGTTTTCAATCATTTTCATTCATTTTTTGTATTTTCTGTTAATGTTTATTTGATTTTTCATTGAAAATATGATTTTTTTCATGAAAACTAGGTTTTTTTAAATCAAATACCTTATTGTTTAAATTTGTTAACTAAATTTAATTGTTTACATTCAATAAGGTTAAAAATGGGGGATAACAATGAAAACATTGATCAACCACAACTGCATCAACCAAACCCTCCTTTTCCAAACCCCCCCTCAATTCAGGATTTGATTGCACAAAATTTGAATGAATTGAGGGGGATTGCAGAAGTATATTGTAGGATCCCTAGTCTAAACCCAATGTTTGATCCTCTGACGTCGATCATAAAGAGTATGGAAACCATGACCGAGGAGCACAATGCCGCCCTTTTGTGGTGAGATTCTATGAGGGAAAAATATGCAGATGGTTTGTCGTATAAGGATATCAAGGATCTCGAGATATCCAAAGCTGATATCGCTTCATTGTTTGTGAATCCCCGTACTGGTCAACCCGTAGATCCCAAAAAAACAAAACTTTCTATTAAATGGTGCACAAATGATGGTATTGTGAAAAACTTTTGGGATCATTGGTGGATGGTTTTTGACAAACCACCCAACAACAATCTTGATGGCCCCTTCTATTTCATAAAAAAATTGTATGCTGAGTTTGTTTTACGCAAACATGTTAACTACTTTGACATCCAACCTTTCCAAGGTGTAGGTTTAGGCATGCCCCAAAATAGACCTGGGGCAGTCAGAGTAGTTCAGGGGCCATATGTCCTCCCTCCTCCTATTGATCCCCCACATACAGTGCAGCATCCTGATATCATTTGTGAGGTGGCTTCATAGACCATATCGGCCATTCACTCTTTGAGTAGCCTTTTGGTTTCTCAGGGTGGGTCAGTAGCTCAGCCTACTCTTGATGGTAGCAGTGCATCTGGTGGCGCTGACACATCATCCTTGGCTCCACACATATGCGTGCCCCATAGTTGTGTCATGTGTGGGCATGTATGCTTGGATCTAGTTGGACAGCCCATTGATCCTCCTGCGGACAATGCAGATTATGAGGTGCATGAGATGCATGATGTACCAGATATTATTACATAGACTAGAGGATACCCTGGGGAGTCCTCACATGCTAGAGGCGAGGAGGCACCGTCATCATACATTGATGATGTAGTGGTAAGGTTTGTATTTTCACAATTCATGTTATATTTTAAATGAATATTTATAATCTAGATAATATTAAGTACTAATTTTTATTTACATGGTTTATTTAACAGTTGATGACCAAGGAGGAGTTGAGCCAGATTCAAGAAGGCACCTTGTCGTCCATTTCATTTGGCCTTGATAGCTTGACGATACATATATTATTGCACCTAGCTGTTTGTATTTTATTGTACATACATGCTCATCATTTATATTGGTATTAATTAGATTATGTAGTAACTTGCATGTATATCTTATTTTACTCTTGTAGGGCACAAGCAGCATGAGTGTGTGGCAGTGTGATTTAGGATCTGGTAGTGCAGTTGGAGACAAGGGAAAGGTAATTGAATGCAAACATGATTGAATGAATAGTTTAAATAACTTATAGTGATTATACATGTCTAGACATAGATTGATAGTTTCATATACTTGTGTATATCTACAGAGAATTCTTGGCTTCACATCCTTGATGACTATACCCAGTATACTTGAAGAAGAAGAAGAAGAAGAAGAGATGCCTCGAGTAGATGTGTGCTTATTTTATTTTGTGATTAGTAGATATAATTTGTTATTATTAGTGACAATTATATGCTAACTTGTATCAATGTCATGTTTCTGAACATATGTAGGTTGTGTATGAAAATATTCAAAACATACCTCCTCTACTGAAGACATACATCAAGAGTCCTGCAAAGCCGAAGAGAAAATGTGGAGATGAGGTAAACATGAATAGTTCAATTATAGTTCATTTTTATGTTAACTATTCGAATGTGAATTATATAATATAACTAATATTAATCATGGTTTGTTTTTCTTGTGCAGGATCCTTCAGAGCTGAGCAGTGTGGCGAAGAGGATCAATTTTGATGATCCATCAGTAGCTTAGGATGTTATAGATATTTTTGGGATGCTTACATGTCTAGTTTTCATGTATATTTTATATATGGACATACATCCATGTATTTAGACATACATTTTGTTTCAGTTGGCGTTTATGCCATATTTGTGTATGGACATACATTTGTAATCATTTGACATTTTTATATATACAAAAGTTGATATTCAATCATATAAATTGTTGCTCATCTATGCGTGGTGTTATCATGGAAATCTTTAATCTTCATTCCAATAATTAACAATGGTTAATAATGGTTATTTAATGAACAATACAATTCATTTCATTTCATCGTAAGTGTTGTTTGTATAATGAACAATATAATTCATTTAATGAACAATACAATTCATTTAATCAACAATACAATACAAATCATTTAATGAACAATACAATTCATTTAATGAGCAATACAATACAATTCATTTAATGAACAATACTTGATACAATTCATTATTACCCTATGCATGGTCCTATTTTCCCCCCACCTTGATCGAACGATCGGGGTTTTATTAGGGCAACAATTTTTTGGTTGGAGAAAAAATCGTCAGTCTCACTCAATCGAATGCTGTCACCTGGCCAATTTCTCTTTCAGCTCATTGCGATGATGAACCATTAGCTCTGACATGTCCAGTTAGGCATTATTACCCTATGCATGCTCCTATTTTTTCCCCCCATTCGATCGAACGCTCGGGGTCATACCCTACCGACGTCATCCCTTGAGCGCCCTAAGTGCTAAAATTGTCAAACTTTGACGGGCCTCAACTTAGAATTTGTGGCACTTACAAATGATCCATTTGAACCTACAGGATCATGAGAGGGGTCCCTACAAAAGCCTATCTCAGTTTTTCAAGTTTCCCTATGATTTTATTAGGGCAGCAATTTTTCGGTTGGCAAAAAAATCGTCAGTCTAACTCAATCAAATGTTGTTGCTTGGCCAATTTCTCATTCAGCTCATCGCGATGATGAATCGTCAGCTCCAACATGTCCAGTTAGGCATTATTACCCTATGCATGCTCCTATTTTTCCCCCGCACTCGATCGAACGCTCAGGGTAATACCCTACCAGTGTCGTCCCTTGAGCACCCTAAGTGCTAAAAATTATCAAACTTTGACGAGCCCTAACTCAGAATCCATGGCAACTGTGAACAATTTGTTTGAACCTACAGGGTCATGAGAGGGGTCCCTACAAAATCCTATCTCGGTTTTTCAAGTTTCCCTACGGTTTTATTAGGGCAGCAATTTTTCGGTTGGCAAAAAAATCGTCAGTCTCACTCAATCAAATGTTGTCGCTTGGCCAATTTCTCGTTCCTCTCGTCGCAATGATGAACCATCAGCTCAGACATGTCCAGCTAGGCATTATTACCCTATGCATTCTCCTATTTTCCCCCCCCACTCAATCGAACGCTCGGGGTCATACCCTACCGACGTCGTCCCTTGAGCACCCTAAGTGCTAAAAATTGTCAAACTTTGACGGGCCCTAACTCGGAATCTATGGCACCTATGAATAATCTGTTTGAACCTACAAGGTCATGAGAGGGGTCCCTACAAAATCCTATCTCATTTTTTTAATTTTCCCTACGGTTTTATTAAGGCAGCAATTTTTTGGTTGGCAAAAAAATCGTCAGTCTCACTCAATTGAATGTTGTCGCGTAGCCAATTTCTCGTTCTGCTCATCGCGATGATGAACCATCAGCTTTGACATGTCTAGTTAGGCATTATTACCCTATGCATGCTCCTATTTTTTCCCCCCACTCAATCGAACGCTTGGGGTCATACCCTACCGACGTCGTCCCTTGAGTGCCCTAAGTGCTAAAAATTGTCAAACTTTGACAAGCCCTAACTCGGAATCTATGGCACCAACGAATGATCTGTTTGAACCTACGGGGTCATGAGAGGGGTCCATACAAAAGCCTATCTCAGTTTTTCAATTTTCCCTACCGTTTTATTAGGGGAGCAATTTTTTGGTTAGCAAAAAAATCATCAGTCTCACTCAATTGAATGTTGTCACGTGGCCAATTTCTTGATCTGCTCATCGCGATGATGAACCATCAGCTCTGACATGTCTAGTTAGGCATTATTACCCTATTCATGCTCCTATTTCCCCCCCCACTCGATCAAACGCTCGAGGTCATACCCTACCGGCGTCGTCCCTTGAGCGCCCCAAGTGCTCAAAATTGTCAAACTTTGACGAGCCCTAACTCAGAATCTATGGCACTTGCGAACGATTCAATATATGTAGACACATAATGATCATCAATATTTCCATGTATTGTATACACATAATTACCATTACACTTGCATGTGACATCCATGAAGGGATATGCAAACATGATTTTTTTTCATTATCAATAGAACTACACCAATGTACTCATGTACATATACATGGACATTATCATCAATATAACTAAACCAATTTTCTCATGGAAATTGTATATCATCATAACAATGTTACATCAATTCACATCCATATACAAATACAACATCCCACTTCATCTGCATCAAACATCCTCATGTCCTAAGAGAAAAGCTTACGTACAACAATGCCTGCATATAAATGAAGACCAAAATAAGTAACCTTTTTATGCAGAATGAATGTGCTACAAGAAACAAATTATAACACTTAATACAAATTAGTTTGGAAAATTATAAATAGATCATTTGAAACATTTTTAAGACGTACAAGATTGTATAATTACGACTTACCAGTTTCTCTGCAAAGTATACAAGCATAACTTTGAAGAAAGACGCATGTTGATTAAAGCCCTTCTCACTACATTTCTCTGCATGGTTGAAGACGATGGTAGATATGGTCATTTATAAATAGAAATACATTCACTTGACTTAATGTTTATGCACAAAATTTTATCTCATTAATGCACAAAGGAATATGTACCATCACCAAGAGAGGGTCTTGTCAATGACAAATGATCTAGCATGAACCTCTATTTTTAAGAATTGTTAGTCTACACATAAAATGCATGGATGAACATAAAGGATTTATGATAGTCACTTCAACTAAAATGCATGATAATAAATGAAAATGTGGGATTATTGTTACTACTTATCAAGTTGCCATTAGTTTTATGTCAAAGTTTATTCTATATACTCTAGTCAGTTACTACTACCGAAATATTCAGTCGGTATGCACAGTCTAGTCGGTTATTGAAGAAAGTAGTCTCAGAGCGCAGTATGCATTGAGCTATGTACCGAGTATCATTCCATGTCTACCGAGCAGCAAATATGACACATCGAGTTGTTATACACTGAGTGAAACGTGTTACCAGATTCATTGAACCTGGACATACATATGAAAACGTGTTACAAGATCGAGGAACATCTAATCGTTATCACATTGGAAATTGCACTTAAAGATTGTGTATGATTTTGAGGTCATCTAACCAATGAAATATTTTGCATGGTTATTCATTTGATAAAACATGTTTGTAAGATCGAAGCAATGAATGGATCACCGTCATAAGAGATCTATTTATACAACATGGATTAAGATCAGAAATATACATGTAGCATGATAGAAAGGAAGATATAGAGATATATGAAGCAAGACATGTGAAAGCACTAAGTGTTATGACTGTTACAGAGACACAGAGGTCACTGAGAAGCATTTCAGAGAATAGTCAAAGAACAGAGTAAATAGAAGGGTTTACCAAGTTACTATATGGGTTACTGAGGTATGCTATAAGCAAGGTAATCTATTCTGAGCACATAGAATCTGCTATAACATTCCAGATGTAAAGTTGCATATATTTGTAATGATTTATTGTAATATTGTGAAGTTGTAAGAGAAACCTTTAACAGGGTAAAAGACTCTAATCAAGTCTATAAATTGTAAAGCCTCTAACCAGGTGCAACATTTAGATTAAGTGTTGTAAAATCCTTTAGCAAGGTAGATCTAACAGATTTTGTTACTCCTAACAGGGTAAGCTATCAGAAATAGCTAAACATGTAGCTCTAACTGAGCACTCTTTATTATTGCAGTAGTGAAGTTGTGGGTGCCATCCCCACTGCAATTTTTCTCTCTAACCAAGAGTTTCTACGTAACCAAAATATATGTGTTATGGAGTGAATCATGTGTGATTGTTATCTATTTGTTTTAGCTTTATATTATGTTACTGCACTATTCGGTTTATGCATAACAACAAAGTTATTATTGAAGAAAAATTTTGAAGTACTAATTCACCCCTTCCCTCTCAATACATTAGCTTTCCATATTGGGCCTAACAATTGGTATCAGAGCTACAATCTTGGAAAAGGGTTTAACTTCCTAAAGAGAAAGATCTTATCAATGGAAGGCTATAAACAATCTTGGAGGATTGTATATCTGCAAGAAGAGCTGGATCACACTAATCAAGTGATTGCAAACATGCAAAGACAAATGCAAAAATCTTTGAAAGTAAGAAGAAGATTATCTGATGATTTGCAAGACTCTCAAGAGTTAGTGGAACAAATTGAGACATCATATGAGAACAGTATATCTGAAGAGACTGAAGAAATGATTGGAGTATTGAAAGAAAAGAACAAAGCACTGGCTGATCAATTGAAAGCAATGAAAAGAGAACATGAATATTTCAGCACACAGATGACTAAAAATCTTGATGCATTAAGGACAGCCGAGGATAAATTAAGAGATCTACAAAGAGAGAAACAACAACTTGAAGTCTTAGTATCTGATAAGAATGATGAAATCACAAGGTTGACTGGAATTCAACAAAATCTGTCAGATCAACTAGGTTATGCACATCATGAAGCAATTGTGAAGGATAATGAGAATCAAGCATTAAAACTTGAAGTATCAAGGTTGACCTATGAACTTGAAACAGAGAAGAAATCCAAAGAAACATTGAAGAAGAGTTATGAAGCATCAAAGATGTTGGATGAGCAACTAAATACAAGAAGACCCAACAAAGATGCAGGACTTAGTTACAAAGGAAAAGACTCTACTGAGAAGGGAATTCATACTACCGAGAGAGGAGAATCATCAAAGCAAGCTGGAAACAAGAACAACATCAAAAGAAAGAAGCTTATTTGCAACTATTGTGGAAATCAAGGTCACACTGCCAACATATGCCAAATCAAAAAAGGTAAGCAACCGAATGTCACTAAGTCCAATGGTTATTGTTACAATTGCAATAAATATGGTCACACATCTAATCAATGTAGGACAAAGTCTATTAACAATTATCAGAAGGCAAAATTCAAAGGGTTTTGTAAAAATTGCAATAGATATGGACATAGTACTGAGAAGTGTTGGTTTAAGCAAAAGAAATATATGTGGTATGCACACCGAGCAAATGCTAGAGGTTACCGAACTCACACAAATCCTTACCGACAGTATTCTACAGTACCATGGGATTACAATACAAGGATATGGTGTGAATGTTGTGGAAGATATGGACATATAAGTGCCAACTATTTTATAAGGTTTGGGATGAACTACCGAAGATCATGGAGTAATCCTGGTATGGCATGTTTTCATTGTCACAAAGCTGGACACTTAGTTGGAGATTGCAGAGGTCAACCTAGAAAAGACAATGAAGAAATAAAAGAAAAATTATAGATGATTTGGAAAAAGAAGGAAATTGTGTCAAATGAAGAAAGCACCTTACCTACCGAGTTAGGTGCACCTATTCCAAATTAATCAGTAAAGGTATGAAGGGACTGCATTATCTCAAGGTTAATTCTTAACAGTTCCAATTTTATTATGTACTTAATTCAAAATCTGCATAATTAAGATGTAAGTTTGAAATTCTATCAAAGTCTTTTGAAGCACTTTATAGGAAACCTGTCAAGTCGGTGAATACAGGAAGCCTATCAAGTCGGTGAATGAAGGAAGTTTGGTTACTCGGTTAAAGTGAAAAATGGAAAGAAAGTTAAGTGGAACCGAGTGCATTTAATGTTTTTGACCTAACCTGCACGGAGCCCGATAAGGAATATTGTGTACTTAAAAGCATTTTCACAGTCATTTTCACTCACCAAGTTTTCGAGAGAGTAGAGAAAAGAGAATCTAAGGCGATCAAACCTCCTACAAAGAAAATTCAAGGTATTTACATCAATATGAATGCAATGTTAAGCTGGTTTACCAATCTTATCAAGTTGCTATTATTTGCTAAGTGTGAAGCGTCTATCGTTTGAAATCCTAAAACCCTAAGGATCCTTTGTTATCTTTTATCTGAAATCTACAATGGCATCTAAATTCCAAGATCCCATCATTGTCAAGAATGTAGAGAAGCCCTCACTAAAATACTCTTTGACTCCCAAAGTTGCATCTGAACCGGATGACAAAACTACTTTTTCACTCATCCCGGACAGAGTGTTGTTAGTCGAGGATGTGAGATTCTTCACCAAATGTCGTATTGAAGAATTTGGTCATGTTGAAATTAAAGACACCTATGATGAATTGTGCGCAAATGGTAAATTGAATAACAAGTATGAGCACATTAAGATCAAGGGATTAACTGAAGCCCTAACCTATCCTCGTGTGTTCAAACCCCAGTAGGTCAAGTTTGTTCTGAGCAGAGTTCACGATGATTTCATGTGGCTAGAAGAGAAACCATTTAAGATTACCAAGGAAATCATTCATCTGATTACCAATTACCCCATTTATGATCATGCTAGAGCCCAAAAGATGATATCACAGAAGGAATTGATCAGTTTAACCGGAGTGGAATTAGACTGCAGAGGATTGAAATTGAACAATGTCATAGATGAAGAACTAAAATTTGCCATAAGAGTAATGGGTTACTGTTTCTTCCAATCAGCAAGGGAAAACAGTGTACCCTGTGCAGCAATAGACCTGGCATACAAAATTGTGAAAAAGGGAATGAAAATTGATCTATGTGAGGTGTTGCTGAAGAACCTATTTGAGAATCTGAACACCATCAGGAAGCCGAAGAAAAACAACTCGGCTAATACACTAAAGTTTGGATCATTACTTGTATGCATGTTTTTCTATTTTGAATTTTTTTTTCCATTAGTCGGTAAAATTGTTTGGGAACTACACTAACCAATCACCCATTAGATTAATGACTTCATTAAGAAGTTAGGTGATAATTTCAATGATATTATGGATGATTACTTCAGTAAATTTCAAGAGAAAATGCATAATAGATATAGGATTCCACCCCAGCTAGTTGAGAAATACAAAAATGACATATGTTTCGAAGTTGACACTGATTACTGTTATGTGAATGTTGTGGAACCGAGAACTCAATCTTTGTCACCTATGGGTTACGAGATTGATTTTGACATCACACAATAGCAAATTGATGCATTTCTTACATTGCCAAGACATGCTACCGAGCTGAGGTATGGAACCTATGAAGAATTAAAGGAAAAAGTAAAGATGAGCATTGTAGTACCCAAAGCTACAAGAAAGGCAACAAAGATGATAAAAGCATTATCAGAGAAATTCGGAGAAGATTCTTCCTCCACACTTGTCAAAGGCACTATAACCATTACCGAAGAAGAATCTGAAGCCCAAGAGGCAGGTATAACACTGAGCACCGAATTGCCTAAGGGAAAAGTGTTGAAGAGAAAGAAATAGGACACATCAAATGCCTCACCGACTCCACCTCCAAAGCGACCGAACACTAGAGCATCTGCAGCTTCACCGAGTAAGAAAACAAAGAGTGTTACTATTCCCAAGGTAACAAAGACCTACAAGAAATCTACTCGGAGACTCATTTTGGCAAAAGAGTCTAGTGATACCGAATCAGAGGATGCAATTCAGATTGTCAAGAGCAAGAAGGTAAATATACATAGTTTTGAAAACTTTTGTGCTAATCTGAAAGAATATGGAGGATTTGGATCATTTAGATATGTTAAGTATGAAACCAGAAATAACGATGAGAAGAGACAAATTCAAGAAGTTGTCATCTGCACACTTCTAAAATTCCAGTTGGCTCCATTGGAACTAGCTAAGTCACTTCCAAATGAACTTTATTTGCATATTGATAATAGGTGGAAGTATGCAATGGACTCAGAGAAACAGATCAGAGAAAGAAGTCTGGTTCATCTCTTTCCTGACATGTCAGTAGCTGAAATAAAAGAACATCTAACAACCTACAACTCAAAGTTTCTTGTCAAACAAAGAGCCTTAAAATTGATGAATGGGCTATATATTGAAGTTGAAAATGAGACAAAAGAAAAGTGGTAGGAAATCTTTAAAATCAAGAATGTTGGTGAGCAAGCTATAGTTGAAATTGTTGATGTCACCGAGCAAGATCCTGATGCTACCAAGCAAGACCCTTCTAACACCATTCAAATAGATGAAGATGTCATGGATACAGAGGCACCGAAACATGAAATGATAGAAGGCAATGCATATGCAAAACTTGTATCTAGTGAATCAGTCTTGGAACAAGTTCAGCCTTATCCACCGGTCAAGCAACCTGTCTCAACTAAAATCCCTCTAAATACGGAGCAAGGCACCAAAGTTCACAAGTCTACAACAGGAGAAGGTACTACTCTAGAACAGACATCTCAAGCACCTTCTAGCACTGAAAATGTTGCAACTGAGACACCAAAGGACTCTACAGAGGCTAAAGAAACCGATCAAAGTGTTGCCTCTACCAAGCAACCTACCGAGGGTCATCAAGCCTCACAAGCCATTGTCTTAGTTCCATCAATAAAAGGTAAAGAAGAGAAGATGAAAAAGCATAGTTTTAAAGTTGATTTGTCAAAACCAATAGTGTTTCCCAATATAGATATATCAAAATTAAAGGGGCAAGCACTCATTGATTTTGGTGAACTATGCAAAGCAAAGGCCGAACAAGAGAAGCAAATGGCGATTCAAAAGAAAAATAAGGTACTTCAGAAGGTGAAAGCACTCTTAATAGATATGCTACCTGAAGCTACAGTATCAACAGATGCGGCCATCCACATTCAACTAGATGAACTCCTAACAAAGATAGAGACATCTGGAGTAGATGCATCGGCGTATTTGAGCAAGCTAAAAGACAAGGAGCTCACTACAAAAATGATAGAAGAGGTACATAAAGCTATAGCTATTGGCAAAGTTAAACTTGTCAAATTTATTGCTGAGTTGACTCCTCAACTCAAGCACATTATTTATTTGTTTCAGAAACTTTGCACATTTTCTTTATTCATTAAAGACATTAAAAATAAAATAGAGGCAATTGAGAAAGAGATCACCGATCTCTCAAATAAGTTGACCACAAAGCCAAATTCAGTTCTTAATTTCTATACAAGGTTATAACAGCTCATGGCTCAACAATTGGACCTAAGAAATGAAGAACACAAGATCAGGATGGACATAATGACACTTCAGACATTATTCCTTCCTCATCTTTCATCCGTCCAAGAACAGATCAACCGAGCCACCTCCGTATCTACTACACAAGAGGGAAGCACTATAGATGGCTTAATATCATTATTGGCTGATATTCAAGCATAGAATTCTTTAATGGATAGTGTAAAGATTGCACTCTCTGTCACTCTCACTGAAGCACGGACCAAGTACAAATCCATTTTTGACCAATTACCACCCCCGAATGGTAATTAAGTTTTGATGTTTGTCAAAAAGGGGGAGTGATACAGTATTGGGGGAGTGATATAGTATTCAAAGTATTCAACAAAAGGAGTATAGTAAACAGGGGGAGTATACCAAGCAGGGCAAGCAGAGTATCCAAGAGTAGTGAACCGAGCAGTGAACAAGACAATAAGCAAAGATCAAGAGCACAACACACAGAACAGATCACCGAGCATGCAAAAATCAGAGTTTTGTATAGTATATCGATATGGGGAGTATATCTGGATATATTATTTTATTGACTATTGTATATACTGTCAGTATAGTCAAATTTTGCAAGTATATAGATTATTGAGTTATAAATTTGAAAGTAGTTTTTATCAAACATCTCAACTAATGTCAAAAGAGGAGATTGTTACTACTTATCAAGTTGCCATTAGTTTTATGTCAAAGTTTATTCTATATACTCTAGTCGGTTACTACTACCGAAATATTCAGTTGGTATGCACAGTCTAGTCGATTATTGAAGAAAGTAGTCTTAGAGAGCAGTATGCACCAAGCTGTCTATCGAGTATCGTTCCATGTCTACCGAGTAGCAAAGATGACACACTGAGTTGTTATACACCGAGTGAAACGTGTTACCAGATTCATTGAACCTGGACATACATATGAAAACGTGTTACAAGATTGAGGAACATCTAACCATTATTACATTGGAAATTGCACTTAAAGATTGTGTATGATTTTGAGGTCATCTAACCAATGAAATATTTTGCATGGTTATTCATTCGATAAAACATGTTTGTAAGATCGAAGCAATGAATGGATCACCGTCATAAGAGATATATTTATACAACATGGATTAAGATCAGAAATATACATGTAACATGACATAAAGGAAGATATAGAGATATATGAAAAAAGACATGTGAAAGCACTAAGTGTTATGACTGTTACAGAGACACAGAGGTCATTGAGAAGGATTTCAAAGAACAGTCAAAGAACAGAGTAAACAGAAGGGTTTACCGAGTTACTATATGGGTTACCGAGGTATGCTATAAGCAAGGTAATCTATTCTGAGCACGTAGAATCTACTATAACATTCCAGATGTAAAGTTGCAGATATTTGTAATGATTTATTGTAATATTGTGAAGTTGTAAGAGAAACCTTTAACAGGGTAAAAGACTCTGTAGACACCTAAAAGTTGTGCAATGAATTAAGTGAATTTTATTCATTTAATTATTCTTAATTCTTCCTATTAATTAAATTAAGATTTAATTAATATACCCTTTTTCTATCTAAGCCATTTAACTAAATACCCTCCCTCTAGCCATTTTAATTAAATTTTCATTTAATTAAAGATATCAATTTATCCCTTTTCCCATTTTAATTAAATCTACATTTAATTAAAATCTCATTTGCATTTAAATAAATCTAAATTTATTTATAAATCCCCCCACTTGCAAAATCCTACAAATGCAAGTTGCAACCAAATTAAAATAAAGCAATTTATTTTAATTAATTCTATTATCCCTCCACCCACTTGCAAAATCCTACATCTCCCACTTGCCTTCCTAAATCCTATTCCTAATTTCTTCTAGACCCTTCTAATCACTTCTAAATTAACCTAACCCATCTTCTAAACTTTGTCACATCCCTAAACAAAAGGGAAGTCACTTCTCAAACCCTTAAAGTCTTTGATAACCATTAAAGGCTTCAAGTCTTCAACCACTTAATTTTCCAAAGTCTCCCAAACCATTAATGGTTAATTCAACCCTCTTACATGGTTAGAGACTTTTTGCCTAACTTAACCTTCATCCAACCCAAGGGTCTCATCAAGCCTTTAATGCTTTGACCATGATTATCTCTTAATCATTTGCACAAGAGTTTATCCTTGGATTAACTCTTAATCCAATGGGTAATCTTAACTTAAGCTTGACCCTTACCCTCTAGATAACCATGAGGTCTTCTCAGGCATTTAATGTCTCCAACCCCTTTTCTCAACCAATCTTATGTTGACATTTGTCACCATTTCATTGGTGCCAAATGCAAATATGGATTCCCAACTTTCAATCTTGGCCCTTGTTAAGATTATCCAATCTTGACCATCCATTGCCCTGTTTTCCCTATAAATAGAGCCCATTCCTTCTTCAAAAAAAGTCAAGTCTTTGTGCATCAAACTTATAGTCTCATAACATTAAGCATATTATCTCTCTTTGATAGAATAGCATGTTAGATCATTTTGATAGCATTCCAATCTTAGATATATCATGTTAGCTTCATCTTAGTATCATTTTCATACTAGTTCAAGCTTCATATCAATATCTTGCATCCTATCATCATCTAGTTTCATATCTAAATCATCACTAGGATCTTGGTTGCATTCCATTTAGATCTTAGAATCATTTTAATCTCGTTCTTTAGGTTGTCATCTTAAAGAATCAAGTGCTCTTCCAAGCTGAGAGCCACCTTGAATCTTGAAGATCCTTGGAGATAGAGGAGCATGGAACGATATTAAAGAGTTTAGATTCTTTTTAACTTGCTTTGTTTGGATTTCTAACCTCTAATGCAATGTTTCATGTGTGTGTTTGAATTGTTTTCTCCTCTTGTAGGTTGATACCACATTTTTGACATACAGACTCTAATCAAGTCTATAAATTGTAAAGCCTCTAACCAGGTGCATCATTTAGATTAAGTGTTGTAAAATCCTTTAGCAAGGTAGATCTAACAGATCTTGTTACTCCTAATAGGGTAAGCTATTAGAAATAGCTAAACATGTAGCTCTAACCAAGCACTCTTTATTATTGCAGTAGTGAAGTTGTGGGTGCCATCCCCACCGCAGTTTTTCTCTCTAACCAAGAGTTTCTGCGTAACCAAAATATATGTGTTATGGAGTGAATCATGTGTGATTGTTATCTATTTGTTTTAGCTTTATATTATGTTACTGCACTATTCGGTTTATGCATAACAGTAAAGTTATTATTGAAGAAAATTTTTGAAGTACTGATTCACCCCTCCCCTCTCAGTACATTAGCTTTCCATATTGGGCCTAACAATTATATACCACAAAAATACGTCCCCACTATGTTGACGCAAAAATCATAATGTGATACTGTTGTATATCATCAAAAAAGACTTGCATGAGCATAAAGGTTTTGCAATAATTATATCATCAAAAATTGTCAAATAGTGTTCTCTAATAACAAAAATTGTAAAGCTCATCAAATGCATGATAATAAGTCATGTTGCAAAAATATGTCCCTTCCAATTATATCGAGTGTACCCGCTATATGCATGCAAAAGCTGTGTTGCCAAAAAAAAACATTCATCAATAGACCTACATTTTGAACACATCCTTAATATACACGTAACAAACTTGAACATTAAGGTTTAATGATCATTGTTTGAAATGAAATGCATGATTAAAAAAATAAGGCACCATTAAACACCTACTACTCAAGTGTGCCTGAAGGGTCATCTCTTTTCTTAAGAGTATCCAGTATTGCTTCATGATCAGTAGTAGTCACTGTCCATAGCTCTTTGGTCTTTGGTTTTGCTTGATGCTTCAACAACTTGACATTTGTAGCTATAATAAGTTGTGAATACATTATAATGGTTTTGTGTCTCTCATAGTCTTCAAATGCAGGTATGCCATTCTTTATAATCATGTATATTCACAACCAAGCTCCCACAACAACAACTGAACCTATAGGATATATGAACCCGTCATCATCTATCACTAGTTGTGTTAGCTTTTGTTTTCCCTGTACACATCATTCCAACCAATATTTTGATCTCTCTTCATTCCCTTGCGGTGCGACAACTGCAAAAACATGTCCTGGCTATACAAGATCTGATAGACGGTCATACTCAAGTGAACTTTCCATGTCATCATTTGATAAGGATATTGTTTGAAATAAAGGAGTTAGACAGTGGGGAACCCACGTATCAACCCACTCACTTGACTTGTACTGATCCCAATCACACCAAACACAACTCCTACAAAAACAAGTCAATGCTCGTGTCCAAATGGTCCATGTACTTGCATTTGAGCTAATAAATGAATGCATCTTTGAAGAATTTTTAATTGTTTGACAATCCAATCTATCTCCCATTGTTCCCTCCTCAACCAACCAAAAGAATCTAGTCACTGTTGAATCAAGAGTACCTCCATGTGACAATGCTGAACTACACCAATCAACAATAGAACGTGTATCAGATAAATTTGCACCTGAAATCCTCAATTGCTCCTTAATTAGAGCTCTCTTCAAACATGCACCTGCTCCATCATGCTCTCCCTTCCCATGCCCCGCCTCAAAAAAACATCAAATATGAGGTATACGCCTCTCTACATGCATTCTACTCAACCAATAAAACATATGGGTATTCTTGAATTCATCCGTACAGTTATCTGACCATATTATATGTTGGTCAATTGCAATATCTTTCTCATGCAAGAAGTCAAAAAAATTCTCGAAAGAATGTTGTACATACTCGGAGGAGTGTGATCTATAATCACTCATATAAAAATGATACTCCCTGATTATCTTCCTATCCTCTTTTGTACTATCAGGAGCATGTCTATATGTAATGTGAAAAAAAATAGCAATCTGGACTGAATTGTAGTACTGAGACTGTACCTCATTCTATGGTTGCAATGTATAGTTCTCTGCAAAATCAACCACCGATACAATAGTGCCAATCAGGAAAGAGTTCTTACACATCCTGAACTATTGATCCAACCACTGAGACCTATGGGTGTGCCTTGCATACTTGTAGAAAATATTTTCCTTAAAATCCAAAATAAAATCAGCAATACTCACTTCTCTTGAGACTAATTCACATCTAGAACCTTCACCTCCACTCTTCAAAGTATATTCCACTGTCTTGTATCTTTTCTTATCAACATAAGTCTTTCCAAACTCATGTTCACTGCCCTCATGAAAACATGAAACAAACTTTGACAGCCCACCATATTCTAAGCACTTCTCATTCAAACAATCATTTCTATAGAAATAGCAGCCATCATCTCTAGGGCATAAAAATAGATCTTGCAAGTCTCTTGATGATCTCAAAAATAACATTTCACCACACTCCTGCAACATCTCATTAGTATGCATCGTAGAATGAATATAACATAAAAGTTCATGGTACATTGAAAACTCCACATGGTACTTGTAACAACAAGTATTACGAATCTTAAGAGGAACACAATAAAATGGTTTCAAAGATTCAAAGGCCCTTTGTGATATTTGTAAAGTTGGATGTAATTCACAAAAAAAATTGTACAACATTGTTTGGCTTGATTCCAAGAAATGTTTGGGATGTGGTGTGCGGTATCGGTTGCCGATTCTTAATTTCAAAACGTCCTTTACATTGGGTGACACTCTAGAATTAGAGTGCCAAAATTGTTGAATCTCCTCCTTCACATTGTCAGTCAACTTTTTATCAACACGTGGAAGCCTCCCACCAAAAGCCCATGTATATTGTTGAAGTGGATTGTCAAGTCTTTGTTTCGTGCAAGTGCTCTACCCAAAGTTTTATGGTTTATGTTAAAATCAACACAAGTTTGTCTATTTGATGAGCCTTCCTCAATTGATGGCTTACTAAGGAGGTTGTAATCACTCTTCGAGTGACTCTCATATCTCTTTCTTTGGTATTCTTTCCAATAGAATTGAGAGCGTCAAATAGATTTTTTGCAATATTAGAATTTCTCTCCATCTTCTTGATCATACGAATCTTCAATTTGTTTAGCAATGGTCTCATCTTTATCATCTTTAGAAATTGAACAAAGATTTGTCATTGCTCGGTCAATATCTTATTGCTAAAATTTTGGTTGAAAAGTTGTGTAGCCCACAACCGAACGATTCTTGTTGACCTCTTGCCTTCAAGATTCACAATAATGTTCTCCTCAATTTCAAATAATCATTTTGGGGTTCTTGAAGGTCTTGGATCTGGAATTTGTCTTTCATCTATGAGAGGGTCTTCATTTCTAAAGTAATTAGGTGTTACATATGGTTCACTTGGTTGAGCATTTCCACCTTCAATGTCAAAGTGGTCCACATTTTCACCTCCTATGTCAAAATTTTCCACATGTTGAGCATTTTCATTATCACTTTCAACATTTTCAAGATTTTCAAAATTTTCACTTTCAAAATCTACATTTTTATTTTCAATAACTTGTGGCACATTTTCAATTTCAATTTCCTCTTCACTTGAAGTAACATTAGCAATATTTAACATACCTTGTCTTCTCCTCCTATGGCATTCTCTATCTCTTTCTTTATACACTTCAATTTGGTCATTTGAAATTTTTCTTTTGCGTTTAGACTTTTGATGACTACTACTCCCCATTTCCCTCCACACAGATGCTCCTACATGATTGATAATGTAAGATTTGACTTTAAGAATTTCCCAAAAGCACAAATTTGTCTCAACCTGTCTGAAAACCCATGATCGTCGATAGAAAATAGAATATGCAGACTGTGGGCCATTGGAATCCCCAAAATGGCCCACAAGGCTCTTTTTTATGTACATCAAAATCAGATATCCGATTTTAATGTATAAATTTGTGGTCCCCAATAATTTTCCCCGTTGCCACCTTTTTTTACTAAACTATCACATTAATGGCAATGGCAGAAATCGGATATCCGATTAAATCTGATATCATATTTTATTAGTCATATTTTAGAGAGAGAGGGAGAGAGAGAGAGAAGGAGACGGAGAGAGGGAGAGAGAGAGAGAGAGAGAGAGGAGGAGAGGGAGAGAGAGAGATTAGGGGAGAGGGAGAGAGAGAGGGAGAGATTAGGGGAGAGGGAGAGGGAGAGAGAGAGATAGAGATAGAGAGAGAGAGGGGGGGAGAGAGAGAGAGAGAGGCATCATACGGTGTCCTACGACCCCTTAGGACACCATATGACCCCTTAAGATGCCACATTTGGTCTTTATGGGTCATATTGTGTCCTAATGGGTCATATTGTGTAGTATGACCCCTTTAAGACATCATATGACCCCTTAGGACACCATATGACCCCTAATGACACCATATTGGGTTGCTTTGGGTCATATTGTGTCCTAAGGGGTCATATTGTGTCCTATGACCCCTTAGGACACCATATGACCCATAACGACACAATTTGGTGTCCTTAGGGGTCATATGGTGTCCTAGAACACCATATGACCCCTATGGACACCATATGACCCCTAACAACACCATATGGTGTCATAAGGGGTCTTATGTTGTCCTTAGGGGTCATATGGTGTCCCATGAACCCTTATGAGCCCTTAGGACACCATACGACCCGTTATGACACCATATTGAGTCGCTTTGGGTCCTATGGTGTCCTAAGGGGTCATATTATGTCCTACGACCCCTTAGGACACCATATGACCCCTAACGACACCATATGGTGTCCTAAGGGGTCCAATGCTATTCTATGACCCCTTAGGACACCATATGACCCATAACAACACAATTTAGTGTCTTAAGGGGTCATATGGTGCCCTAGGACACCATATGATGCCTATGGACACCATATGACCCCTAACGACACCATATGGTGTCAGAAGAGGTCATATGTTGTCCTTAGGGGTCATATGGTGTCCCATGAACCCTTATGACCCCTTAGGACACCATACAACCTGTTATGACACCATATTGGGTTGCTTTGGGTCCTATGGTGTCCTAAGGGGTCATATTATGTCCTACAACCCCTTAGGACACCATATGGTGTCATAAGGGGTCCTATGGTGTCCATAGCAGTCATATGGTGTCCTACGACCCCTTAGGACACCATATGACCCCTTAAGACACCATATTTGGTTGTTATGGGTCATATTGTGTCATATGATCCTTTTAAGACATCATATGACCCCTTAGGACACCATATGACCCCTAATGATACCATATTGGGTCTCTTTGGGCCATATTGTGTCCTAAGGGGTCATATTGTGTCCTATGACCCCTTAGGATACCATATGACCCATAACAACACAATTTGGTGTCTTAAGGGATCATATGGTGTCCTAGGACACCATATGACCCCTAACAACACCATATGGTGTCATAAGGGGTCTTATGTTGTCCTTAGGGGTCATATGGTGTCCCATGAACCCTTATGAGCCCTTATAACACCATATGACCCATTATGACACCATATTGAGTCGCTTTGGATCATATGGTGTTCGAAGGGGTCATATTATGTCCTACGACCCCTTAGAACACCATATGACCCCTAACAACACCATATGGTGTCATAAGGGGTCCTATGGTGTCCTACAACCCCTTAGGACACCACATGACCCCTTAAGACACCATATGACCCCTTAAGACACCATATTTCATCATTATGGGTCATATTGTGTCCTAATGGGTGATATTGTGTCATATGACCCCTTTAAGACATCATATGACCCCTTAGGACACCATATGACCCCTAATGACACCATATTGGGTCGCTTTGGGTCATATTATGTCCTATGACCCCTTAGGACACCATATGACCCATAATGACACAATTTGGTGTCTTAAGGGGTCATACGGTGTCCTAGGGCACCATATGACCCCTAACGACACCATATGGTGTCATAAGGGGTCTTATGTTGCCCTTAGGGGTCATATGGTGTCCCATGAACCCTTATGATCCCTTAGGACACCATACGACCCATTATGACACCATATTGGGTTGCTTTGGGTCCTATGGTGTCCTAAGGGGTCATATTATGTCCTATGACCCCTTATGACACCATATGACCCCTAACGGCACCATATGGTTTCATAAGGGGTCCTATGGTGTCCTATGACCCCTTAGGACACCATATGACCCATAACAACACAATTTGGTGTCTTAAGGGGTCATATGGTGCCCTAGGACACCATATGACGCCTATGGACACCATTTGACCCCTAACGACACCATATGGTGTCATAAGGGGTCATATGGTGTCCCATGAACCCTTATGACCCTTTAGGACACCATACGACCCATTATGACACCATATTGGGCCGCTTTGGGTCCTATGCTATCCTAAGGGGTCATATTATGTCCTACAACCCTTTAGGACACCATATCACCCCTAATGACACCATATGGTGTCATAAGGGGTCCTATGGTGTCCATAGGGGTCATATGGTGTCCTATGACCCCTTAAGACACCATATTTGGTCGTTATGGGTCATATTGTGTCCTAGTGGGTCATATTATGTCATATGACCCCTTTAAGACATCATATGACCCCTTAGGACACCATATGACCCCTAATGACACCATATTGGGTTGCTTTGGGTCATATTGTGTCCTACAACCCCTTAGGACACCATATGACCCATAACGACACAATTTGGTGTCTTAAGGGGTCATATGGTGTCCTAGGACACCATATGACTGCTATGGACACCATATGACCCCTAACGACACCATATGGTGTCATAAGGGGTCTTATGTTGTCCTTAGGGGTCATATGGTGTCCCATGAACCCTTATGAGCCCTTGGGACACCATACAACCTGTTATGACACCATATTGGGTCGCTTTGGGTCCTATGGTGTCCTAAGGGGTCATATTATGTCCTATGACCCCTTAGGACACCATATAACCCCTAACGACACCATGTGGTGTCATAAGAGGTCCTATGGTGTCATACGACCCCTTAGGACACCATATGACCCATAACGACACAATTTGGTGTCTTAAGGGGTTATATGGTGCCCTAGGACACCATATGATGCCTATGGACACCATATGACCCCTAACAACACCATATGGTGTCATAAGGGGTCATATGTTGTCCTTATGGGTCATATGGTGTCCCATGAACCCTTATGACCCCTTAGGACACCATAAAACCCATTATGACACCATATTGGGTCGCTTTGGGTCCTATGGTGTCCTAAGGGGTCATATTATGTCCTATGACCCCTTAGGACACCATATGACCCCTAACGACACCATATGGTGTCATAAGGGGTCCTATGGTGTCCATAGGGGTCATATGGTGTCCTACAACCCCTTAGGACACCATATGACCCCTTAAAACACCATATTTGGTCGTCATGGGTCATATTGTGTCCTAGTGGGTTATATTGTGTCATATGACCCCTTTAAGACATCATATGACCCCTTAGGACACTATATGACCCCTAATGACACCATATATGGTCACTTTGGGTCATATTGTATCCTATGACCCTTAGGACACCATATGACCCATAACAACACAATTTGGTGTCTTAAGGGGTCATATGGTGTCCTAGAACACCATATGATGCCTATGGACACCATATGACCCCTAATGACACCATATGGTGTCATAAGGGGTTGTATGTTGTCCTTAGGGGTCATATGGTGTCCCAAGAACCCTTATGACCCCTTAGGACACCATATTGGGTCACTTTGGGTCCTATGGTGTCTTAATCTCTCTCTCTCTCCCCCTCTCCCCTAATCTCTCTCCCTGTCTCTCCCTCTCCTTCTCTCTCTCTCTCTCTCTCTCTCTCTCTCTCTCTCCCCTAATCTCTCTCTATCCCTCTCCCCTAATCTCTCCATCTATCTCTCTCTCACCTAATCTCTCTCTCTCTATCTCTCTCTCTCTCTCCCTTCCCCCTCGCCATCTCTGTCTGTCTCTGTCTCTGTCTCTCTCTCTCTCTTTGTCTGTCTATCTATCTGTCTGTCTATTTGTCTCTCTCCTAATCTCTCCCCTAATCTCTCTCTATCCCTCTCCCCTAATCTCTCTCTCTCTCTCCCTCCTAATCTCTTTATCTCTCTCTCCCTTCCTTCCCTCCCCCCCTCTCTCTCTCTCTCTCTCTCTCTCTCTCTCTCTCTCTCTCTCTCTCTCTCTCTCTCTCTCTCTCTCTCTCTCCCCCTAATATCATATACTAATTTATTTATAAATTAATATATTAGTAAACATTAGATAAATTATGGGCAAATTTAGTTAGAGAATTTACTTATTAAAATCGGATATCCGATATAATCGGAAATCCGATTTTTGTAATCAAATTTTCAATTTTCAAATTTCGGCTCAGGAATGCTTTGGTATTTGGCTTGGAAGTGGCAAGCCTAGAAAATCAACTGAAAAAACGTGTTTTTCAGTATTCCTTGATTTTCTAGACTTTACATTGGTGACTGACGACTTTTTTTTAGCCAAAATTGATAAAACGAAAAGGGTTTTTTAAGGATGTTCCCAACTTTCCAACAATATAAGGCTTGTCTTATTTTGACTTTAATAAATAATTATTATTTATTTTTGAATTGAATTCTAACAATAGTCCTGATTGATATATTGATTGAAAAACACTCATAACTTTCAAATGGTATAACATTTTTTGAATCTGAAACATGCATCACATCTTATGCTTCATCTACTATAGGGAAAAATTTAAAAAAATTAAATTTCATAAGGTTTTGACCAAGTTAAGGTGGTCAAACGTAGGAGTTTTTGAATTTCTGAAAAGATGTAGTAAAAAATTCATAAATAATTATTTACTTTATAAAAAATTAAAAAATAATATGTGTCACATCTGGACATGACTCTAATACTTATATTATAAATATTATAAAAAAATATTATGATTTGATTGTGATTAGGGTGGTCAGACATACGTCTACTTCTTATTTGTTTCCTGAAATTTTAGTACCACTGCATTGAAATTTGAAATTTTCATCAAATAGGATTTTTTTTTTCCAAAAAACAACTAGTAGCTTAGAAACTACGTTCAATTTTCTATATATTCTCTTCTTACATATTTTAAAAATAATGTTCACAACTTATTCAAATTTTCATGTCAAGTTGCATAACTCTGATTTTCTGAAATTTCATTGCCACTTAAGGGCCTATTTTGGCACACCATGATCCTACACATACTCTAATCTTTGAGGAAGATTAGATTTCCATAAAAATTGATTTCTGGATTCACTGTAAGATATTTTTCTTTCATAATATCAATCCAATCTTTAGAGTCTTGCATGATTTGCTATCCATTCTTAGCTAAAAGAGCTTTGTCAAAGGATTTTAACTTCCTTATCCCAAGACCAACCTGTCTTTTAGGAGTACAAATTTTGTCCCATCCCACAAAAGCTATCCTAGATTTTTCTTCCACTCCAGTCCAAAGAAACTTCCTCTAAATCGGCTTAATTTTATTAGCTAAGAATTCTAGGATTCTAAAAAGAGAAAGGTAGTACTCTAGGATATTCTGGAGAGAATCTTTGAGAAGTTGTAACTTCCTAGCTTGGCTCGAGAGTTTACCTTTCCATCACTTTTTGGACTCTTTCAACAATTTAATTTCAATAGGTATTTTTGGTTTATTTGCAAATAAGATTCAACCCCAAGTAGGAATTAGGCAAAGCAACTTCCTGGTAGTTTAGAATATTAATTATTCTATTCTTGGTGGACTAGTTCACATTATAAAAATAGAGTTTTCTTTTATTATCATTAATAAACTATCCCGAAGCTATCATTGTTAGAAACTCGGCTGGTCTTCTTCAATTTTTAACTCGTAGTTGGCAACCCCATAAGTTGATCAATGACCTCCTCATTCACTTCTAATGAGATTTTTCCCACAAAAACCCTTATGCTCGTCCATGAAGTAGTGAACTACATGGAGAGGACCTCATCATAACCATTGATTCTTTCAATGAACTATGACACACCACCTTCATAATAGATATGTCAAACCATGACATCATTTTTAAATTCATTGTGTTTGTTTGGCTTGATTCAACCCTATCCCCACCCATTTTGAAAAACTTAGCCACAGTAACAAAAAGACCTACACAAATTTTTGAATTATCGTAGATCACATTGAAAAGGAAGGCTTATGTAGATAACTAGAAAATTAGGTTGTAATTATTAGTATGTGTTCCAACTCTCTCCTTCTTACTCCTCGTTTGTCTCATAAAGGCTCTCTCATGGGAACAAAACCTTCCTTTACAAGTAATAAATATGGTCCAAATCACTAAATCTTTCTTTGGCTTTCCCAAATTAAAAATACTTCAAAATTTCATATTTTTCATCTCATCATGATGTCATCTCATCATTAGGGTCTCCTTCAAAATACTCACATGGACCCTTCTTTCCTAAGTATGCCACCTCATCTTACTACCTCATGATGTTATTAATATATTATAATTTAATATTGATTTATATATGTTCTTGATATTAGAAGCAACAAAACAAGGATGTTGGCCCTTTACACTAACAACATATAGGCAACAATAACTACTCACAACACACACAAACAACATACTTACAACTATCAAAAAATAGTTTAAAAGTCTTAACAAAATATTAATAACAATAAAAGTCTTAGTAGAATATAATAAAACACATAAAAAACTAAACCCACCTAGGAACTTACAGAGTTCCTTATAATTTCCTTCTTTTTCAGCATCTTTATCGAGCATTGATTTATATATGTTTTTGATATTAAAAGCAGCCAAAAAACAAGGGGGCTGACCCATAGGAACATTAAGGAGAACAGTGGCAGGACCACTGTCTGCATATAATCAGTAGAGTTACAGCCTTTTACCTCTATCAAAAACAATTATCATTCTATGAGAGTTTAGCAAAAATAAAGCAGTAATAAGAGGAGTTTTAGACATTTGCCATGCAAGGCAATAAACATATAAATTCAAACAAAAGTATAGGCTAATGCTATCCGCCCATAGGCTACTAAACATAGACAAAAAACCAGCTTTCCGCCGCATTCAGAGAATTAGTTATTTTTCCCAGGGCTCCTCTTGGGGAGGAGCTTTCTTGTCCATTCCTTGGTGAGGAATTTGAACAGGGCCTTGTAGTCCTCATCATCCTTTCCTTTACCTTTGGATGCACTTTCCTGCATGAGGCACAAAGTGGTAGCCGAGCAGTGCATAACATTCAGCGCAAATTTAGAAACATCATGCATTTTGGACTCCGCCACCTCCAGTCTACTGGTGATATCCTGCACATTATCAGAAAGGGCCACCATCTTTTTCTCCAGCTCTACCAGGTTGTTTTCCTCCTCCTCTTTTATGCTACTTGCCTCCTCCACAACCATCATTTTATCCAATTTGAAAGTCAGGGAGGGGAAATTTGTAGGCTTTGGACTCTTTGAAGAGGTGGGGCTTTCAGAAGCCTAGGTGGAGCTGACAGAGTGAGGGGTCACGTTATGGTGGAGAAAAACCACATTATCAGTCGGGATGAAATTTCCAGTGTCATGCGAAGAGGAGGGATCTCTCAGATATTTTTTCGAGGGTTTAGAGGCAAGCTTGCTAGAGCGAAGGGGGGTATTGGCCTCATCGGTGATATCCATGTCAGGATCAATCTCTTGGGTTCTGACTTTCCTAGGAGTTCTGACCTCCTCAGGGGAGTGTTTTTTAGTTTTCTTGCTGCAAGAGCCAAATTCTGGGAGCCGAGGGGGGCTAGCATCAGTTTTAGCAGAAGGGTGGGTCGAAGGGTTGGTATTAGTCACATTCTAGATAGAGATGGAATGAGGCAGGCAGAGAGTGAGGTGGAAGTTGTATAGGTGAAGAATGAGGCCTTGGTGGAGGATAGGGAAATATTTCCCTTTTTTCTTAGCTTCAACAATGTCCTTAACATTAGCGTCCAGAGAATGTAGCAAGAAAAATGAAATGGATATATAGTCCTTATTTCTCAAATGGTTAAGGAAAGAGAGATGGTAGTAATAGAAGATACCATACCTTCCCTCCAGCATGAAATACTTCATCACAATATAACAAACCTCATCCCATGGGGGAGGGAGCTCCTCCCGGTTGAATCCGCCAGCCCTCTTAACAGGGTTTTCACCCTCGCGGAAGAACTGGTTCAAGCTAGTGGTATCCGCAATACAGCTCTGCTTTTTCCATTTCCTCCCTTCCATAGTAAGACCCGTTGCCTAGGCTATGACCTCTTCATTGATTTCGAATGAGATACCCCCCATGGTAACTCTTCTCTCTTTCCAGGAAGTCACAAATTGCTTGGAGATTCTTTCATCGTTTCCCTTCATATTTTCCATGAACTTATCAATGCCACACTCCGAGCAGATGAACCACACCGTCGGCTTACCTCTGAAATCATCCACTTTATCGAGTTCCAATCTAAGCTTGTCCCCCCCATTCTCGGTTCCTCCAGCTTAACAGAGTGAATGTGAGTCCTAGCAAAAATGCAGAGCCAAGGAAGAATTAAGGCAGAGTTGATATAAAATCTATGCCGAACTTGAGATAAGAGGACGTAATAATCAGGGTGATTATTATCTCTTATGTTCGAGTAGATATCAAAATTAGGAAATCTACTAGGAACGTGCGGGCCTTCAATCGAGTCAATGTGATTTGACCTTTCCCTTCCTTCACCTTTATCGCTGCCAGTTGGCTCCGTCTGGATAATAATTAGGGAATAATCATTCTTGATATTTGTACTATCATCATAAATCCATCCCTTGTGAGAGTGGTGACTAAGCCTGTCATGGATACGTGGTAGCCTGAGTTCATAATGGGTTGGATTCCCATCCCAACTTAAAATTTGAAAGTTGGTTTTCTTCATCTTTGGATGGATAAACAGGTTCCATCTTGGACATAGGTTTTTTCCCTCTCCAAGATCACCTTGGTGGTAACCGGTAATAAACTGGGGTCCCTCCAACATCGTAAGCCATTTTGCGGCCTTCCCACCGCTGCCATAGAATCAGCAGCTTCGTTTCCTTCTCTAAAGACATGTCGGATGGTGAAGTCATCCAGGTTGGCCAGTAGGCTCCTGACATCCCTCAAAATGGACTCCACTCTCCAACCAGCAATAGATCTCCCTTTCACCATTTCCACAATAATTTGTGAGTCTCCTTCAATTTCTAGCTGTTTAATTCCTATGGAATTGGCAAGTTTCAAACCCCATAGGAGGGCCATTTCCTCTGCCTGAGTGACAGTATTATTCTTTAGGTTGCCCGCGTAGGCTGCCACAGTGTTCCCCAAATGGTCGCGGATGATTCCACCCCCTGCTTGATAGGTATTTTGGGTTGAACCATCAAAGTTCAGCTTATACCAATGTAATTTTGGGGTTGACCATTTGGTCAATCTCCTTTTGT